>NC_092104.1:32219520-32587020 GCF_045679555.1 Salvelinus alpinus
TTGGATTTGCACTAAACAATTTCATGGCAGAAAAATCATGTAGAAAATCTGGCTTATGATTAGCCTCATATACATTATCTACGTCTATCATTTTAAATTGAGAACATATAGCTAGCTCATCAATATGCAAATTATGTGTGAGTTTAGCTATTCTCTGCTTCAGATGTACAATGACAAGGGGCACATTGATTTTACGTGCCCATTAGGCCAGTTATACCATCATACTGTAGGCCTATGGCTGCATTTGTCACACCCTGATTCTTTTCACTTGTCCTCATTATTGTCTCCACCCCCTCCAGGTGTCGCTTATTTTCCCCAGTGTATTTATCCTGTGTTTCCTGTCTCTCTGTGCCAGTTCGTCTTGTATGTTCCAAGTCAACCAGCGGTTTTCGCGTACTCCTGCCTTTGCTATTCTCTTTTTTCTAGTCCTCCTGGTATTGTCCCTTGCCTGTTCTGGACTCTGTACCCGTCTGTCTGACCATTCTGCCTGCCTTGACCACGAGCCTTTCTGCTACTCTGTACCTCCTAAACTCTGATCTGGTTTTGACCTTTTACCTGTCCACAACTATTCTCTTACCAACTCTTTTTGGAATATTAAACACTGTAAGATTCCAACCATCTGCCTCCTGTGTCTGCATCTGGGTCTTGCCTTCTGTCATGATAGCATTGGTGATGCATGTCATTCATTATGATAAGCTGCGAGTGTAGCATTTCGCTACACTCGCATTAACATCTGCTAACCATGTGTATGTGATCAATAAAATTTGATAAATGGGTTCACATGGCTGATATCCTGAGACAGACCGACAATCAAATGAAGCTGATTGTAGAGCTTACAACTGGACAAAAAGGTAATGTTCATTTGAGAAAGCAACACAGAAGCACAGACAAATTAGAGACAGATCCCCTTCACACCTTTTTATTGCAGAATTGTGATCTGTGATGAATGAACATTGCCACTAGTTAATCTTGAATCATGTTAAGTTAACAATTAAAACAAGTTTAAACACTTCAATGAATCAAAATATAATTTCAAAATGTACAAATAATCTAACTTGTTTGTAAATGTTAGACATCTTAGTAATTAGGCTATTATTATTAAAGCATAATTTTGAGTGAACAAAAAAGTTGATACCAGAGGTGGCAAACCTTGCTCCACTCCCTGATCTACTGGGTGAGGATACTTCTATTTCAGCCCAGCAATAATACACATTATTATCAACTTATTAGGTTTGATAAGTTGAATCATGTGTGTTAGTGCTGGGCTGGAACAGAAGCCTGCACACCCAGCATACCTCCAGGAGAAAGATTGGCCTGCTACAGTTGTAATATGTTTGTAGCCTACATTGTGTGCACTTTTTAACTGTATTATTGTATACAACATTTGCTAACATAAGTACACATACAGTGCATTTGTAAAGTATTCAGACCCCTAGACTTTTCCCACATTTTGTTACGTTCCAGCCTAATTGTTTTTCCTCATCAATGTAACGGTTCTCGTGGGCTGAAGAAAGAGTGGACCAAGGTGCAGCGTTTAAAGTGTTCATGATTTAATTTTTTTTTTTTTAAATCGAACAAAAACAACAAACAGGAGAACGAAAGCGAAACAGTTCTGTCTGGTGCAGACACAAAACAGAAAACAACTACCCACACCACACAGGTGGGAAAAGGCTACCTAAGTATGGTTCTCAATCAAAGACAACGATAGACAGCTGCCTCTGATTGAGAACCACACCCGGCCAAACACATAGAAATAGAAAAAATAGAACAAAAACATATAATGCCCACCCCAACTCACGCCCTGACCAACCAAAATAGAGACATAAAAAGGATCTCTAAGGTCAGGGCGTGACAGTACCCCCCCCCCCCCCCCAAAGGTGCGGACTCCGGACGCAAAACCTAAACGGGAGGGTCTGGGTGGGCATCTATCCGCGGTGGCGGCTCTGGTGCGGGACGTGGACCCCGCTCAACCTTAAGCTTGGCCCACTTATGTGGCGCCTCTGGAGCGGGGACCCTCGCAGCGGACCCCGGACGGGAGGGCGACCCTGGCAGCTCCGGACGGGAGGGCGACCCTGGCAGCTCCGGACGGGAGGGCGACCCTGGCAGCTCCGGACGGGAGGGCGACCCTGGCAGCTCCGGACGGGAGGGCGACCCTGGCAGCTCCGGACGGGAGGGCGACCCTGGCAGCTCCGGACGGGAGGGCGACCCTGGCAGCTCCGGACGGGAGGGCGACCCTGGCAGCTCCGGACGGGAGGGCGACCCTGGCAGCTCCGGACGGGAGGGCGACCCTGGCAGCTCCGGACGGGAGGGCGACCCTGGCAGCTCCGGACGGGAGGGCGACTCTGGCAGCTCCGGACGGGAGGGCGACTCTGGCAGCTCCGGACAGGCTGCAGGCACAGGACTCAACCCGGCTGTGGAGACCTACTGGAGGCCTGGTCCGTGGAGGAGGCACAGGATAGACCGGGCTGTGGGGGAGCACTGGAGATCTGGTGCGTAGACACCACTCTTGGCACCACTCTTCCAGGCTGAATGCCCACTCTAGCCCGGCACGTACGAGGAGCTGGAACAGGCCGTACTGGGTCCTCCTGGCGAACTGAAAAACCCTGCCTAGAGCCGGCGCAGGACTCACCGGGCTGCGCACTGGAGGTCTGGAGCGCCAAGCTGGCACAAGACGTGCAGGGCTGGGGAGGTGCACAGGAGGCCTGGTGCGTGGGGCTGGCAGTCTTCACCAGACGACTAGCACGCACCACAGGACGAGTATGGAGAGCTGACTCAGGTGACATCAAATCGAGGAAAGGCTCCGTCGGGTGGATGTCGTGCCTCATGCACCAACACAGCAACTCTCTCATCCAATCTCCCCATCAACTCCTTCACTGTCTCTGCTTCGCTCCCTTCGCTCACCTCCAATTTCAACCCGACTGGCTCTGGTTCCATACTCGGCTCCCTACGGTAAGCACAGGGAGTTGGCTCAGGTCTGAATCCTGACTCTGCCACACTCCCCGTGTTCCCCCCCAAAAGATTTTGGGGGCTGCCTCTCGTGTCTGCTTCGTTGCCGTGACTCCTGGTAGCGAAGTTGTTCCTCCCTCGCTACTTCAGCCTGTTTCCATGGCAGGGTCTTGTCCCCTGCCATCACCTCCTCCCATGTCCACGATGTCCTCCATTCTCTCTTCTCCCGGGCCCAGGATCCCTGCTCCTCCTGGCCACGCTGCTTGGTCCTTTGGTGGTGGGTAGTTCTGTAACGGTTCTCGTGGGCTGAAGGAAGAGTGGACCAAGGTGCAGCGTTTAAAGTGTTCATGATTTAATCCAAAAAAAACAAATCGAACAAAAACAACAAACAGGAGAACGAAAGCGAAATAGTTCTGTCTGGTGCAGACAGAAAACAACTACCCACACCACACAGGTGGGAAAAGGCTACCTAAGTATGGTTCTCAATCAGAGACAACGATAGACAGATGCCTCTGATTGAGAACCACACCCGGCCAAACACATAGAAATAGAAAACATAAAACAAAAACATAGAATGCCCACCCCAACTCACGCCCTGACCAACCAAAACAGAGACATAAAAAGGATCTCTAAGGTCAGGGCGTGACAACCAATCTACACATAATACCCCTTAATGACAAAGCAAACACAGGTTTTCAGAATTTTTTGCAAAAATAAATAAGTTCAAAAATAAATACCTTATTTACATAAGTATTCAGACCCTTTGCTATGAGAATTGAAATTGAGCTCAGGTGCATCCTGTTCCATGGATCATCCTTTAGATGTTTCTCCAAATTGATTGGAGTCCACCTGTGGTAAATTCAATTGATTAGACATGATTTGGAAAGGCACACACCTGTCTATATAAGGTCCCACAGTTGACAGTGCACGTAAGAGCAAAAACCAAGCCATGAGGTTGAAGGAATTGTCCGTAGAGCTCCCAGACAGGATTGTGTCGAGGCACAGATCTGGGGAAGGGTACCAAAAAAATGTCTGTAGCCTTGAAGTGTCTCCAAGAACACTGTGGCCTACATCAGAGCTGGCCAATTGGGGGAGAAGGGCCTTAGTCAGGGAGGTGACCAAGAACCCAATGGTCACTCTGACAGAGCTCCAGAGTTCCTCTGTGGAGATGGGAGAACCTTCCAGGACAACCATCTCTGCAGCACTCCACCAATCAGGCCTTTATGGTAGAGTGGCCAGACGGAAGCCATTCCTCAGTAAAAAGCATGACAGCCCGCTTGGAGTTTGCCAAAAGGCATCTAAAGACTCTGACCATGTGAAACAAGATTCTCTGGTCTGATGAAACCATGAGTGAACTTTTTTGGCCTGAATGCCAAATGTCACGCCTGGAGAAAACCTGGCACCATCCCTACGGTGAAGCAAGGTGGTGGCAGCATCATGCTGTGGGAATGTTTTTCAGCAGCAGGGACTAAGGTACTAGTCAGGATAGAGGGAAAGATGAACGGAGCAAAGTACACAGAGATCCTTGATGAAAACCTGCTCTGGAGCGCTCAGGACCTCAGACTAGGACGAAGGTTCACCTTCCAACAGGACAATGACCCTAAGCACACAGCCAAGACAACAGAGGAGTGGTTCGGGTCAAGTCTCTGAATGTCTCCGAGTGGCCCAACCAGAGCCCGGACTTGAACCCGATCTAACATCTCTGGAGACCTGAAAAAAGCTGTGCAGCGACGCTCCCCATCCAACCTGGCAGAGCTTGAGAGGATCTGCAGAGAAGAATGGGAGAAACTCCCCAAATACGGGTGTGCCAAGCTTGTAGCATCATACCCAAGAAGACTCGAGGCTGTAATCACTTCCAAAGGTGCTTCAACAAAGTACTGAGTAAAGGGTCTGATTACATATGTATACATTAGTTGTTTTTTTTCTTTGCAAAAATGTGTAAAAACCTGTTTTTGCTTTGTCCATTTTAGAATAAGGCTCTAACGTAACAAAATGTGGAAAAAGTCAAGGGGTCTGAATACTTTCCGAATGCACTGTATTTGTCAACAATTCTTCCTCCGCAGGACTATTCTATGGACTACATTTTGTGAAAATCCCATAAATCATGGACTTTTTTTGTCTGGGTAAATTGCTTGAATAAAACTTGTTCCAGGAATCAGCAATAAGAGTTTATTGAAGCAATTGCAGGGAAAATTACCAGTGTAAAGTACTATTCAATTCAAGCATTTACATAGCATTAGACTAACAAAACCATTTTGCCCCAACAGTGCGATCCTGGCGCTGTCCTTTCAGCACCATGAAGGGTGCTCCAATTGCTTAAAATGACATATAATCAAGATCTATTACCTATGCCTAATAGTCATACTCACATTATTATTATTATTATTACAAATAGAAGATCACTTCTCACAATGGTGCTCAATTAGTAAAGTTAGATCAAAGCTGAATCAATGTCTTGCAAGATCACATTGATAATTTGCATTTTACATAACAGAACCGACTATAATATATACCATAGCATTGTAGGCCTATAACGTTACACCAAAAACAACACATTTCTAATGAGATTTTACATTCAATTCCTCTTTTAAAGTAATTGCATGGAAAAGATCATGTGTAACAAATTAGGAACTAGAATACTAATAATAGAAATTCAACATGATCTCTATGGTAACAACATTCGGGTAGAAAAAAATAGCTAAATATCAATTAGTTCAATGTTTTAATTTTAAAAGTAACTCATTTACTTTTAATCTAAGTACTTTTTAAATGAACTACTTTTTACTTGAGTAGTTTCTTTACAACACTAGTTTAACTTTCTTCGGTACTTAACTCTTTTGAGTTGGCTAAATCTAAATTCACCTTAAGACTTGAGTAAAGCACATGTGCAACACCAGTGATGAGGTTGTGGTTGGCAAACTCCAGGATTAGGAGCAGGATGGGGTACTCGCTCTGTCTCTTCCACAGGGTTGAGTCATCACTCAGACCCATCCAGTGAAGCAGCAGTGATCGCATGGCCTCTGGAAAAAGCTCTGAGGCCAATTCCTCTGCGGGTGGCAGATCTGTGATTCGCTCTATGTGCCGCACCTTGAAGCCCTCTACCTGCTGGCTGATACTACTGTTGGCTCCATGGAACTGCTGGCCAAGCCAGCAGCCTATGGAGTGAAGCAGGTGGCTGGAGTACACAGAGCCCCACTTCCGAGCCTCTAGCAGAGCTAGTACAATGTCCGCCACATCCCTCTCCTCCAGGGGCCTGCTCACACAGCGCTCAATGCTCTCCAACAGAAGCAGTATGGTCTCCTGCTGGTCAGTCCCCAGCTGTTTCTCAGAGCTCAGCTTTTCCTCCAAGCCCTGCAGTTTTTGACTTAAGATGGAGGGACATAGATGGACTGGCTGTGCTGGCATACTCTCATTTGGCAGAAAGCAGTAATCGTGGTCTGCTGAAGTGTCACCTGAAGGGCCTGTGTCTACCTCTGGGATTTCCACAGATTGAGATGGGTAACCTTGGGGATTCCGGGACATCAGTTTGAGCTTTAGGTCTTGGTCATACATCTCCACAACGATCTGGGGTGGTGGAGGATCCAGCTGGACACTCAGGTTGTAGTTCATCTTTAGTGGGATGTCATTTAGGCGGGACTTCCATACCTCCTACAGTATGAGTGACCATTAAGTATCAGTACATTACATTGTTGGCCTACTTCAAGTATTCATCAGGTGACATTGAAATTGTAGGTTGTAGCCTCTATGGGTGGATTTGTTATATAACTAGGAGTCTGAAATGTTACCTGAAAGTTCTCCAACACAGAGAGCTGCTCTTGTTTACTATACATTTCAAAGGCCACTCGAAAAACACCTTGAATGCTGTAGAACCACATGCAATTGTTGGCAGTGGGTACCCTCAGTCCATGGAATCTAAAAGCTGTGAATTGCAAACAAGATATGATATCCATAAACCATGCAACTTGCTTTATGATGTTCTGTATCTGGGGATAAAAACTTACCTGAGGAGAAATGTAGTTTAGTTGCCAATCCTTTCTTTGCAAACTTTGCATGATATCTGGGATGGTTCTCTGTGCGGATATCAGTGTTTGAGAAGAGATCAGCCCCTAAAAAGAGAGGAACCATTGGTCCCTAAAGAAGAGCAAAAATAAGTCCCAATTTTAAAATGTACTGAGAGATAGCTGACGCAGGCTCTTCGCTCGCTAACGTTAGCTATGCAGCTATGTAACTCACCTCGATAGGACACCTCGTCACTTTGAAAGAGCTTCTATTTGACAAGTATATGAAGCGAACTTTCAGCTTGCCACCATCCCAACACGGTAACTGGATAGTTGTGTATGTTGACATTATAAACCAGAAAGTTAGTTACAGCAATTGAACAACATTATTGTAATATTATGCAGGTCCTCTCATGCTTTAATGTTGATGACGACAAGAGAAATGCTGGTGAAAGGAAACATCCTGAACATGTGACATAAAACAACCAATCAACGCTCTTGCGGGAGTACGTTAAGCAACAGAGCGAAGATGGCCGAGGTAGATTTTGGTGACAGTGAACTCTTTGAACAATTGGGAGAGAGTATGCCTACTGCAACTCACATTCGGTTCACGGAGGAAGAGGAGGATGGAGAAGAAGGCTCTGAACTCAAGGGAAGATTGGGGGAGTGTGAGGAAACAATACGGAGTTTGATAGAAGAGAATATCCTTGTGTGTGTGAGAAGCTAGCAGGTGTTCGCTAGCTAGGCACGGTCATAGGTTCTAAATTAGATTGAGTACAGCTAGACCAGTAGTGACTTTCGTAGCAGGTTAGAATGTACGCAACAGGCTAGGATAATTAACCAGGCAGGTTAGGAAAAAGCCAATGCCGTGTTCAAGACAACTGGGAACTCGGGGGGGAAAAAACGAGTGCCAACTGTGAAATCGTTTTGAACGGTCATCCAACTCAGAATGTCAAGTCGGGAACTTGGGCGTCTTTCTATAGCAGCGTTTCCCAAACTCGGTATTGGGGTCCCCCCCTGAGTGTACATTTGGTTTTTGCTCTAGTACTACACAGCTGATTCCAATAACCAACTCATCATGCATTGATTCTTTTAAAGATGTACTATACAGAAATCGCTCCCATTTCCTGGTAGCACAAATTCTAATAGTTGTAATTTCAGTTTGACTAAACAAGTACAGTGTAGAGAATCATTGTACCATCTAAAGCGCTATGAAATATATTAACCATCATCCAAAATATTGTATTTTCAGCTGTTTGAAGCTTGTGTACAAAAGCAAGACGCAAAAACGAAACTTAAGACCGGGAAGCATAGTAGTTCACAGGCAGATCTACCGCCTCTTAGACTTGCGTTCAATATGAATGACAGAGCTATAACACATTTCTATTTGAATTTGGTCAGGTTGCCCAAAAAGTTACATATTGCAGCTTAAAAGCTGTGTAGTGTTAGGGCAAAAAACAAATCCTGTTCTAGCGCTTCAACTGACGTCATGATTTGACTGCGTTTTTCCAGAGTTCCCATTTGTCTTGAAAGCACCATTAGGAGGATTGGCTAAAGTGCTCTCCTAAATAGAGCCCCACAGTGGAGGTGTCATAATACCCATAAAACCTAGCGGTAATACAGGGAAATGGTTCCAATCTATTTTTCTATTCATTTTCCCCATCAGGGATTTAGAAACACGGAAGGTCTGTGTTTCGTGTAGGCTTACCCTGGCATGACGTTTTGATGTCCAATACGTATTTATATGGTTAAGGTGACTTATCAATATTTGTCTCAATTTACGTTCAGATTCAAAAATGCTAATTAACATCAAAGTAGATATTATGCAAGACTACAAATCCCTGCAAGCTTCTGCATGGAATCTCTAGCTGACACCTTTGCTAAAAGACAGTGTCAATTTAAAGCTTGCACAAGAGAGTTTACAGAATTGCCAATTTATTCATAGTTAATCCAGAGATTCTTACCTTTTGCCTTGATTCGGCATTCTCGTCCAGATCATCATGTCGTTTGTATTTCTAGCATTTAATTTTTGTGGGGTAAATACAGGTGAATATATTGATAGAAGTCACCTTGTCCTAGAGAGATTTACACAGTTATCAAAATGTCACGCCAGGGTAAGCCTATACGAAACACAATGGTAGAAAAACGATTGGAACCATTTCCTTGTTTGACCGCTAGGTTTTATGGGTATTATGACTCATACTTCGGGACTCTATTGCTACGAAAAGTCACTTCTGGTAGTAGCTGTACTCCAAGTCACAACCACCATCAGGTCTGGCCTAACATTAGCTAGGGACCTAGCTAGCAAAAGAGAAAATGTATTGTATGTCATTGGTTGGATGTGCCCCTTGAGAGCATTTAAGATCACTACCTTGCATACTTTTGGTCATTGCAGTTAAATACTATACTAGCTAGAACCCATGCAAAAAGTAATGTTTTCTGTCCTGCCATCTGCCAAGCTGTAGTAACTCCCAAGTCTGGTGGAGTGAATGGTTGCCGAAAAATGTTAGATTTGGTCACACTCTTCAATGAAGCACTGCGGATTTTATGTACATAGTTAGAAGTAGAGTCACTTTCCATTCATCCAATTATAAATAGCTTGGTTAGGACTGAACCTTTTCCAAACAAACAAACGTTAGCAGACTGACTTGTTTGATGTCTAGCTATGTTGTTTTGATATGAAGTACCTCTTCTTTCCTTAACCTATTGTCCACACCAAGAGTTGAAGAGAAAATTGAAAGTGTTGACAAGGCCAAGGTAAGTTATTGATACACAACTCACTAGACTAGATACATTTCCACAGTAATGTCCTCATTCAAATGTTTTTCTTCCAGTGGCATTAATGTTGAAAACATCAAGATTGATGGTCCTCTTCTACACATCCTTTTTGCAAACAATAACATCTCAAAGTAGGTATTTTTTGGGCTTTAGAACCATAATTGGAGAAATGTTCTTACTTGATTATATGATCTTTGGGTATTAACATGTGAACTGTTAATCTTCTTTTCCCAGGCAATGCCGTCAAGAAATTGAAGACTACATCTGTAGTATTGTTCAGAAACATCAGCAGCAGGGAGTAGTTGAAAAAGGAAATCCCTACGGAAATGTCAACCCTCAGGTGCATTTCCAGATTTCCTCCTCAAGCTTCAAAGAAGGAACAGTTAATTACAATTAAAATATTTTACATCTCTGTTTTCTTCCCCATGCAGTCTTCAAGTTTCATTATGGAAGAAGATCAGAAGACCAAGACCTCCTGTGGAATCAAAAAGATTAAGGAGGCCTTCAGTGTGAGTTTTTTGGGGAATGGGGACAATCTAAGTGTCCAGACCATGCTTTTTTTGTCTGGATATAATATTTGTCTCTCTCTTTTCACAGATGGTGGGAAGTGTCCTGTATTTCACCAGTTTCTGTCTGGACAAACTTGGACAGCCCCTGCTAAATGATAACCCCCAGCAGACAGAAGGATGGGAGGTTCCAAAGTATCCTCAACACTGCTTTCTCTTCCCTCTGTCCTTCACTCCCATCTTCAACAATGACACATTTCAGTGTAGAGTCAAGCTTTGATTGTTGGAGAAAATCAACTGGAGAGGAATCTCAGTTGTTCCTCTTTGAACCTTGAACCATTATCTTCCTTGTCTTTCGTTGTGTGTATATGAATGTATGTTGGAGTCGTTATATGAGTAAAAAAAAAGGTGTGTTTTGTTACCCACTTTGAAACTACAGTTGCATCATTTATTGAGTTTCTGAATTGTTGCAAAGATATCAGCAGATCTTCAGCCAGGTCATTGCCTTAGATGGACAAGAAGTACAGATGAAAGAGAAAAGGTATAGCAGACATTCTTATGATATAAAAAATTATGCAAGAAATATCTAAATTATAATATATCTTACTGTGCCGTTTGTGCCCACTCTGCAGAGCTAAGCCTTGTTGTTTCAACTGTGGGTTGGATGGTCATCAACTTCGAGACTGTCCTCAGGTAAGTCTTGAATAACTTTTGACTTTAATGTGCATCATGTAACAGGGAAGTTGCTCACTTACTATGGCCAGACAGAAGAGCTTAAAATCAGGTTTGACGTGATCAGCTCTGTTCATGTTTGCTCCTTTAGCCAAAGGACATGGCCAGAATCAACAAGAAGCGGAAGGAGTTTTGTCACGGTAACCAGGGAAACCTGAGCAATCAGCGTTACCATGCTGAGGAAGTGGAGGAGCGATTTGCCAAATACAAACCTGGATTCATAAGGCAAGGCAGATTGATAATGTCTGATGGCCTTGACATAATAAGATACCAATTTGTTATCAGTTGTTGTTGCAGGGCTAAAGTGAAGTTGTTGTAGAGCTTGGGTTTTTGATATCCCATATCTCTTACCCATTGGGGTTTGTGTTTTCTTACAGTGAGAAGCTGCTGTCTGCACTGGGAGTTGATATGAACACACTACCACCTCACATCTACCGCATGAGGCAGCTAGGCTACCCACCTGGTTGGCTTAAGGAGGCAGAGATGGAGAACTCCGGTCTCATGCTATATGATGGGAAGGGTAAGATTTCACCCAGAGAGACCATAGCCACTTTACCAAACACTGGCCTTTCAGTTTTGGTTGATGCACTGCTCTTTCATGATTCTCATTCATATTGCACTGCTGTGTTCACTATATAGTTTCAAGTGATGAAGAACCAACTGGGGACAATGGACAAAAAATCTCCTATGATGTTTCCAAGCTTGTAGATTTCCCAGGCTTCAATATATCTTCACCCCCTAGTGTGAAGGATGTAAGTCTCCTTGAAAGCAGTTTGATATCTGGCCATCATTAAGGTACAAGCACAGAGGTCTTTGCCACCACTTGTAAACCTTTGCACCGACATTTTCCCCCCCATGATTTTTAGGACTACAGGCTATATGGCTCTATTCCAATGCAGCATAATCACATGAAGCAGAATTTTGCTGCTTATCTGTCTAACAATTTTCCAATGGTAAGTTAAAAATGATCCTATTTAACTTTTTAATCAATTGTTTGCCACTGTATTGTGTGCGCACTATAAATTAATATATTTTGCCAATAGCCTGGTGCCAACTGCAATAAAAGACCACATGAATCCAACTCAACTCCCCGGCAGACAAAGAAAAGGAGATCTGATGCCAGGAGTTCAGATATGGACTTTGATTCAGGTAGAAGTGTTATAATTCCAGGTGTCTTAACACAAAGAGAAAACAATTACGCTATAGCGACCAGCAGATGAATATATTCTGCTTTACATAACTTTTCACTGTCATTATGACTGGTCGTTCTGTCTGCAAAAACAGGAAAATACTTTTGCGTCACTTATGTTGTATGTGTGCAATGGCCGTGCTCTGGCAGTGCATAACACTTGTCAGTGTCTGTTTCCAGACCAGGATACTACACCTCGCCGCCACCGGAGCTCAGACAGCTTCCAGTTCCAGCCCCCACTGCCCCCTTCCTCACCATCCTTTGGTTCACCCCCTCCCTTACCTCATGGTACTCCGCCAGCTACTCCCACACCACCTCCTCTTCCTAAGGGAACACCTCCCCCCACGCCCACTAATGGCTCAAGGGCACTGCGGGGACGCACTGTGGGAGGGAGTGAGGAGTCTGCAGGCGGGGAGGAGGAAGAGCTGACACTGGAAGAGCTGGAAGAGCAGCAGAGGCTGATCTGGGCAGCATTGGAAAATGCTGACACCGCCACCAACAGTGACTCTGAGACACAAGCTGTTGGAACACCCCTCCCCAGCTCGCCCAGCGTCTCCACACCCGCCCATGTTGACACTGAAACTGAACTGGAGGATGGTGAGGCTGAAGATTATGAGGAAAAGGAGGGATTTATGGAGGCTGCCAGCCACAACAGTGATGAGCAGATCAGTGTTGAGACATCTTCTAGCAAATGTCAGGATTATGAGGAAGATGCTGAAGGCAAGGTGGTTGAAGACAAGAGCAGCTTACTGCAATCACCAGATGAAGAAGAGAGCCCTCAGAGCCCTGAAGCTGCCACAGATAGAGGCAATGTGCTTGCACAGAAGGTCAGATTGCTGCAAACGTCAGTGCAACAAGTGAGTCGTCAGTCGGATCCCTCAGGTCAAGATGCTATGGAGGGAGATCTGTCTGACTCTTTGGGGAATGTAATGGCCGTGCCTCACCGGAGTAGGTTTGCACAGGGCATTATTCCCTTTGAGGACACGCCAGAATTCACAGAAGTTGCTGAGGCCACCGGGACATACCTTCGAATCCGAGACTTGCTGAAAGGTTCCCCCCGAAATATGGCGAAAATCAAAAAGTGAGAAAAGACTGGCTTGAATTCAAATCCAGGGATTATTTTGCATAAACTTGTATTTTTTTTTTTTTTTTACAAGTCTGTTGATTTCATACACTTTCCTTTCTGTAAGTGTGCCACAGAAATTGGAGCGGAACAGTTTGGTGACCTCATTCAAACATCCTTTTTAATATTTTATTTTTTGTACTAAACTGAATGTTTTTTCTGTGTATGAGTTAGCTGGGGTCTAAAGATGCAAGGTTTTTCTTTCAGGAAACCCCATTGCTAGTTTAGGTAGTGTCTGTTTTGACATTCACATAATCATTTTTGTAGCAATGACAACATCCATATTGCTCTTTTTAGGTGTAAAGATTTTATAGAATGTTTTTCCTCTTTCTGTTTTTACCATCAATTGATAATTTTACAGTTACATGGTCTCATTGCTGTCTAGGTGCGCCTCCTTTTCTCATGGTTCAAGAAGCCTCCCATTGGCTACTCTTATCAAATAAGGACATTCATTTTGATGTTCTTTTAAAGTTAATTTGAAACTCGTTGATTTTTACAATTCTATCTTGACACAGGAAATGGGTCTCTGCATTCAGAATCTCACTACAGCAATATGGCTGTGCATAATCTCATGTTTATTATATATATTTTTTAAAGTATCTATTTTTTTTTCTCCACAATTTCGTGGTGTCCAATTGGTAGTTAGTCTTGTCTCATCGCTGCAACTCCCGTATGGACTCGGGAGAGGCGAAGGCCAAGAGCCGTGCGTCCTCCGAAGCACAACCCAGCCAAGCCGCACTGCTTCTTGACACAATGCCCACTTAACCCGGAAACCAGCCGCACCAATGTGTCGGCGGAAACGCCGTACACCTGGCGACCGTGTCAGTGTGCACTGCGCCCGCCCCGCCACAGGAATCGCTAGTGCGGGATGGGACAAGGACATCCCTGCCGGCCAAATCCTCGCTTAACGCAGACGACACTGGGCCAATTGTGCGCTGCCCCATGGGTCTCCCGGTCGCGGCCGGCTGCGACAGAGCCTGGGCTCGAACCCAGATTCTCTAGATGTTGATTTATTTTTAAGTAACAACCATTGCTGTCAGCATCAAATACATCTATGCTCTAATTTCTACTACAGAATGGCACTAGATGGCAGCAACACTTCATTTGACCACTACATTACATTTGACTATTTGTATTTATTAAGGATCCCCATTCTTCCTGGGGTCCAGCAACATTAAGGCAGTTATATACCATTTAAAACATTGCATGACATAACACTTTTCACAATCCATTAAGTGTGTGCCCTCAGGCCACTATTCTATCACATATCTACAATACCAAATCCATGTGTACTTGTGTGTTTGTTCTTCACAGTCCCCACGGTTCCATAATGTGTATTTTTATATATATTTTTTATCTGATTCTACTGCTTGTATTAGCTACCTGATGTGGAATGGAGTTCCATGGCTCTATGAAGTAGAGGTCGACCGATTATGATTTTTCAATACCGATACCGATTACTGGAGGACAAAAAAAGCCGATACTGATTAATCGGCCGATTAATAAAAAAATAATAATAATAATAATATATTTTTTAAAATATATATATATATCATACACACACACACACATTTTTGTAATACTGACAATTGCAACAATACTCAATGAACACTTTTATTTTAACTTAATATAATACATAAATACACACACTCACACAGCTCTGAAGTGACAATGATACTGAAGAGTCTGCTTAGGAGACAAATACTCTCAACTGTTTGAATAAAAATAGAGTTTAAGTTACCTGTGATGAATGTTGAAAACAAAAACTTTAATTTCTATATGCAGGAAATCCTATTTTAATAATGGGCATGGTAAGAATTGACAACCAAAGTGCGAGTCATAATTCCCATGACACCTAGCAAAATCTGAAAAGCGGTTCCTTCATTTATTCCATAGGATATTTTTAGATTCACTTAAAATAAGGTCTGTGTTTCGTGTAGGCTTACATCACCGTGCCAATTTTATAACTGTGTAGATATCCATAGGACAAGGTAACTCTGATCAATATTGGCTAAATATAAGCGAAGATTAAAAAAAATTCTAGAGTGGATTTATGAAAATATGTTGACAAACGTTACCTTATCCTAGTGAGATTTACACGGGTATCAAAACGTCGAGGCGGTTTAAGCCTGCACGAAACACAGACCTTATTTGAAGTAGATCAAGACATTCTCTATGGAAGACATGAACGGTAAAATAACGAAGGAACCCCTTTCAAATTCAGCCGCAAGTTATTACAGGAATTATAACGCGTCGACTATTTCTCTCTAAACCATATACCTTTGACTAATCTGGAAACTATCACCTCGAAAACAAAACGTTTATTCCGTTCCGTATTTTATCTAACGGGTGGCATCCATGAGTCTAAATATTCCTGTTACATTGCACAACCTTCAATGTTATGTCATAATTACGTAAAGTTCTGGCAAATTAGTTCGCAAAGAGCCAGGCGGCCCAAACTGTTGCATATACCCTGACTGCGTGCAATGAACGCAAGAGAAATGACACAATTTCACCTGGTTAATATTGCCTACTAACCTGGATTTCTTTTAGCTAAATATGCAGGTTTAAAAATATATACTTGTGTATTGATTTTAAGAAAGGCATTGATGTTTATGGTTAGGTACACATTGGAGCAATGACAGTCATTGATTGATTGTTTTTTATAAGGTAAGTTTAATGCTAGCTAGCAACTTACCTTAGCTTACTGCATTACAGGCAGGCTCCTCGTGGAGTGCAATGTAATCAATGCAAGATTGGATCCCCCGAGCTGACAAGGTTAAAAATCTGTCGTTCTGCCGTTCCTAGGCCGTCATTGAAAATAAGAATGTGTTCTTAACTGACTTGCCTAGATAAATAAAGATTAAATAAAGGTGTAAAAAAATAAATAATAATAATTGAAATCGGCCATTCCGATTAATCGGTCGACCTCTACTATGTAGTACTGTGCGCCTCCCATAGTCTGTTCTTGACTTTGGGATTGTGAAGAGACCCTTGGTGGCATGTCTTGTGGGGTATGCATGGGTGTCTGTGCTGTGTGCTAGTAGTTTAAACAGACATCTTAGTGCATTCAGCATGTCAACACTTCTTACAAAAACAAGTAGTGATGAAGTCTCCTCCACTTTGAGCCATGAGAGATTTACATGCATATTATGAATGTTTGCTCCCTCTGTACTTAAGGGCCAATCGTGCTACCCTGTTCTGAGCCAATTGTAATTTTCCGAGGTCCCTCTTTCTGGCACCTGGCCACACGACTGAACAGTAGTCCAGGTGCGACAAAATCAGGGCCTGTAGTCCCTGCCTTGTTGATAGTGTTGTTAAAAGGCAGAGCAGTGCTTTATTATGGACCGACGTCTCCCCATCTTAGCTACTGTTGTTTTGACCATGACAGTTTACAATCCAGGGTTACTCCAAGCAGTTTAGTCACCTCAACTTGCTCAAATTCCACATTATTTATTACAAGATTTAGTTGCGGTTTATGGTTTGGTGAATGATTTGTTGCAAATGCAATGCTTTTAGTTTTTTAGATTTAGGACTTACTTATTCCTTGCCACCCATTCTGAAACTAACTGCAGTGTTGCAGTGATTTCACTCGCTAAAGTAGCTGACGTGTATAGTGTTGAGTCATCCGCATACATCAATAAATCAAATGTATTTATAAAGCCCATTTTACATCAGTAGGTACAGAAACCCAGCCTAAAACCCCAAACAGCAAGCAATGTAGATGTAGAAGCAAAGCCTGTGGAATGTCATTAGTAAAGATTGAAAAGAAGAAAAAAAAGTAAGGGGCCTAGACAGCTGCCCTGGGGAATTCCTGATTCTACCTGTATTATGTTGGAGAAGTTTCAATTTAAAAAAAAAAACAAAAAAAACACTTATGTTAGACAGGTACAGTGCCTTGCAAAAGTATTAATCTCCCTTGGTGTTTTTCCTATTTTGTTGCATTACAACGTGTGATTTAAATGGATTTTTATTTGGATTTCATATAATGGACATACACAAAATAGTCCAAATTGGTGAAGTGAAATAAAAAAATATACTTGTTTTGAAAGATTCTCAAAAAGAAAACTGGTGCGTGCATATGTATTCACCCCTTTGCTATGAAGCGCCTAAATAAGATCTGGTGCAACCAATTACCTTCAGAAGTCAAATAATTTGTTAAACAAAGTCCACTTGTGTGCAATCTAAGTGTCACATGATCTCAGTACATATACACCTGTTCTGAAAGGCCCCAGAGTCTGCAACACCATTAAGCAAGGGGCACCACCAAGCAAGTGGCACCATGAAGACCAAGGAGCTCTCCAAACAGGTCAGGGACAAAGTTGTGGAGAAGTACAGGTCAGGGTTGGGTTATAAAAAAATATCAGGAACTTTGAACATCCCAAGGAGAACCATTTAAATCCATTATTTAAAAAATTGAAAGAATATGGCACCACAACAAACCTGCCAAGAAAGGGCCTGCCCACCAAGCTCACGGAGCAGGCAAAGAGGGCATTAATCGGAGGCAACAAAGAGACCAAAGATAACCCTGAAGGAGCTGCAAAGCTCCACAGTGGAGATTGGAGTGTCTGTCCATAGGACCACTTTAAGCCGTACACCACCGAGCTGGGCTTTATGGAAGAGTGGCTAGAAAAAAAGCCATTGCTTAAAGAAAAAAATAAGCAAACACGTTTGGTGTTCTACCAAAAGGCATGTGGTAGACTCCCCAAATATATGGAAGAAGGTACTCTGGTCAGAAGAGACTAAAATTGCGCTTTTTGGACATCAAGGAAAATGCTATGTCTGGCGCAAACCCAACACCTCTCAGCACCCCGAGAACACCATCCCCACAGTGAAGCGTGGTGGTGGCATCATCATGCTGTGGGGATGTTTTTCATTGGCAGGGACTGGGAAACTGGTAAGAATTTAAGGAATGGCGGATGGCGCTAAATACAGGGAAATTATTGATGGAAATCTGTTTGTCTTCCAGAGATTTGAGACTGGGACGGAGGTTCACCTTCCAGCAGGACAATGACCCTAAGCATACTGCTAAAGCAACACTCGAGTGGTTTAAGGGGAAACATTTAAATGTCTTAGAATGGCCTAGTCAATGCCCAGACCTCAATCCAATTGAGAATCTGTGGTATGACTTAAAGATTGCTGTACATCAGCAGAACCCATCCAACTTGAAGGAGCTGGAGCAGTTTGCCTTGAAGAATGGGCAAAAATCCCAGTGGCTAGATACGCCAAGCTTATAGAGACATATCCCAAGAGATTTGCAGCT
Organism: Salvelinus alpinus; assembly: GCF_045679555.1. Lineage (NCBI taxonomy): Eukaryota > Metazoa > Chordata > Actinopteri > Salmoniformes > Salmonidae > Salvelinus > Salvelinus alpinus. The sequence goes on from NC_092104.1 coordinate 32,238,056, forward strand.
GTAATTGCTGCAAAAGGTGGCTCTACAAAGTATTGACTTTGGGGGTGTGAATAGTTATGCACGCTCAAGTTTTCAGTTAAAATTTTTTAACCCCCTTTTTCTCCCCAATTTCATGGTATCCAATTGTTAGTAGTTACTGTCTTGTCTCATCGCTACAACTCCCGTACGGGCTCGGGAGAGAGCCATGCGTCCTCCGAAACACAACCTAACCAAGCCGCACTGCTTCTTAACACAGCGCGCATCCAACCCAGCCGCACCAATGTGTCGGAGGAAACACCGTACACCTAGCAACCTGGTCAGCGTGCACTGCGCCCGGCCCGCCACAGGAGTCGCTAGTGCACGATGAGACAAGGATATCCCTACCGGCCAAACCCTCCCTAATCCGGACGACGCTAGGCCAATTGTGTGTCGCCCCATGGACCTCCCAGTTATAGCCGGCTGCGACAGAGCCTGGGCTCGAACCCAGAGTCTCTGGGGGCACAGCTAGCACTGTGATGCAGTGCCTTAGACCACTGCGCCACCCGGGAGGCCGTCCGCTATTATCTTATATTGTCCGCTATTAATTTTCCATCCAAGTTATCAGACCCCGGTGGCTTGTCATTGTTGATAGAGAAAAAAAAATCACCTCTTTCACACTCCACTTTACAGAATTTTAAATTACAATGCTTATCTTTCATAAGTTAATCAGTTATACTTGGATATGTATTGTCAGTGTTTTGATGCTGACATGTCATGCCTGAATTTGCTAATCTTGCCAAAGAAAAAATCATTAAAGTAATTGGCAATATCAGAGGGTTTTGTGATGAATGAGCCATCTGATTCAATGAATGATGGAGCTGAGTTTGCCTTTTTACCCAAAATGTAATTTAAGGTGCTCCAATGCTTTTTACTATCATTATTTTTATAATTTATCTTTGTTTGATAGTATGGTTTATTTTTATTGTTTAGTCACACGATTTCTCAAGTTGCAGTACGTTTGCCAATCGGTTGTGCAGCCAGACATACATTGCATTCGGAAAGTATTCAGACTCCTTGACTTTTTCCAAATTTCGTTACATTACAGCTTTATTCTAAAATGGATTAGATAAAACATTTTCCTCAATCTACACACAATACCCCATAATGACAAACTGAAAACACATTTTTAGACATTTTTGCAAATGTAATAAAAATAAAAAACCGATACCTTTATTTACATAAGTATTCAAACCCTTTGCTATGAGACTTGAAATTGAGCTCAGGTGCATCATGTTTCCATTGATCATCCTTGAGATGTTTCTACAACTTGATTGGAGTCCACCTGTGGTAAATTAAATTGATTGTACATGATTTGGAAAGGCACACACCTGTCTATATAAGGTCCCACAGTTGACAGTGCATGTAAGAGCAAAAACCAAGCCATGAGGTTGAAAGAATTGTCCGTAGAGCTCCCAGACAGGATTGTGTCGAGGCACAGATCTGGGGAAGGGTACCAAAACATTTCTGTAGCATTAAAGGTCCCCAAGAACACAGTGGCCTCCATCATTCTTAATTGGAAGAAGTTTGGAACCACCAAGACTCTTCCTAGAGCTGGCCGCCCGGCCAAACTGAACCATCGGGGGAGCAGGGCCTTGGTCAGGGAGGTGACCAAGAACCCGATGATCACTCTGACAAAGCTCCAGAGTTCCTCTGTGGAGATGTCCTTCTGGAATGTTTGCCCAACCATCTCTTCAGCACTCCACCAATCAGGCCTTTATGGTGGAGTGGCCAGACGGAAAGCCACTCCTCAGTAAAAGGCACATGACAGCCCGCTTGGAGTTTGCCAAAAGGCACCTAAAGGACTTCCAGACCATGAGAAACAAGATGATCTGGTTTGATGAAACCAAGATAGAACTCTTTGGCCTGAATGCCAAGCGTCACGTCTGGAGGAGACCTACACCATCCCTACGGTGAAGCATGGTGGTGGCAGCATTATGCTGTGGGGATGTTTTTCAGCGACGCTCCCCATCCAACCTGACAGAGGTTGAGAGGATCTGCATAGTTGAATGGGAGAAACTCCCCAAATGCAGATGTGCCAAGCTTGCAGCATCATACCCAAGAGACACAAAGCTGAAATCACTGCCAAAGTTGCTTCAACAAAGTACTGAATAAAAGGTCTGAATACTTATGTAAATGTGATATATATATATTTTTTTAAATGTGTAAGTATTTCTAAACCTGTTTTTGCTTAGTCATTATGGTTATTGTGTGTTTATTGACGAGGGGGAAAAAACGATTGAATAAATCTTAGAATTAGGCTGTAACTTAACAATGTGGAGAAAGTCAAGTGGTCTGAATGCTTTCCCAATGCACTTTATTTGCAATTATTTTTGCCTCAACTCTCAAGCATACAATTTTTCAATTTCTCATCTAGCCACAGGGATTTAACAGTTTTCACTGTCATTAAGAAATGGGTCATTCACCCATTTCTTAATGGGTGCATGCTTATTAGTAAATGGAATAACCAAATTCAAAAATGTGTCAAGTACAGGGTCTGGTTGTTCATTACAGACCGTAGGCCAGCATATTCTTTACATCAACAACATAGGAATCGCTACAAAACTTATTTGTATGACCTCTTATACACTATATTAGGCCCAGCCTTTGTAACTTTAGATTTCCTAGATATGGCTACTATATTGTGATCACTACATCCGATTGATTTGGATAGTGTTTCAAAGAAAATTTCTGCAGCATTAGTAAAGATGTGATCAATACATGATGATTTCATTCCTGTGCTGTTTGTAACTACCCTGGTAGGTTGAATGATAACCTGAACCAAATTGCAGGCTTTGGTTACAGTTTGAAGCTTTTTCTTGAGTGGGCAGCTTGATGAAAGCCAGTCAATATTTAAATCACCCAGAAAATATATATCAAGCATTTCACACGTTATTCAGATACTGACTGTTAGCACTGGGTAGTCTATAGCAGCTTCCTACAAGACTAAGAAGTGATAGACCATCATGTCTCTAGAGAAGTGTCACAGGAGATGGACCAACGTTTTACAATGCAATGGTTTGTTTTCGTTATTCCAAATCGGACTGTTTGTCACCGTAGTTGTTTTGCCATTGGAAGTCCATTTAAAAGTACACAGTAAGGCTTCGGTAAATTAATTTCTCGTGTTTTTGTTATTAAATCTAAATATGTGTTCAAGATTATAAACCATTTGGAGGGCTGATGTTTCGGGTGGTGTGATGCTGCTGCTGGATGGAAATTGACTGTTGGTCTGAAGCGTTATCTGTCCTATTTCGTGACTTTAATTAACTGCCCTGCTCTAATACGTATGCTTTTCGAATACAGCCTCCTTTAACCTCACTTTAATATAATGATTGATCTGTATAGTGTGTTTGGATGCTTTCCAATTTGCCGCCCAACTCCTAATCTCACCATTCAAATCATGTCAGTACCGTATTTGAATTTACCAAAATTTGAATGGTAAAAATAAGCAAGTTCCACAAAGCCGACACACGGTTTCAAAATCTGTTCGGTTAACAGGTACAGGGAAAGGAACAACCGTACCCGGGTGGCAACCTTTTGTCTGTATTGAAGCAATCTTTATTCTTAATCTTTTACAGAAATTGCATGCTGAAAGATACAAATCTGAGCAAATAGTTTCTAATTGAAAGTAATACAATTATCTTTATCCTGAATATAAGTTTGACAGACATAATTCAAGTTTAGTAGATTTTCTTTAGCAAATGCATTTTATGACCTTTGTGTTATTTTATAATTGTGGTAGTTTATTTTTTAATTTGGGTTTTAGACTAGTTTAGTTATTTTTTCCCCCTCTAGTCTATAGGGGCGAGACCATTTTACGTCATTGCTTCGCTCAATCAGCACCTCGTGAACGCGAGTCCGTCGGAACACAAGGCTTCGGTTGGGAAGACAACTCGAAAGAGGGTTGTGCCTGTTTGGGATTGTTTCTAGCTGTTCGTCAAAGAACAATTCATACGAGAGTGCTACAGGTAAGGATTGGTTGAAAAGGCTTGAACCCGGCTATCTCACGTTTGCTTTATAGGTAGCCCTGCGGGCCCTCAGTCAAGGCAGGGAGCCCACAACCCACGGAGAAACAGTTACTAAGCGCCAATTTAGCTCACGTAACGCTAGCTAGCTGCTAGTATATACCGCGTTTAGCCAGCCACTACCTGTCTGGGCCTTAAGGCTAGATACTGATCTCACATTTTTAACATGGTTTGACTTGGAGATTATATTTTAAATAAAAGATCACAAGCGATCCCAACCGCTAGTTTTCAAGACATGTCATTCAGGGGCGACATTGTGGTACGAGTCGACGTTCGGACCTGTGGAATTCCCTCGACGTTAGCTAGCTTTCCTATACGAGCAACAAGACCTTGTCAGTGTGCTATGTTTCTGTGGCTTCGGAAAGCTCAAATAGTATGAACCATATGGCTACTGGCTAGCGAAGTCCGCGACACCGACCAGTTAGTGTTTTAACACATTTGGATTGTTTCAACTAGACATGAGTTTGTTAACCCAATCGAGTTTTCTTTAAGTTAGTTTTATACAGTAGCTCCATTCGCAGCTACTGTCATGATATCCAGATGTGCCACCTCATCGACCACACTGTAAACATCAATGGAATGCAATACGTCAGTAGGAATCTCCCAGGGAACCTTTCGACTGGTCAATCATAAATATGTTCACCTTTGCCTGTCCCATGAAGAACACGGCAAACTCAACAAACCCTATGTCTGTCAGCTTGCTCGCTAACTTAAAGGAAATTATATTTAGTAATTGGCTCTGCTAGATACCTTTCATAAGTGGTTGTCTCTTGCCAAATATCCTAACATGTTAGTGACTGAATTCACTTTATAGTTTTTACCTAAACTCAGGTCAAGGTAATCTATTCTGTGATTTAGCTATGTGTAAACTGTGACCTTGAGTTGGTTTCAGTGTGTTTGACACTGCTCATGCTCAATAGAAATGATTCAGTAGTGGTTAAACAGTTAACCTGTTGGGTTAACATTTGATCATGAACAATCGGCATAGTTTTTGGCCTCATAATTTCTACATTTCAGCAAAACAGAACTTCGGGTTTAGGTGTCTGCACCCTTTTTATGCACAGATCCAACTCCACTAACAAGAAGTTTTGCTTCTCCCTGTAAAGGAAGCAGGGGCACCAAGGATGATTTAACCTACCATTCTCTTGTGTCCTGTGCCAGGCCCTGCTCTGATGGCTCATTTGAATTGCTAGAGTAAGATGTGTAACAGAAAAAGTGGGCAAATAAGAAATTATTATTGAATGATATCAAGGACATTGCGTCTGGTGTTTGACAACCATCTCCACTGATTTACAGCAAACCCATATCATCAAACACAACAAACCACTACACACGCTTCCAGACACTACAAACAGTTAGCCTATAGTTAATCTTTTGATGATGAATCCGAATTGAGGCTATCCTAAACTGAGCTGTGTGGCTGTTAATGTGTTGATGTGTATGAAGTGTCAGTTAGCAAATTGTCCATTCTCTGAAGGTCAGTTGTCTCTTCTATACCTGCTCTCCCTATCAAAAATACAAGTATTTGTTAGGACAAGTAGGCTAGACAACAATGCTTGCGTTTTAATGTCTTAAAGTTTAGGCTATTTTCTCCTTGCTAAGTTTTTCAAGTAAATTCAGTGTTGGAGGTAAAACTAAACTGTAATGATTATTTCACAAATCTGTCAACCAAGCTATTAAAACTAAACTTTGACGTTTTGGGGGGCATTAGGCATAACTCAACTCAAGCTCTAGGAGACGAGTGCTGAACATGGCTGCTTGTGTTAGTGTTGGACAATCAGAGGCTATGAGTGGGGAGGTATTGGGGGCGGAAAGACCCTGGCTTTTTGTTGCACTGCCTGCTACCAGTGCTAGGGGGGCTATATAATGACCCCAGCAGATGTTTCCTCCAAAGAGAAGAACTGGAACATGTCTTTAGTGCACTTAATATGTGAGGGGGCAGCGGGAGTGTTTGTTTTGAATGTGTGATGTGATCACACTTTCTGCAGATGTAGTGTACAAATACTGGTAAGTGATGAGGGAGACTTGAGTGCTGCCAAACAGGGGCATAGTAGACCTTTATGATTAGGCAAATCGCCAAGACAACCAATGAGAGTGCAAGGGCACACAGCTCAGCTCCTGTCATTGTTTGTGATTAAAGCCACTTGCCAGGGCAGGCTCTAAAAGATATGTGGTGCCAAGACTTTTCTATAGGCTAAACCTGCCCACTGGCTGGTGCACAAGTTGAGACTAGTGAAGTGATATTCAGGAGATGTCTTTTAGACCATGAGCCTTGAGTCCCATGCTGAGAGGGCTGAGTGTCCCAGCATGTCCCTGAATCTCTTTTGCAGCATGCCATTGTTAACCACTCATTGTTAACCATTCATTTTTTCTGCACCTTGATTTCCCACAGCTTCATGTTTGTTAAGTATTAGGGTTAGGGATGCACAATATATCGGTGAACATATCGGAATTGGTCGATATTAGCTAAAAATGCCAAGATCGGTATCAAATTTTATTAGTCACATGCACCAACTACAACACCTTACAGTGAAATGCTTACTTACGAGCCCATAACCAACAATGCTGTTTAAAAAAAAAAAATACAGATAAGAAATAAAAGTTACAAGTAATTAAATAGCAGCAGTAAAATAACAATAGCGAGACTATATACAGGGGGGTACCTGTACAGTTGAGGTAATATGTGTATGAAGGTAGAGTTATTAAAGTGACTATGCATAGATGATAACAACAGAGAGTAGCAGCGGTGTAAAAGGTGGGGGGGCAATGCAAATAGGCTGGGTAGCCATTTGATTAGGTGTTCAGGAGTCTTATGGCTTCGGGGTAGAAGCTGTTTAGAAGCCTCTTGGACCTAGACTTGGCGCTCCGGTACCGCTTCCCATGCGGTAGCAGAGAACACTCTATGACTAGGGTGGCTGGAGTCTTTGACAATTTTTAGGGCCTTCCTCTGACACTGCCTGGTATAGAGGTCCTGGATGGCAGGAAGCTTGGCCCCAGTGATGTACTGGTTGCCGTTCGCACTACCCTCTGTAGTGCCTTGCGGTCGGAGGCCGATCAGTTGCCATACCAGGCAGTGATGCAACCAGTCAGGATGCTCTCGATGATGTAGCTGTAGAACCTTTTGAGAATCTGAGGACACATGCCAAATCTATTCAGTCTCCTGAGGGGGAATAGGTTTTGTCGTGCCCTCTTCACGACTGTCTTGGTGTGCTTAGACCATGTTAGTTTGTTGGTGATGTGGACACCAAGGAATTTGAAGCTCTCAACCAATAGAGATTGCGTCATCTGTGGATCTGTTGGGGGTGTATGCAAATTGGAGTGGGTCTAGGGTTTCTGGGGTAATGGTATTGATGTGAGCCATGACCAGCCTTTCAAAGCACTTCATGGCTACAGACGTGAGTGCTACGCGTCGGTAGTCATTTTGGCAGGTTACCTTAGTGTTTTTGGGCACAGGCACTAAGGTGGTCTGCCTGAAACATGTTGGTATTACAGACTCGGACAGGGAGAGGTTGAACATGTCAGTGAGGGCACTTGCCAGTTGGTCAGTGCATGCTCGCAGTACATGTCCTGGTAATCCGTCTGGCCCTGCGGCCTTGTGAATGTTGACCTGTTTAAAGGTCTTACTCATATCGGCTGTGTAGACTGTGATCAGTCTTCAGGCCCGATGTCTAGTTTAACGCCAATGTGCAAAACCGATGTCAAAGCTGACGTGCATACCTATATAATGTAGGTACATGATGTAATGACGCCACGTAAAACTTTGCGCTACACGTGCAACACAGCATTCCTAACCAAGCCCACAATGTCTTTTGTGTGGATCAAGCAGTCAACAAGTCAAGTAGTCATTTGAAAGAGTAAGAATTTAAGCGAGTGTAACAGGGTTATATTGGTGATTCCCCTTGCCACTTTATTGTTAAGCCAATGGGTTTTTGGTTTTAGTTTTGTCTTGCCGTCACCTACTCAACATGGCATCTTATTGGCTGGTTTGCGTAGCTTGCTTACGAGGGAGGATGTTTCAGTTAGAATCGTCCCAGTGAACAAGCACCAAACCAGCGGTAAGTTGTTGGTTGCAAAGCACTGTACATCAAAAGTGATTTTTATACTCCCAAGTGATGATTTAAGTGTACAATTTATATAAATGTGTTTGTAAATGTTATTCGAACATCACACATAAGATGCAGTGTTTTTTGGAGAATATTGGTTGTGCATTTTGGTTGTAAAGAATTCCCGCCAGTACTAGCTAGCAACTTACTGTGTCTGGTGGGGGGGGTTCATATATTTTGTACAGTGCGTGAGTGCAGAGTTGGATGGTGAGCCGTGCATTGCATGACGTGCAATTTTGTGCTGTTCCTATCAGGTACATTGTTAAAGATATTATATTGTATATTGTAATTGTATTATTTTGGTAACTACATGGCCCAGTGAACAAGCACCAAACCAGCGTGCGTGAGTGCAGAGTTGGATGGTGAGCCGTGCATTGCATGACGTGCAATTTTGTGCTGTTCCTATCAGAATAAATCTCCATGACTGGTGCTACACTTTGGAGTTCGTGTCGAGGATTGATTGTACACAACGCAAGAAGAGTACTGTTACACGAGACAACTTAACGTCAAGATAATGGAATTCATTGCCCTTGACAATCAACCGTTCTCTGTTGTGGGTGATGTTGGCTTTTGCTGACTGGTCGAGCACATGTACACATGTTGCCCTACCGGAGTTGCACAGTAATAGCGGCACTGCTATTAGCTTCACGACATACTATGGAACGCCGTTTGGGTCTTTGCGTGTCAAATAGACACACGTCAAATAACACAATGGCGTGTTAAATAAGCTCTTAATTTGACACGTCAAATAACAGTTATTATAGAATGTTGTGTGTTCTGAATTTGCACTTGCAAGCCAAGTGTAGCACTACTATCAGCACTGTCAAAGCTGTACAAAAAAGTCTGCAAACACTGGCCACGAACAATGTTTACAATTCTGCGTTGGTAATAAAGCATTATTTGTTTGACCGCAACTTCTGGGGTAGCTAGATTTAGCTTGGTACATAGCTAGCATCAATACAACCAGCCTTAAAGCAATGACCAGTAGAAACTGCAGTCATTTTCATTTTTCTTAGCAATGATTTAGGAATCCTTGTGAGTAAGTATTAGCAAGGTAGCCACTTGTTGTTCGCCTATTGAAATTTAACTTCTGTTCATGAAAATAAATAGCTAGCCAGCTACTTAACCCTGTTACCCAAGCTAACGTTATAAGCAGCCAGCTAGCTTCGTCTGGCTAGTGACACTCGATCAGACCGCAGACCGGGTTATGTGTTGTGAGGCTAGCCACGATTAGGCGCAATAGTGGAATTTGTGGTTTGCCTTCAAAATATAAGTACCTCTTTGAATAAAGATGCAGAAGGTTACAATTGGTGGAGTGTCATATTTAGACTAGATAATAGAGGTCGACCGATTATGATTTTTCAACGCCGATACCGATTATTGGAGGACCAAAAAAGCCGATAACGATTAATCGGCCGATATTTTTATTTTTTTAATGTATTTATATATACACTGCTCAAAAAAATAAAGGGAACACTAAAATAACACATCCTAGATCTGAATGAATGAAATATTCTTATTAAATACTTTTTTCTTTACATAGTTGAATGTGCTGACAACAAAATCACACAAAAATTATCAATGGAAATAAAATTGATCAACCCATGGAGGTCTGGATTTGGAGTCACACTCAAAATTAAAGTGGAAAACCACACTACAGGCTGATCCAACTTTGATGTAATGTCCTTAAAACAAGTCAAAATGAGGCTCAGTAGTGTGTGTGGCCTCCACGTGCCTGTATGACCTCCCTACAACACCTGGGCATGCTCCTGATGAGGTGGCGGATGGTCTCCTGAGGGATCTCCTCCCAGACCTGGACTAAAGCATCCGCCAACTCCTGGACAGTCTGTGGTGCAACGTGGCGTTGGTGGATGGAGCGAGACATGATGTGTTCAATTGGATTCAGGTCTGGGGAACGGGCGGGCCAGTCCATAGCATCAATGCCTTCCTCTTGCAGGAACTGCTGACACACTCCAGCCACATGAGGTCTAGCATTGACTTGCATTAGAAAGAACCCAGGGCCAACCGCACCAGCATATGGTCTCACAAGGGGTCTGAGGATCTCATCCCGGTACCTAATGGCAGTCAGGCTACCTCTGGCGAGCACATGGAGGGCTGTGCGGCCCCCCAAAGATATGTCACCCCACACCATGACTGACCCACCGCTAAACCGGTCATGCTGGAGGATGTTGCAGGCAGCAGAACGTTCTCTGGCAAATGCCAAACGTCCTGCACGGTGTTGGGCTGTAAGCACAACCCCCACCTGTGGACGTCGGGCCCTCATACCACCCTCAAGGAGTCTGTTTCTGACCGTTTGAGCAGACACATGCACATTTGTGGCCTGCTGGAGGTCATTTTGCAGGGCTCTGGCAGTGCTCCTCCTTGCACAAAGGCGGAGGTAGTGGTCCTGCTGCTGGGTTGTTGCCCTCCTACGGCCTCCTCCACATCTCCTGATGTACTGGCCTGTCTCCTGGTAGCGCCTCCATGCTCTGGACACTACGCTGACAGACACAGCAAACCTTCTTGCCACAGCTCGCATTGATGTGCCATCCTGGATGAGCTGCACTACCTGAGCCACTTGTGTGGGTTGTAGACTCCGTCTCATGCTACCACTAGAGTGAAAGCACCGCCAGCATTCAAAAGTGACCAAAACATCAGCCAGGAAGCATAGGAACTGAGAAGTGGTCTGTGGTCACCACCTGCAGAACCACTCCTTTATTGGGGGTGTCTTGCTAATTGCCTATAATTTCCACCTGTTGTCTATTCCATTTGCACAACAGCATGTGAAATTTATTGTCAATCAGTGTTGCTTCCTAAGTGGACAGTTTGATTTCACAGAAGTGTGATTGACTTGGAGTTACATTGTGTTGTGTAAGTGTTCCCTTTATTTTTTTGAGCAGTGTATTTAGTGTGCTTGCTGAAAACAAGACCACTCTAGCGCTCTTACATATTAATTATCCCCCTCACTCTAGCGCTTAAGCTATCAACACGAAAACAAATTTAAAACTTGTAGACTGGCTGTCAGCAGGTTGCTTGAGAAATATTTTTTATACTTGACTTTTTGTTCTACAACCATATTTGCATAAAATTCTATGCATTTCAGTGGCTATAGACTTGAATGGTAACATTTTAAAAGTTCTAGATGCTACTTCTTGAACCGTGTAAGCTATCAACTCCAAACCAATGTTGAAATGTGCAGACTGACTCAACTTCGATGTCTTGCATACAGCTTGTTGATAGTATTTATACTTTTTGAATTATAACAATTTTAAATGTGCATAAATAACATGGGTTTGAATGAGAACCATAGGAATACAGTGGTAGCTATTGAAAATGGTCCTGCTCCTCAGCCAATTAAGCTACAAGACCAACTTTAAAACATTCAAGCTATCCTAACTTCAAATGATCCTTTAAAATATACTCAATTTGAATTTGCGTAAATTGGCATAATGCCAACCATAAAAAGTGGTAGACCATTTTAAATGCTACTGATCTTTTACCATCTCAGCTGCAAACATTAACTATCATTTTCAAGTATATAAATGTAAAACTATTGACATTTGCATAAATTAGCATCATAGACTAACCCACCAACAGTAATAGTAACTCTTGAACCATTCAAGCTAGAAACCAAACCAATTTCGGGAATTGTTTTATTTCTAGTTTGATCTTGTCCTTGGATTTAAAATGTCCCCTCGAACGTTATTATTTTCACCTTCAAATAGCAAAATTCTTTAACCTTCCAAAACCAAAGTCTGTAGTACCAAGTGGTACTTATTTATGCCCTTAGACAAATCGACTCTCTCCTATTTTCCAAGTGCTTCCAACTAGCTGAGAGTGAATTAATATTTTTATTTTTTTTGCCCTTAATGAAAGTGATGGGGAAAAGAAAGGGGAAGTCAGAGGGAAGTGTAGGATACAATACATTGCAAATGAGAGATGTCATTTAGTGAGGCTTTTTGCACTACTGACGTCAGCAAAAGTATATTGCACAGTGAAGAATGAAAGGCCTTTTCCCTGCGTTCAGAGAGCTATACAGTCTGTCTGAGCGAAGCTTCCCTACTCTGCATGGCTTAGCTAAACCAGATATGCTGTGGATAAGCTGCTGCCACAAGTAATCGTACATGAAAGTCGATTATCTCCATGGTTTGGGCCCTCAAATCGGTTTCAGAACTAAATCTGTTTTACAGAACACATCCTCGACCAGTCAAATTAAAATTGTATTTGTCACATGCGCTGAATACAACAGGTGTAGACTTTACTGTGATGCTTATTTACAAGCCCTTTCCCAACAATGCAAAGCTTTTAAGTAAGAGAAATTAGCAAAATAGAAAAAGGTAATGGTAACACACTAAATTAATTATAAATAGGCAGTCCCCACCCATTTCATGTATCCCAACAGAGCAGCAAGGTTATATTTCCTTTTACAGTGCGTGCTTTGTTAAAAAACTATTTAGCAATAATATTGAAGGATGGCAGCAAGCTATCGGATTTTATTTCTCCTAAATTTACAGCATGCACTGGTGGAACTGTAATGTTGAGTTCATAGTACAAATGAGTCATTAGTGCTTTACATTTTGTAGGTGGCATGAACCCAGAGCCATAGGAAACATGTAATTAGACACCAAAATAATTAATGTCTGCACACTACAGGAAGTGGGTCCAATAGCTAAAGGAAATGATCCTGGTTTGTTAAATTGAAACAAGTCAAATTACATTCAAATAATAGGGGTGTTACTCGGTTAGCTGCTGAAAATACATATGTCATGCTTATCGGTCTATGGGTAATTTGCATTATTTTGTGGAATTATTTCTCAATCTCGATTCGTAATTAAAGCTCACCTCCCATTCGCATTTCGGGTGTATTGGCCATAGCCTGCCTACCGTTGACTATCAGCGAGTCACCCACCACTTTGCAATGTGAGCTTGAGGCAGTATAATTGCAACCGGAAAGTTTACTTTACAAATAATGAGGCATGTCTTACCTTGCTTCAAAGTAGCCTTGCAAAAATCCATCCGTAGAAATGTGGAGGCAATTTATTTTATAAAGACTTCCTCATGCCATTAACCAGCATTTCTCCCCCGTTCTAGTGTTTTTCATATCAACTCTCTTTTGTTGTCCAGAAGCCAAATGCACAATCCTAGTCATATTAGCAATCCATCATAGTTGTTGCTATTAGATTCCCCCTCTTTCTAAATTTCTAACGGAAATGTTCATCTCTATCACAACTGCTCGCATTAGGTTTAGAACTGTGTTTTCCACAAATTGCATTTTGGCAAATGTTTGAAAATTATGTTTTATTATCTGCTTGATTACAGGAGTGTTTAATAATAGGCTGTAAGATGATAGGCGTGCTATTGCTACACGTTTCCCTTAAGCTCTTAATGAGAAATGTCCGGTCCTTGTATGCATGCATAGTATAAGAGAGGAAGAGACAAAAGCAAGTGGTTTCACTCTCGCCAAAATCTGTCCAAAATAAGCCCAATATGTTTCTATGGGTTTATTTTGGGCCTAGTCTTGTCGCCTGCCTTCCCGCCTTGGGCCGACTCCCATTGTTAGGGCGGAAACATAAGCATCTCATCCTTACATACAGATCTCTAATAGTATTTTCTGTTGGTCATGTCATTCTACTGTTTGGAAACAATTTAACCGTTTGTTGACCTGTTAATAAGGGTCAGTTAGTCAGCAATAAAATTGAACGAAATTTCCATCTCTAACGTGGATGGGAATTATTTTTAGGAAAATATCCTGACTAGTAACATAGTTTAAGATGTTGATATGGTAACTTTCCCAAAATACCATGTCATTGTGCACATTCATCACTGTAGTGTTAACAGAAGTAGGCTAGCCTACAGCTGTAGTGCAGTGCATGACAGTGATGGGCATTTGGGTTTGTAAGGATAAGTGAATTGCCCAAAACCTGCATTGACAGAACATTGGTATTTGGCTGTCTTCCTGAATAGAGATTAAAGTGAGAGTCCGGAGCAAAGGATTAGCTTTACCAGTGGGAAACATCTCCTTCTGCATAATTGGATGATCATTTTCTGCTGACTACACCAGTGCTAAACTGAAAGCTGAAAGCTGTCCATAGTTTATAATTATAGATGTAAGGCTCCGGTTTCAAGTCTAGAAATTGCTGGTCTATTTGGGAAAGCCCGCTCTCTTCCCCAAGTTGACTTTAGCCTTTCTCTAAACAATGCCATGGAATCAACAGATGACGTTTGTGAAGCAATGGAGGAGGCATAGTCCTATTTTTTTGTGGGGTTGTTTTTGTTTGTCAGCTTTGGAAATATAGTTCTGGACATTTGTTGTAATCGGCTATCTTCTATTTTTTATAGAGTACACCATTAGTGAGAAGAGTGAATTTATCGTAAATAGAACAGGCATGTCAATGGATACCCTCTACTCTACTCTGTATCCTCTGATGATTCACTGCCATGAAGATATCAATCATTTCTGTGCTTTTTCCTCGAGGGCCTTTGGTCGTGGTCCTGACCTCAAGGCACTAATTGATGTCATTCAGCCACAGAGGGGGAAAACTGGAGTGCGGCATGTAAATTGGGTCAATGCTGCTGACCCACCCTTTATTCTGTGCTGTTGAGAAACCCCTTTTTGCGTTCAGGTAGATGTGCGTTAGAGAGATCTAGTTTGTTTTATTTAACATAGCGCTTAGGTCTTCAGAGAAATGGAAGGTATGTGTCTGTGACTTAGCAGCAAGATCCATTTAGAATTTCTTTAGTTATCAGTTTTCCGTATTCCAGGGCATCTTGATACTGTTAGGTGCTCTCACTCAGAGCAGGGAGACCTCTCTGTCAATAGCTGGAATGTAATAATACTTATTTTTGCTGGCAGCGTAGTGAGGGGACTGGACGTATGAAGTTGAACTAGCCTATTCCATTACAGATGTTACTTCACCCCTGCCTAAACAGTTGGCCAGATGTAAAACTGAAGCTGTTCAACTTTCAGAACATTCCTCTATACAGTATTGCATAACCCAGGCCCTGCGTGTCGTCATGCACTCATTTGTTGACTTCTGTCATCGAAAAAGACTTGGTTTCATGCATGTTAACATCAGAAGCCTCCTCCCTAAGTTTGTTTTACTCACTGCTTTAGCACACTCCGCCAACCCTGATGTCCTTGCCGTGTCTGAATCCTGGCTTAGACAGGCCACCAAAAATTCGGACATTTCCATCCCCAACTACAACATTTTCCGTCAAGATAGAACTGCCAAAGGGGGAGGAGTTGCAATCTACTGCAGAGATGGCCTGCAAAGTTCTGTCATACTTTCCAGGTCTATGCCAAAACAGTTCGAACTTCTCATTTTTAAAATCAATCTTTCCAGAAATAAGTCTCTCACTGTTGCCGCCTGTTATAGACCCCCCCTCAGCTCCCAGCTGTGCCCTGGACACCATATGTGAATTGATTGCCCATCATCTATCTTCAGAGTTCGTTCTGTTAGGTGACCTTAACTGTGATATGCTTAACACCCCGGCAGTCCTACAATCTAAGCTAGATGCCCTCAATCTCACACAAATCATAAAGGAACCCACCAGGTACAACCCTAAATCCGTAAACATGGGCACCCTCATAGATATTATCCTGACCAACTTGCCCTCCAAATACACCTCTGCTGTTTTCAATCAGGATCTCAGCAATCATTGCCTGCATCCGCTATGGGTCCGTGATCAAACGACCACCCCTCATCACTGTCAAACGCTCCTTGCCCGGGTATCCTGGAAGGATATTGACCTCATCCCGCATGCCCCTTTCAAAAAATGTAGAACTAAGAACAGATATAGCCCTTGGTTCACTCCAGACCTGACTGCCCTTGACCAGCACAAAAACATCCTGTTGCGGACTGCAATAGCATCGAATAGTCCCAGTGATATGCAACTGATCAGGGAAGTCAGGAACCAATACACGCAGTCAGTCAGGAAATCAAAGGCTAGCTTTTTCAAACAAATATTTGCATCCTGTAGCTCTAATTCCAAAAAGTTTTGGTACACTAAAGTCCATGGCGAACAAGAGCACCTCCTCCCAGCTGCCCACTGCACTGAGGCTAGGTAACACGGTCACCACCGATAAATCCATGATAATCGAGAATTTCAATAAGCCTTTCTCTATGGCTGGCCATGCTTTCCTCCTGGCTACCGCAACCCTGGCCAACAGCTCTGCCCCCCCCCCCCCCCCCCTCCACAGCTACCTGCTGCCTCCCCATCTTCTCCTTCGCCCAAATCCAGATAGCAGATGTTCTGAAAGAGCTGCAAAACCTGGACCTGTACAAATCAGCTGGGCTAGACAATCTGGACCCTCTCTTTCTAATACTATCTGCCGCCATTGTTGCAACCCTTATTACCAGTCTGTTCAACCTCTCTTTCGTATTGTCCGAGATCCCTAAAGATTGGAAAGCTGCCGCGGTCATCCCCCTCTTCAAAGGGGGTGACACTCTAGACCCAAACTGTTAGAGACCTATATGCATCCTGCCCTTGTAAAGTCCGCTACGAGGGACGACACCATTCTGTATACATCTTGCCCTTCTTTGGACACTGTGTTAACTAACCTCCAAACGAGCTTCAATACCCATACAACGCTCCTTCCGTGGCCTCCAACTGCTCTTAAATGCTAGTAAAACCAAATGCATGCTTTTCAACCGTTCGCTGCCGGCACCCACCCGCCCGTCTAGCATCACTACCCTGGATGGTTCTGACCTAGAATATGTGGACAACTACAAATATCTAGGTATCTGGCTAGACTGCAAACTCTCCTTCCAGACTCAAATTAAGCATCTCCAACACAAAATGAAATCTAGAATCGGCTTTCTATTTCGCAACAAAGCCTCTTTCACTCACGCCGCCAAACTTACCCTAGTAAAACTGCCGATCCTCGACTTTGGCGATGTCATCTACAAAATAGCTTCCAATAGACTACATCCAGTTTGCTGAGTAGAGTATCACAGTGCCATCCGTTTTGTTACCAAAGCCCCTCATACCACCCACCACTGCGAACTGTATGCTCTAGTCGGCTGGCCCTCACTACATATTCGTCGCCAGACCCACTGGCTCCAGGTCATCTATAAATCTATGCTAGGTAAAGCTCCGCCTTATCTCAGCTCACTGGTCACGATAACAACACCCACCCGTAGTATGCGCTCCAGCAGAACGAATTGCAAAAATCGCTGAAGCTGGAGACTTATTTCCCTCACCAACTTTAAACATCAGCTATCTGAGCAGCTAACTGATCGCTGCAGCTGTAAATAGCCCACCCAATCGACCTACTTTATCCCCATATTGTTTTTATTTACTTTTCTGCTCTTTTGCACACCAGTATCTCTACTTGCACATCATCATCTGCTCATTTATCACTCCAGTGTTATCTGCTAAATTGTAATTATTTTGCTACTATGACATATTTATTGCCTACCTTCTCACGCCATTTGCACACACTGTATATAGACAATTTTTTTTCCTATAGTGTTATTGACTGTATGCTTGCTTATTCCATATGTAACTCTGTGTTGTCTGTGTCGCAATGCTTTGCTTTATCTTGGCCAGGTCAAAGTTGTAAATGAGAAGAATTAGTTATTGTTCTCAACTAGCCTACCTGGTTAAATAAATGTGAAATAAATCAAATTTAAAAAATAGTTTGTGTTGCCATAGCAACAGTAGAGTGTGGTTGACCTCCAGGGGTAAGGTGGTGACTTGATGTGAAGGCCTTGCTGTTCACCTGCTGCTCTGAGCTCTCTCAACCACATGCATTATTTCAACACTTGGGAGTCCCTAACATGCTGCAAGTCAGAGCAAAGACTGTCAATACAATTCAGTCTACCTACATTGCTAGCTAACAGTAGAACGCATATGTTGCCACTCCTTGGCCTAAGGCTCCCTTAGTTACTACATTTATTAATGCTATTTCTCAAACATTAATATTAACAGGTAACCTTATTGAGAAGTCTTTGAAGGACAACACAAATGTTGCCGGATTATGCTAAGGCCACCATTTTGTCAGTCTGGTAATAACAGGTAGGCTAGACCCTTGTAGCATATTTAGCTATTAGCTAATCTAGTAGTCTGTCCTGTAGGAGGGCTGCTTAACACTTTAATCCTTTTCTGTTTGTTTACTAATCCCTCCCTCTCTACCTAGAGTTTGTAGCTTCACACGAGCTGGCTCTACGGTTTATGGTGAAGAGGGAGGGCCCAAGACTCTTGACTTGTTTTTGATGAGGACAGAGCTATAGGCTAGGCCTGATTGATTGGTAAACCCTGGCAAACACACACTAATACAGCAGAGCACTGGTGGTGAGAATGTGAGGTATTTTTATTTATTTTTAACCTTTATTTAACTAGGCAAGTCAGTTAAGAACTAATTCTTATTTACAATGATGGCCTAGGAACAGTGGGTTAACTGCCTTGTTCAGGGGCAGAACAACAGATTTTTACCTTGTCAGCTCGGGGATACGATCTAGCAACCTTTCGGTTACTGGCCCAACACTAACCACTAGGCTACCTGCCGCCCCGAATTTGGAAACATGTTATTAAATAGAACTGCTTATTAAAGCAGGGAGGGTAGAACGACATGTTATTGAGCAAAACAAAATGATTGTACTCTGACATGCGGGCCTTCGAGTCTTCATGTCTGGGGTTGAAATGTATTTATGCGCAGGTCTTTCGTTAAGAATTCCCTGCCTGTGTTTCTGAATGGTACTAGGTTCGTTGATATCGAAGACTGATCAACTTTGCGTGTGTGAGGGAGAGAAAGGGAAAGCGAGAGTTTGTTTCTGTATGGTGGTGACAAATACATGCACACACAGAGACACTTGAATGTGGCCTGGCTTGTGACAGAATATTTTTAGTATAGGACTCACTGTGATGAGTCAGTCGGGGGAGCACTGCTTGTTGTCATAAGAACACAAGATAATTTGAATGTCAAAGGCAGGCTATTCAGCCCATCTATGCTCACCATTAATCTGTTGTAAACAATAAGCTTTGTCAGTGCCACCCATGATGTTGAGGTGGAACCAATTATACCAAGTGAACAAATCAATATAAGACGCCAGTGTTTGAATAGGCATGTCCACAAAGGAAAAATTGGACCAGTGAAACAACCCTCCCTCCTAATTACCATTTAAGTGAAGACTGAAATATCTGGTTATTCTGTGAAAATCCTGTTCCCTTCAGGATATTATCATTAGTAGTCTTCTATGCAAAGTAAATAATATGAAAAAACTAGGCTAAAGCAAATGCATACTATACAAAGCTGTTTGTTGCACTAATTTGCCTTCCTCTCTCTTAACAGGGTCCTTTTTTGAGGGGCATCTTTTTCTCCCTCACCCCTTTTCCTACATTTTTATTTTTGTTTGATTTATTTTGGTGCTGTGACTTTGTCATCTCAAAGTCTGAGCACAACTACGTCAATGATTTGGGGTCAGCCGGCGCCCACTGACGGACAGAAAGGCCCTGTAGATTTCACAGCACACAGAGAGGAAACATGAGCACAACCAAGCCCAGCGGGCTCAAAGCGCCCAGCAAGATGGGTAGGTCAACGGGGGCGCCAGCCACCAAGACCACCCCCTCCACTGGTAAGAGGTCCTCGTCCCCCTTAGCACCAGCAGTTCTCCTGTCCTTGCTGCTTCTCATTAGGGCTGTGGTAGCTACAGCACCTAACCTCTGACTTTGATGTAATCAATCAGCTTAAGGTTGCAATAAAATGGGCTTTACTGCTTCATCAGTCTGGATCTGCTGATGCGGCTTGACTAGATTTGATGTAGACATGCTGATCGGTCACTGGCCATTTTGATTCCGTAGGCTATAGTATTTACCCCCAAAATCTCTCCAATATGGTGGATTAACTATATTTTTAAGTAGGAGAAATTTGTTGAATTGAGTTCACTAGAGGCTTTAGACACAGCAGGCTTGCTGTGTAAAATGTGATCCCTGTGCTGGTATTTTGTTTCAAAACATTGACAGTCAGGTCATGTGAAAATGCGACTGAAGTTTGGCCTCGTGTAAATGTCATCCAATCAACTATTTCTTTGTGCATTGCTCGGCTGTTAACATATGAGCCAGTTTATTTATATGTAGAAAATCAGGCAACCTTAATTATTGGGCCTGATCAAATGTTGACTGTAGAGTGCCTTCAGAAAGTATTCATACCCCTTGACTTATTCCACATTTTGTTGTGTTACAGCCTGAATATTTCTCACCCATGTTTTTTGTACATAATTTACGTAAGTATTCACACGAGTCAATACATGTTAGAATCACCTTGGGAGCAATTACAGCTGTGAGTCTTAATGGTAAGTCTCTAAGAGCGTTGCACACCTGGCTTGTACAACATTTAGCATATTATTATTATTTTTTAATTCTTCAATCTTTGTCAAGTTGGTTGTTGATCATTGCTAAACAACGATTTTCAAGTCTGGCCATAGATTTTAAAGCCGTCCAAAAAATATATAGTTTTTCATTTTTACAGCGGTTTGAAGCTGGTGGACCAAAACCGAAAGTAACTTTTCTTTTGGTCCACCAGCTTCAAAAAGCTGTTAGAAATAATATTTTTTGTAATTAAAAAGATCTTTCCACAACGATTTTGATGGTACAATGATTCCCTACACTATTAGTGCATGTTTTCTCACATAAACAGTGTAGAATTTTAACAACCAGGAAATTACGATTTCCACTAGATAACACGTCCACAAAGTCAGAACAGCTTTCCCAGTTTGACAACAGATGCCACTCCGGCGGGAGAAATCAATAGGTGAATTTCACAGCCAATTACAACACTGACGGGTAAGTAATACTGTGAAACACCATCATTCCACTATTTGCGCCAGATATATTATGGACATTTTCTGAAATAACAATGCAATTATTCTAAGAAATCCTGTGTGTAGCATCTTTAAGTCAAAACTGTAACTAGGCCACTCAGGAACATTCAATGTCGTCTTGGTAAGCAACTCCAGTGTATATTTGGCCTTGTGTTTTTGGTGATTGTCCTGCTGAAAGTTGAATTTGTCTCCCAGTGTCTGTTGGAAAACAGACTGAACCAGGTTTTCCATAAGGATTTTGCCTATGCTTAGCTCTATTCCGTTTATTTTTATCCAATAACACTCCCTAGTCCTTGCAGATGAACAGCATAACCCATAACATGATGCAGCCACCACCCTGCTTGAAAATATGAAGAGTGGTACTCGGTGATGTTGGTGGATTTGCGCCAAACATAACGCTTTGTGTTTAGTACATGAAGTTAATTTCTTTGCCTAATATTTTGCAGTTTTGCTTTAATGCCTTATTGTAAAAAAGATGCATGCTTTGGAATATTTTTCATCTGTACAGGCTTCTTTTTCACTCTGTCATTTAGGTTAGTGTTGTGGAGTAACTACAATGTTGTTGAACCGTCCTCCGTTTTCTCCTATCACAGCCATTAAACTCTAACTGTTTTAGTTACCATTGGACTCATGGTTAAATCCCTGAGCGGTTTCCTTCCTCTCCAGCAACTGAGTTAGGAAGGACAACTGTATCTTTGTAGTGACTGGGTGTATTAATACACCATCCAAAGTGTAATTAATAACTTCACCATGCTCAAAGGAATATTCAATGTCTGATTTATTTATTTTTAACAATCTTCCAATAAGTGCCCTTTGCGAGTTATTGGAAAACCTCCCCTGGTCTTTGTGGTTGAATCTGTGCTTGAAATTCACTGCTCAACTGAGGGACCTTCCAATTATCTGTATGTGTGGGGTACAGAGATGAGGTAGTCAAAAAAATGTTAAACACTATTATTGCACACAGAGTGAGTCCATGCAACTTATGTGACTTGTAAGCAATGTTTTACTCCTGAACTTATTTAGGCTTGCCATAACAAAGGGGTTGAATACTTATTGACTTGACATTTCAGCTTTTCATTTTTAATGAATTTGTAAAAATGTCTAACATAATTCCACTTTGACATTATGGGCTATTGTGTGAAGGCCAGTGACACAATTTCAAATGAATACATGATAAATTCAGGCTAATAACAAAATGTGGAAAAAGTCAAGGGGTGTGAACTTTCTGTAGGCACTGTACGTAACATATTTCACTCTTGGAACTATTGAATAGCAGGGTAAAGGTGTCATGTTCTGTGAGCTAACTCCTTCATGTTAGCTCAGCTCGCCATGGACCAACTTTAGTGGAGTTGGCACACTGGCAGTAATTGGATGATTTCCACCTGTTTCCATGCAGCCGGATCCAAAGTAGCTGCAGCCGACAAGTCCACTCCAGGTAGCGGTGCAGCTGGGACACAAGATGGCGGGGAGAACTTCCAGGTTGGGGAGCGAGTGTGGGTGAATGGGAACAAACCTGGCGTGGTGCAGTTCCTGGGGGAGGCTCAGTTTGCACCAGGACAGTGGGCCGGCATAGTGTTGGATGAGCCCATTGGGAAGAACGATGGCTCGGTGGCAGGGGTGCGCTATTTCCAGTGCGAGGCCATGAAAGGGATATTCACCCGTCCCTCCAAGCTGTCCTACACAGAGGGCGAGGCCAACGGGACTCAGACAGCACCTCCGTCCCGGGCTGGGTCGCCCACCCCCTCCACCGCCAGCCTGGCCTCTCCCTCTGTCAAAAAAGCCTCAACTGCAACGCCAGTCACTCCAGCCTCCAACCTGGCACGCACAAACAGCGAGTCCATCTCCAACCTCTCAGACACCAGCTCGGTCAAAAAGGGGGAGAGGGAGCTGAAGAATGGAGACCGTGTTTTGGTAAGGCTTAGTTAATTTACACTTTGAATGAAGCTGTTATTTTGGATCAGGTAGCTTTTATCCTGAAGCCAGTTATGCAAGTTTGTCTCAAATGTTCCTCCTCGCCTCCTACCCCTGTTCCAGGTTAGAGAGGGCTAAGCCCCCGCCCCATCCCCACCCCCTCCTCTTGCCCCTTGTGTGACCACAAATGCTGTAAATACAGGCTGGTCTCAGAGTCACACGACTGACCACTCCTCCCTCTCACCATGGTAATCTCTCAGGAATGTGTCTGCGGAACACAACCTCCTCCCACCTCCTTCCCAACTTCTCATTGACCAATGAGAACATCCGTTCTAACACTCCTCAGTGAGCTCAGTTTCTGTGTATAGTCCCTCTGTTCACAGCCAAGCTCTGTCCTCGTATGAGCACCTTCCGTCCTGAGTGTGTTGTCCAAGGCCCCTCTTTCTCTCTCTCCGTCAGCCTCGGGCTGTGTAACACATTGTGTTAAGAGGAAGTGTCACCCACGCTCAGAGGAAGGGAGGGTGCTTTTCTCACCACAGTATTCCTCACTTCTCCCTTTAGAGCAGTGGTCAAAAACCGGTAGATCGCGATACTGGTCGATCTCCCAAGGCGTTACTAGTTGATCACCAAACGTTTCTGTAAAAAAACGAAGGATAAAGCGTTCCGTTGCTATTACAGCAAAGAGCTGCTGTTTTTAATGAGTAAGTCATGTTTAAATTGTTATTCAACACTGCCAACACTTTGTTCAAAGATTTTATAAGCCATAAAGTGTGCGTTCTTCCTACTTCCACTCACGCTACAATCATCATTGCAGCTACAATGAATTAGTATAGCAAAGTGTTCCGATAAGCTTGGGTTATTATTAGTGGCTTGTCTTTTTTAATATTGATGAATATTTAACTGTCTCTGGTCATAGGAGTAACCATATGAATTTGTGCATGAGGCAGAAATAATGCAGTGTGACTTGTTTCACCATCAGCTGGAAGACTGTCCCCCTTTCTCAGCAAATGGAGAGAGAGCGGCGGGACGGTGAGTCGGTTGAGAGGCAGCCTCACCGCTGCTCCTTCCCTCCCCTCAGACAGGCCATCAGTCCCCCAAAAATAATAACGCTAATTATTATGCTCACTTAGCTGTGCCTCACAAGTAATACAACAAATGATCTATTACCAAATATTTTCTAAATGGTCTGAGAAGAACAACAGGGTAATTCAAGCATATCCAATATGCAGTGATAATGTATTGGGCCTATAGCCTACTGCACAAACCTAATTGTTACAGAACTGTTTTTAATAGGTTAATGTTGCATAGGCTTACGTTTTTTTTGGCCTTGTTTAAAACAAATTTGAGCGGTAGATGTCAGCTTGCATTTTGACTTAGAAAGTGATCACTGCTTTAGAGCATTGTAAAAGGAAACGCTGACGATGCATTTATCAGCCCTGTGATGTTGAAAGGTTGACAGGTTGCATGTATTGATTATAATGATGATGATTCTTATTGTTATGTACTGTTGCCTTGGTGGTTTTATCTCATGCCAAGCTAGTTACCCTCTAGGTGCTTTGAGATTCTTTCAGTAATGAAAGCGCTCTAAAATAAATATATATTTTTTTTATTAGGCTTTTCTTTGCACATTCTCTGCAGGTTGGTGGCACAAAAGCTGGTGTGGTTCGCTTTCTTGGTGAAACAGACTTTGCCAAGGGAGAGTGGTGTGGTGTGGAACTGGATGAGCCCCTGGGAAAGAACGATGGGGCAGTGGCAGGAACCAGGTAATCAGACCAGAGAGGATTATCACACAGGCTTGAGAAACATGCCACTCTGGCAACCAGTTTGTTTAAAAGAGAGTTAAGTACCGCCAAGTCTTATGGGTGTTATTTGTATATAATACTTTTTTTGGGGGGGGCGCAATGACATCTGTTTTTTTCTTATCCCCTTCATTTGTATTTCCTCAGATACTTTCAATGCCAACCCAAGTATGGCCTGTTTGCCCCAGTCCACAAGGTCACGCGCATTGGCTTCCCCTCCACCACGCCGGCCAAGGCAAAGACCACGGTGCGGAAGTTGGTGGCCACTCCCTCGAGCCTGAAACGCAGCCCCAGTGCCTCATCCATCAGCTCCATGAGCTCTGTGGCCTCCTCCGTCAGCGCCAAGCCCAGCCGCACAGGCCTGGTGAGGCGCGCACACACACTCATAAGTGCATCCACATACACAACTGCAGAGCAACAAGATGTCTGTTCTTTAATTGGTCTTGTCTTTTGCTGTCCTGAGTAGAACTCACCCCCCCCCCCCCCATTAACCAGTCTAAACACTCTTCTACCCACCCCCCCACCACAGCTGACAGAAACGTCATCCCGGTACTCGAGAAAGATCTCTGGCACCACAGCAGTTCAGGAGGTGCTGAAGGAAAAGCAGCAGCACATCGAGCAGCTGATGGCAGAGCGTGACATGGAGAGGGCAGAGGTGGCCAAGGCAACCACCCATGTGGGCGAGGTGGAGCAGGAACTGACCCTGCTGAGAGAGGACCAGGATCAGGTCAATACACACAGAGTTCCTCCTCATGGTTTACACACACACGAACATTCGCCCTCAGGATTATTTACACACACATTTCCCCACAGATAAGTCTCAGGACGTTCCAGTTTTGGAACGTGTACTCTCATCTGCAAAAGTGTGTTATGTCATACATGACCATGACAAACCTAATGTGAGGAGGACCCATGAAAACACCTTAATGCTGTACCTCACATACTCATGTCACAAAAACCTCTGCACTGCCATCTGCTGTCAATGAGAAAACACTTGTTTTTACAGCCAACTGCCGGATGCATAGCGGCCTTCCATAATGTTGTTTTTTCATGAGTGTCTCTCAACTTATATTCATGATCTGTTTTAATGAATGCATATTCATGTGTTGTGAAGATGGAGGCCAAGATGGACCAATTACGCACCCTGGTGGAGGCTGCTGACAAGGAGAAGGTTGAGCTGCTCAATCAGCTGGAGGAGGAGAAGAGGTGAGGCTTCAGAGGGGTGTGGGGTGAAGGGAGTCCAGGGGGTATGGGGTCTAACTATGGGTATAACTAACTATGTTCTGATGGTGTGTTATAAGGTTATCAGTACAGTATCACAGGGGGAAAAGACATGAATTATGCAGGTCAGATTGAAACCCTGTTTCAAACCCTTGATCCATGATTCCTTTTCAGACCTCTTATGTTAAATGTTCCTGAACTATAATCTGAAGTGTGCTCTGTGTGATAGGAAAGTGGAAGACCTCCAGTTCCGTGTGGAGGAAGCTTGCATTACCAAAGGAGACCTGGAGGTAAACACACACACACTTCTACACAAACTCAAAAATATGTATACAGTTTTCCTTTCTAATGCTATGGAGCATCTTTGATTTACATGTCCGTATCTCAAGTTAAAATCGCCCCCTAAGTGACTGGAATTAATCCATTTGATGCTGAGGTGAATCAGAAATCCACCAACACTGCAACTCATCAGGACTGCCGTTGAAACTCCTTGTCTTGTCAAACTGAGACATTTTGATGTAAAAGCATCCTGTTCTGATGAGAGTGCAGACTAGAGTCCATCTCTGGAATTAAAAGTCACTCCGCAACATCCCTGCTCCCGATCCCTGAGATTAAAGTGGTAGGGTATACATTAGATTCTAACATAATGAATGAATAAATCTTATTGAAGGTCCCTATTTGGCTACTCTGTATACATTTCATCAACAGGTTGGCCACCGGCTTGTGATTTTAAGTTGGCAAGTGAGTGATTGGTGTCCTTGTCAGTGACATGTCCTTAATCTAGTATGCCAAGTACTGAGCATGAATATTCTCTGCAGTCTGTCTACACCAGAGATCTGTCCTGCCCAGTGCCCACAGTCCTATTAGGTTTGTTGCATGGCATGATCGATGCCATCTCATATGCCCAGTAAAATGAGACACAAGACTGAAATCTCATTCTCTCTATCGTGTGACAGTAAGATCCTCCATGGAGCAGAGCTGTCAGAATCAGACCTGACTGAGCCTGGCTCTGATGTTCTTTTAGTGTCCATGACGTCATGCTTTTGTAGAGGATCTGCCTGAGCACGGCACTGTGCAGACTCGCTGATCTACAAATAACTAAACTATTATCCGTGTATTGTCATTCTTCCAAATATGCGCAGTGCCTTGCTTAGACCGATCTTCACAAACCTGGAGGTCTTCCTCATTTCATGATTATGTAGCATGTGGATATTAACACAGCTTGAATGTTCCCAACGTGTTTTTGGAACACTGTTTGCTTGAAATAAACACAGGAGCCTAGGATCATTTTAGGAATTAGTTGGTGTTTATTTCTTTCCTGCTACCCTCTTGCTAAGAAATGTCAGTGGCACATCAGACTGTAAGGTTTGCATACTGTTTTTCACCATCACTCTAGTGCTATTTGATGGAAATGTGGGCTATTTCTTGGAAAACAACTTACTTTTTCTGCCTCTCCCTTGGCTAACCATATCTTTGTTTACGGAGCAGAGACTGGGAAGCAAGTGGACCCGGGGCTGTTTAATATGTACACGTCTGATCAAAGGATTTGTGTCATTATCTATCCCACAGTGCAACTCCAATCAGGGGACCATCCCAATTACCCTGATGGCGTCCCACATCAAATGTTATCTTTAAAAATGAGTGCTACAGGGTTAGAAGTAATACCCCTTTTTTATCTTCCTTTGATTGCATACTAACGGTCTCTGTACTACTTACTGCAAAAAATGTATTTTTCACATGCATGCAGCTTTAAAAAAAACAAAAAAAACAAATCAACACAGCAAATGTTTTCTGTTGATTTCAAGCAATTGACAGTGTACTAATGTTGTCCTGTAACTGCTTCAGTCAGTGACGTTACTGCTTCTTTTTCTTCTCCTCTTGTTCATGTTGGCCCAGTGCTAAGCATGGAACCACTGGAGATGCTCCCCTCCACCATCTCACAGCCTAGTCACGGTCTTGAGCTCCAACCTTCCTATTGCCATCTGTTGAAACCAGAAGTAAATGTTCTGCACTTGGTAGCAATTCAATTAGGTGCATTTTAATGTTAAACTTAATGAATCGGTCCGGGGGGTGAACTAGTATATTTTTTTAAATACGTTTTGCCCCATTCTACAGTTATTATATATTTATTTTTACTGATTTCTGTTCTAAGTAGTTTAATGACTGTACATGGTTTCTGATATTGTTTTATCAGCTGATCAGTGATCTTATACTCACTAAACAAATGGGCGTGATCACAAAAGAGAGCGAGCGCAGTGTTGCTGTTACAACCTGCCACGGCATTGCCATTTCATGTAAATAGTTAAGTTTCATCTCCCTTTCCTGTTCACATGAATGTGCAGAAAGGACCTCAAAATCATAGAGTAAAGCAGGAGATGGGGGGGGGGGGGGGGCAAAAACATGCCAACAGTGCTTTCTCTTTTTATGTGCAGTCACGTCCATTTCGATTTGCACTCATTTGCTGGCTCACTCACTCAGTAGTTCACACATACTTCTATGCATTCCTTCCTAGTCTTTCCCTTTGGTTGTTCACAAGGTCATTCTGCATGGATTCCTCTAATCACAACCAACAACTGCACATCTATAAGCATAGCACATCTCCCCTGCTGCTTCTATCATATCCTCTTATCACCACCTCCAGCTACATCCCCAATGCTCACCTGTGCTAGGCATGGGATCTGCATGGGGTACCCTTTTCCTTCCCCTCCCTCCCTCTTCCTCTGTCTGCGTTGGGCTGGCATGTGATGGTGGCACTGGTTTTGTTCTCTTCCTCTCCCCTTCTTTACTAACAGACGCAGACCAAACTGGAGCATGCCCACATTAAGGAGCTTGAACAGAGCCTGCTCTTTGAAAAGACCAAAGCTGAGAAACTCCAGAGAGAGTTAGAAGACACTAGGGTAATGGATCTTGCTCTGCACAGTGGTGCGTTTGGAAAGAGGGGTGGAGTGTGGATGGTACCAGGGGTAATGGTGCAACTCTTGGGAGGGTGTACAATGGGTTACAGAGGATCTCCAAATACCTGTTGCACTGGCTTCCATATGCTGTTTTTCTGCCCATTTCTGCCATAGAGGCTTGTGGATGGGGAGTTGGTATTTAACTGCATTTGAATGTCTCTAAGCAAACATTGAATGGTGTAGTTGACTAATCTTTTTACTTGCTAGCAAGTAGCAATTAAGAATATTAATTGCTATTAATTGTATTTAGAATACAATCCTGTTCTTTTTAGATTTGCCGTTTTCTGGGTAAAACCTAGACTTACACTTTGGCCATGTCAGGGCCCCACTACATATAGGATCATTAGGGTTCTCCATCGTGGGGTTATTCACTTGCCTCTTTCTCCATGTTTTCTTCTGCCCACTGTCTCCACAGCTTTTGTGGTGCAACATGGTAGCCAGACAGCACCCCTATACCCAACCATCCGTTGCTCCCAGTTGGCCTTTGTCCCCCCCAATCCTACCAGCCCCAATTGTCCTGCCCATCTGGGATCCCCCACCTCTTGCGAGTCTATTTCCTGCTCCCACCCCTTAACAATGCTTTTATGCGTCTGTCAGGGGTTTCACAGCCAATGATGGAGTATTGAACTGCCATCCTCAAGGGCCATAGTCTCTGCTGGTTTAGTTTTTCCCCTGGTTCTTAATTAATCATTTGACGTCATTAGTTGGGGGAGAGAGTCTTAACTATCAAGTTTCTCTGGCCTAAATTGACCCCTGATATAAACGTAAGGATGAAAACCAGTAGAAGCTGCAGCATTTGGGGACAGTAGTTCAATACACAATAATTATGTGTGATGACTGATATGGTTCCAGCTTATATCCACTAGAGGGCGGTGTAGTACTTCAACTGTAGGCATTTTATGCTAATGTGGGTCTGCTCTGTTACTTTCATTGCGCTACTACTGCAACTATGAAGGACGTGTGTAAAGGACTTTCTTAGAAAAATATTGACCCATGTAAACCTGTCTGATGACAAGGGGCTTCAACAGCTACCCTCTTGTCCTGCCAGTACACACACAATCACAATGTTTCCATAGGTTGAAGAACATGGTTTTGTTTGAGACAGAGTTGTGCCATCCCATAGGTGGCCACGGTGTCAGAGAAGTCCCGCATCATGGAACTGGAGAGGGACTTGGTGCTGAGGACCAGGGAGGTGGCTGACCTGCGGCTGCGTCTGGAGGTCCAGCAAAGCACGGAGGGCTCCGACTCCACCACCCCCCCTCTTCTGGAAGAGGTGAGCTCTCTGAGGGCTCAGCTGGCCTCTCAAGCAGACCAGCAACGGGTTGAGCTGGCTGGGCTGAAGGAGACGCTGGCAGCGGAGGAGAAGGCCCACAATGAGGCAGTGTCTCAGTTCCAAGTCTCTTCCACCAAGATCTCCACAGACAACGAGCAGTTGAAGCTGCGCCTCAGCCAGAACGAGAAGGAGAAAGCAGACGTCATAGAGCTGTGGCGCTCCAAGCTGGAATCTGCCATCGCCTCACACCAGCAGGCCATGGAGGAGCTGAAGGTGTCCTTCAGTAAAGGGGCCGGTTCCAAGACGACAGAGCTGGTGGAGACCAGGAGTGCCCTGGAGAGGCTGAAGGTGGAGCACAAGCAGGCACTGGAGGAGGCGGGAGCCAGGTGTGAGGCAGAGGCTGCAGCCCGGGCACGGGAGACAGGGGAGCTCAACAAACAGCTGCTGGTCGTGTCGGAGGAGAAGGAGTGCCTGGAGGAGAGCCTGCGGTCCAGTGTGGAGAGTGCTGAGGAGCAGCACCTGGTGGAGATGGAGGATGTGCTGGGCAAACTGCACACTGCTGAGCTGAAGGTAAATGAGCTGGAGGAGCATGAAGCTAAGCTTGTCCAGCAGACCCAGGACAGTGCCAAGGAGGTCCAGGAGCAGGTGGCAGCTATGGAGGCCCTGCAGTCCCAGGCAGGCCAAGGTAACCAAGCTCTCCAGAACCTGAGGACCCAGCTGGATGAGGCCCAGAGCCAAGCTCGCTCACAGGGCAACAGGGTAGGTCCATACCCACGCCATACTACCATTGTCCATGACAATATTCAGTTTCTATTTTGTGAGTTTTCCAGAAAAATAAGCGTGAGACACACCTGTGGTATTTGATGTTGTAATAATTGAACCCTACCTTCAAAGCAATTTACTTTTGTTTCATTTTATTCATTATTAGCTTTTCCTTCATTTTGTCACTCATCATTTTTCCCCCCTTCAAAATGTTCTCCATGTCCATGGTGTCGCCCCCTGGACTGTGGCTGTAGGTCAGTGAGTTGAACTCTGAGCTGGAGGGTAAGCAGCAGGAGCTCCTCTCCTTGCAGCAGAGCCTGACCTCTGTGCTGCAGGACAAGGTCTCCTTGGAGCAAGAGCTGGGCAACCTGGTGAGTACTAGGACTTACGACTGGTGTTGTGGCGCCAGGGGTTGGGAATGGGTGGCCTTGCATGACTGATGGGACTGTAGAGCTCAAGGTAAGCTCAGGTATGGAAGAGCATAGCATTGAAATTCTTGCTTTTTGTTTTCATGGGAATGATAAAAAGTATCTACTTTCTATTACACACTTACGATACCATCAAAGATATAATCCTTAAATACAAATGTTGGTTAAATAACTTGTGTAGAACATTATTATTAGTTGTCAATCATTTTGAGGTTTGTCATGGAAAACTCTTGACTTAAGCATGCACAAATGTATTCAATAAAGTTTTATTTCCTCAGAAACAAAAACTGTCAGAAAGCACAGACAATCAGGCTAAGTCAACACAAACTATTCAAGGTAAATATATTAACTTTTTTCATGTATCAACGTTACAGGATGTTTGACCTGTAACAACGTTAGTCTTTGTTTTCTTATTACTTGGGTTACGTGGGTTTTTATCTGCAAGACATATTTTCCTAGAAAGAAAATGTTGACTTCAAGCTAATCTAATGATGAGCAACGATGTGGTTTTCTGCAAATAATTCATTATATTGGTCCACATGGCCAAGCAGTAGACAGTAGATTAGTGCTAAGAACTTGAATGATGCAAGCTGATAGTGTCAGTCTAAATTCCCTCATTCTGTCAGAGTTGCTTCAGAAGCTTAGCAAAAAAAAGAGCACTCAGAGGCTCTTAGAAGCCAACTTGCAGGTTAGAACACTGGCCAGCACTACCCTTCAGTACACACAGCTCAATATGACCATTCTCCCTACGTACATTCAGTAATGTAACTTTGCCACCTACACCAGGGGTTTCCAAACCTGATTGTTTTTGTAGTCTTGAGTTTCTGCTAGATAAACCAGGTTGTGATTACTGAATCAATGTCTGAATGAAAAGGGCAACCACAACCTGTTTTGAGAAAGTTATCCCTGACCAACACCACAAAATATCACCAATGTTTTACAAAAATAATCACTATAGAGTCTGAGTTAGTCATGATGTTTATATTGTGTAACAAATTGGCTGTGTACAGTATGTGTGCTTGTGTATGTGGATTGAGGCTTGTTACCCATGACTGAATTATGTTTTCCTCTCACTCAGGGCTGGAGAGGAAGCTAAAGGCTGGAGAGGAGAGGCTTGATCAGCTCGCAAACGAAAAGGCCAAGCTCCAAAGTGACATCTCAGACATGATGAAGTCATCAGGCGACAGTTCAGCACAGCTTACCAAAATGAATGAAGACATCACTCAGAAAGAAAGGTACACAATGAAATGTCACAAACAAAGGTGTTCTCAAACATATTAAAGTAGTTAAATGGCTTACTCTCATCTGAGAAGTCCACAATCCGGTTTCCTCCAGTGCCAATATTTAATGAGAGTATGACAACAATGCACAAAACCTGTCCATCGCCCTGGTTTATCAGTTCTTCAGTTTCAGTCTAAAACGGTTTGAATCTGTCCTCTACAATGAAGCCACAGTTTGTTTGAATGCCACCCGTCTCATTTGGTCAGAGATTGATCTCCCCCTCCTTCCCCTTTACCAGGAGGCTGGAAGAGTTACAGACCCAACTCGCAGAGGAGAAGGACCGGGCTGCATGTTCTGAGGAGCAACAACAGCAGGAAGTTGCCCAGAAGGAGCAGGAGCTGAAGGGGGCCAGAGACGAGCATCAGGGCCAGCTAAGCAACCTGCAGGGGAAAATCACACAACTGGTGATTGAAAATCCAGAGATGGCTTTGAGATGTTGATGATTGGGATAAAGTAGATGATTAGATGTAAAGAGAAGAGGTTTGTTGTAAAACGGCCTACATTTTTCAGGAATAGACGTTTTACTGTCTCTAACCCAAACACTGAAATAATCTACCACTGTCCCCCTACCAAACAGCAAATGATTGCTGTTAGTTACTGTCTCCTTCATTTTATGTTGTGTGTAGGAGAAGAGTTTGCAGCAGGGTGAGGCCCAGGCCAAGGATCTTCAAACCTCCCAGCAGAAGGCCCTGTCTGAGGCCTCAGAGCACCATGCCAAGCAGCTCCAGGAGCTGCAGGGTCAGGCTGACAAGACCAAGCAGGAGCTGAGTGTCTCCAGGGAGAAGGCCCAGGAGCTGGAGAGGCTGGTGACTGAGCTGCAGCCTTACAAAGAGAAGGCTCAGGTGAGCACCCACCATATAATTATCAGGACCACCATGTTTAATGTTCTCAGGAGGAGCTGCCTTTTTGTACAAAAAAATCGTGCTGCTTCGCGTTAGGTTTCTTTAGGTTGACTGAAGTATTAAGTGAGATAATTTTTCCAGTGTAGTCCTATCCACTTTCTGTAAGAGATGTCAGTAGCACCTTATTTTACAGTACAGAAATGACTTGGCTATTATTATGTCGTTACCATTTGACTATGTTGTTTCCAAGTCAAATAAAGTGTTTCCTGAAGTGGTCTATGGTTAGGTTTGATATTCACTTGATGGTAATTAGACCACCTCACTTCTAATGTCTGGGTAGTAATCATACTGTATGAAGGAGGAAGGAAGGTAAGAAGTAGCTGAAGTCCGTATTACTTTCATGAAAGGTTGACTGTTAGAACAATTATGGCATAGCACAGTGACCTCATTCTTTGAATTCATAAAAAAAAACACCAAAAATTCATGTTAGTGTTTTATCTGCTCATATTATTGCTTTTTGATAATAACTGTTTATTCAAGCCCATTGCACCATGTAATATATCATATTTGTTGTCATATATGCACCATCTTCATTTCAGCATTGACTGTGTGGCTATGTTGTGGTGTGGTTTTAGGGCCTACTTTGAAAGCAGAGGCACACCTTAGATATAAAAAAAACTGATGTTGACATTTTAATTCATGCTTCAATAATCTTGATTAACTGGATGTAGTAACCACATAATTGTTAGTGGTTTAATTAGTGTCGTTTCACGATGAGTAGCCGGTATGTAAAGTGTAGGGCTTCAGTCTGTGCTCACCATTTATGGGTTGTTCCACAATTTCAATCCCTTTTTGGTAGCGTAATTTGTTGAAAAAAAGCTTTTTATTTCACCTAATTTTAACATTCTGTCATGAAGAACACATCTTCAACTCAATAAAAAAAACATGTTTTCCCATTTACTATAATATGTGTATTTTTAAGTGCCAAGTAAAGTAACAGAGTTGACCGTAACGGGGTTGACGATTTAATCTTAAATCAGCCATAAACCCCTTGTGACAGGGGGAATGGTATCTTCTTGTGTGCAACAAGGAGGGGCAATTGAATACAAGCTTCACAATGTACAGTTGAAGTCGGAAGTTTACATATACCTTAGCCAAATACATTTAAACTCAGTTTTCCCAATTCCTGACATTTTAATCCTAAATGTCATGTCCCTGTTTTAGGTCAGTTAGGATCACCACTTTATTTTAAGAATGTGAAATGTCAGAATAATAGTAGAGAGAATGGTTTATTTTAGCTTTTATTTCTTTCATCACATTCCCAGTGGGTCAGAAGTTTACACACACTCAATTAGTATTTGGTAGCATTGCCTTTAAATTGTTTAACTTGGGTCAAACGTTTCAGGTAGCCTTCCACAAGCTTCCCACAATAAGTTGGGTGAATTTTGGCCAATACTCCTGACAGAGCTGGTGTAACTGAGTCAGGTTTGTGGGCCTCCTTGCTCGCACATGCTTCTTCAGTTCTGCCCACAAATTTTCTATGGGATTGAGGTCAGGGCTTTGTGATGGCAACTCTAATACCTTGACTTTGTTGTTCTTAAGCCATTTTGTCACAACTTTGGAAGTATGCTTGGGGTCATTGTCTATTTGGAAGACCCATTTGTGACCAAGCTTTAACTTCCTGACTGATGTCTTGAGATGTTGCTTCAATATATCCACAATTTTCTTTCCTCAAGATGCCATCTATTTTGTGAAGTGCACCAGTCCCTCCTGCAGCAAAGCACCCCCACAACATGATGCTGCCACCCCCGTGCTTCACGGTTGGGATGATGTTCTTCGGCTTGCAAGCCTCCCCATTTTTCCTCCAAACATAAGGATGGTCATTATGGCCAAACAGTTCTATTTTTGTTTCATCAGACCAGAGGACATTTCTCCAAAAAGTACGGTATTTTTCTCCATGTGCAGTTGCAAACCGCAGTCTAGCTTTTTTATGCTGGTTTTGGAGTAGTGGCTTCTTCCTTGCTGAGCGGCCTTTCAGGTTCTGACGATATAGGACTCGTTTTACTGTGGATATAGATACTTTTGTACCTGTTTCCTCCAGCATCTTCACAAGGTCCTTTGCTGTTGTTCTGGGATTGATTAGCATGTTTCGCACCAAAGTACGTTCATTTCTAGGAGACAGAACACGTCTCCTTCCTGAGTAGTATGACGGCTGCGTGGTCCCACGGTGTTTATACTTGCTTACTATTGTTTGTACAGATGAACGTGGTACCTCCAGGCGTTTGGAAATTGCTTCCAAGGATGAACCAGACTTGTGGAGGTCTACAATTTGTTTTTTCTGAGGTCTTGACTGATTTCTTTTGATTTTCCCATGATGTCAAGCAAAGAGGCACTGAGTTTGAACGTAGGCCTTGAAATACATCCACAGGTACACCTCCAGTTGACTCAAATTATGTCAATTAGCCTATGAGAAGCTTTTAAAGCCGTGACATAATTTTCTGGAATTTTCCAAGCTGTTTAAAGGCACAGTCAACTTAGTGTATGTAAACTTCTGATCCACTGGAATTGTGATACAGTGAAATAATCTTTCTGTAAACAATTGTTGAAAAAATTACTTGTGTCATGCACAAAGTAGATGTCCTAACCGACTTGCCAAAACTATAGTTTGTTAACAAGAAATTTGTGGAGTGGTTGAAAATCAAGTTTTAATGACTCCAACCTAAGTGTATGTAAACTTCTGACTTACACTGTATATATATTTTTTTAAATTGCCTGTCTATGGGTAACAGGGTTGACGTGTTATGCTCGACACACTGTTTTACACCACAAAACAACAGAAAATTGCCAAAAAGTGTAGAACCAGCTCACCTGCTTTTGCACTAGTTTGACCATAATAAACGAGTTCTGGTCACATAACGGATTTTAAAATGCAATATTGGTGCACAATTTCTACTTAATATCAAAGGGATGCAAAAGGGCAGAATTTTGTGGCACAAACATTATAAGACAATTAAAACAGGGTTATCTACTTGTAAAAAAATATATATATATTCTCAATGGAAAGTACTCAATTACGCACACACTCCTCCTCACCTGGTGCACACTGATTGAAAACCTGAATCATTATTAGAGCCCACTTAGAAGGCACACACACACACACCTACATACACATGCAATCATAAGCACTCCATTGGTATACCTCTGTTTTCAATGTTTTCTCAAGTTTTCATGGTGTCAGCTTTAAGTTTCTTTTTCTCCCAACTGTCTTTTATGCTTGCACCAGCTTAACTTTTCCAATTGCATTTTATAACTTTTGTAATAAAATGCTTGACTTATTTTGTTTTCCCTTTTATATGCCCATTTTTTTCTTTCAACTTTTTTCCCTCAGTTTCTTTCTGATGAGCTCGACTCGTCCGGGCAGCATATTGAGCGATTGTCCACAGACCTGGAGAAGCAAATCTCAGTGCTGGCGCACATGTCTAAGGAAAGCTCAGATTTCAAAGCTCAGAAAGGAAGTCTCAAAAATCAACTCTCCGAACTCGAGGCCAAGCTCTCAGCCTCGGAGGCTAGTCACCAGGAGCTCTCAGGTAAGACTGAAGAACTTCTGACACTGAGGGACAAGCTCACAAAAGAGCAGGAGGAACTTTGCACCACCAACCGGAAGCTAGATGGAGAGAATGCCTCACTATCCAGAGAGGTGGAAAAGCTTAGAGTTGCTGTTGAGGAGGCACAGGCTAATAACAAATCCCTCAGTCAATCTGAAGCGGAGCGTCAGTCCCAAATTGAGGAGCTTCAAAAGGCAAATGCAGAGAAGCATGAGGTCCTTTTGAAGTACCAACAGGAGATCCTGCAGCAGGAAACTAAGAGGAAGCTGCTTGCAGAGGTCTATGAGAAGACCTGTGAGGAGAGGAACGAGCTCCAGGAGGAGCTCAAGCAAAGCAGGGAGAAGCTGACCTCTGAGAAGGATAGCCTTTTGTTGGAGAGGGATGCAGCCAGAAATGCTAAGAAATCCCTTGATGCAAAGAATGTGGAGTTGCAGGCAAGGTGTCAGTCTTTAAGCTTGGAAAAAGAAGACTTCTATCTGAAAAACACTCAGCTGCAGGCACAGACAGAGACCTTGGGCAAAGATAAAGTGGAGATGTTTACTCAAATTAATGCTGCCATTTTTGACAAAGAGGCCCTCCAAGCCTTGAATGCAGAGCTTCAAAATCAGCTGAATATCACTAAGAAGGATCTTGAGAAGTCTGTCCGTGACAAGGTCGAGCTACATGCTTCAAAAATGAGCCTGGCCAAAATGCTGGACCAGTCCAAGACCAGCAGTGAGGTTACCGACTCTGAGAGGCTTCACCTCCTGCAGGAGAAAGAGGACCTGCTTGCTACCCAGCGAAAGGTGTGTTCTGAGAAAGATGAACTTATCAAGGAGAGAGAAGAGTTAAAGGAGAAGTTCAGACTTTCTACAGAGGAAGTGGCAACCTCTAAGGAGAAAGTCAAAGAGCTGTTGTCATCTTTTGGTGAGGAGAAGGAAGCACTTTGTCTCCAGAATGCAGAGACTGAGAAGGCGCTACACTCCATACGCAAAGAGAAGATGGCTATGGAATTAACACTGGAAAAGCAGAACATGGAGAGTGACCGTTTGGTACATGAAAAGGAAGAGCTGGAAGAAAAGCACACAAAGGAGATCTCTGAAAAGTGTACTCTAACAAAAGAGCGTGACAAGCTAGCAGGTGAGATCCGCAGTATGAAGGACCAGCTGGACAGCTCCTCTACGGCCAATGATGACCTGAAGCAAGCCAACTCCAACCTCACGTCCTTGCTGGAGGAATTAAAACAGAAGATAGAAAAGGTGGAGACTGAGGGAGCTTCCTTGAAAAAAGAAATGGTTGATCTACAGGCACAGTTACAGAAGCTTTGCTCAGAGAGGGAGGCCCTTGAAAAAAGCAAAACTGAACTTGCAGAGGAGCATCATGAACTAAAAGGCAACTCTGAGCAGCTGCGTTTGGAACTCATTCAGCAGAACGATACCCTAACAAAAAAGAGGGATCTCCTGCTTTCCCAGCAGACTGAGCTTAACAAGAGCCTGCAGAAGGACAAAGAGGATCTGCTTCTGCAGGTCCAGGAGTTCAAAGTGAAAGTGATTCTGTTTGAAAAGGCAAAAATGCTTCTTGAATCGCAGCAGCAGACTGAAGCAAGTGACCGAAGTAAACTGTCCTCTGCAAAGGATGACCTCTCCAGAGAGAGAGAGGACTTACGGACACAGTTGTTCACTCTGACACAGGAAAAAATTACTCTCCTGCAGTCTGAATCCAACCTGAAGGCAGAGGTTGCCTCTGTTTGTGTTGAAAGAGACACAATGGCCTCTGAGAGAAATAGTTTGCGTTGTGATTTAGGGCAACTTAAGACAACCCACACTGGATTGTTAGGTGAGAGACAGGGTCTGCTTGAGGAGAATGCCCAGATGCAAGTCAAAGTGCAGGACCTCACTCAACAATCTGTCACCAGAGAGAAGGCCATGGATGAGTTGTCTGCCAACCTTAAGCATATTGGAGTGGAGAGAAAAGCCTTGGCTGGGGAGGTTGAGAACTTAAAGGCACAGCTGAAGGAGAGGGACCAAGAAAAGGGTGACTTGGCTGGAGACCAAGTATGCCTGTCTGCCAGACTGAAGAAGCTTGTCAACGAGGTCTCCTCCCTGGCTAAGGAGAAGGTAGACCTCCTAGCTATGCAATCCCACCTGGAGCAAGACCTTTCCTCCCTCCACAGCAGCCAAGAGAGTAGGGATGGGGAATACTCAAGGCTCATGGGGGAGGTAGAGAAGCTGCAAGTTACCCAGACACAGCTTGAAGCAGATGCCCAGGCCCTACGTGCTGAGAAGGCAGTGATGGAGGGACAGCACAAAGCCTCTGTGGAGGAGGCATCTGTGTCTACCAAGGTCAGAGAAGAAATGGCCACCAACCTGGAAGACCTGAAGGTCCAGAAGGATGCCTTGCTCAAGGAGAGGGACAAAGCCACCCAGCAGGTCACCCAGCTTGAGGCTCAACAAAAAAATGCTCTTTCCAAGCAGCTTGAGGTACTCCATTACTAACAAACCCCGTAACTAACCCTCACGTTGAGCTGGCTGTGGTCATGTTTCAACCTCACTGCATGCTACTCCGGTCTTCTATTTACCTTAATTTTTGTTTAATCTCCTTTACTAACTGCTCTCTTGCTTCTAGTCCATTGCGAAAAGTTTATTTATGAAATGTAAATTCCTTTGGGCTTAGAACGTGATTTGAGAAGTTCCTTGGTTGGGGTAGATGGTTACATCCGCTCCCTTAGAATTTGGTTTGAAAATAGTAAGTAGTAGTAGTAGATGTGGGCATTCCAATGATTCCTGAGGATTACACTAATTGCATAGGAGAAAAAATCATTCTAACCCACTAGAGCTTCAAAATCCGGTTTGGAATGATTTGGATGACTGACATGCAAAGCATGCAAATTAATTCTGCATAATATGAGAAAATTGAGTGATCCTTTAGTGATCCTCTGGTTAGAGTTGATTTGGGCTGTGTAAAATAAGGCTCCATCGAATGATGATATCTCAGGACATAGGGGTTCACCTCAACCAACCCCTATCCAAGTAAGTTACAGGTATTTCATTAAATATGTCTGGTTGACATGCTCCCCTCTTCCTCACTACCTAGGCAGCGGAGTCCTCAGGGAAGACTGCTGAGGTCGTGGAGTTGCTGATACAAGAGAAGGGCCTTCTGCAGCAGGAGAAGATTGAGGCCCAGTCTCTGCTGGAGGAGTTCAGGAGTGCCAAGCAGGAAATTACCAATCAGGTATATGGAGTATGTAATGTCTCCGATGGGGTATACTATAGTGGTTGAGCAGCATGGATTTTCAATAAGGTATGGAGATTGTTGAAATTGTATGGGTGAGGAATGATGGCTTTGTCACTGTCATATAGGGCTCTCACTAAGGACTGTGGAAGGGGCTCCTTGTAAACTTAACAGAAGTTTGCTTTCGGGGTGTAATGTTTGCAAACCACTTTTATAAGTTAGTATTCACAGTATAATACAGTGATGCATGTAAACAGAATTTTAGCTACAGATGCTGGCATGCTCACACTCCAAGATCACATAGCCAATTCCACGTTAAACATGATTTTTCAGCCCCATATTTTTTATTTTTTTTATTTGATCATTTCAAATTGTATTTCTTTTTTTTGTTCATTTCATTGCTCAACATAAAATAAGAAATTGCATCAGTCCTTTATGTACTCTCAATACTCATACCGGCACAAGTAAAGTTCACTAGGGACTGAAAGCTATAGTGAGAAAAATGCGCTCAACTTCAACTTTCACAGGATTCAAACAATCTGTATTATATACAGTACATTAGAAGTGATCTATGTTTTTTTGTTATTGCACAGCTGGATTCCTTGAAGCAACAGAATTCCAAATACAAAGAGGAGCTCAACCTTTCTAAAGAGCAGCTCAGCTCAGAGAACCAGAAAATCAGCGGCCTGTGCCAGGAGATGTGAGTATACTGTGGTGTGTGTGTGTTTGCCTACAGTGTCTTCAGAAAGTATTCATACCCCTTGATTTTCCACATTACACATTTTGGTGTGTTACAGCCTGAATTAAAATTATTAATTTGATTTACACACAATACCTCATAATGACAGTGAAAACATTTTTTGAAATTTTAGCTATTTTATTGAAAATGAAATAAAGAAATATCGCATTTACATAGGTATTCACATCCCTGAGTCAATCATTTGTAGAAGCACTGTTGGTGGCGATTACAGCTTTGGATTGTCTTGTGCATAGCTGATACAGACATACCCATCTGGATTTGTGGATTTTCTTAATTGTTCCCTCTATCCTTACCAGTCCCCATTGCTGAAAAGCATCCCCATTGCATGATGCTGCCACCACCATGCGTTATGGTAGGGATGGTGTTAGATGGGTGATGAGCTGTGCCTAGTTTTCTCCAGACATAACGCTTTGCATTCAGGCCAACGGGTTACATTTTTGTGTTTATTATGGATCCCCATGCAGCAGCTACACTTCCTGGGATCCAGCAACATATGTCATGTAGTATTTTAAACTGTATGTATGTAACTGTCATAACACCTTACCCAACCCATTCAATGTGTTCACTCAGGCCACCACTCCACCACCACATATTTACAATACAATGTGCACGTGTGTGTCTTATGTGTGTGTGTCTTATCTGATTCTACTGCATGCATCATTCCCCCATGTAGCCATGGCTCTATGTAGTACAATGCGCCTCCCATAGTCTGTTCTTGACTTGGGGATTGTGAAGAGACCCTTGGTGGCATGTCTTGTGGGGTATGCATGGGTGTCCAAGCTGTGTGCTAGTAGTTTAAACAGACACCTCGG
Source organism: Salvelinus alpinus (assembly GCF_045679555.1). Lineage (NCBI taxonomy): Eukaryota > Metazoa > Chordata > Actinopteri > Salmoniformes > Salmonidae > Salvelinus > Salvelinus alpinus. Next base: position 32,279,878 of record NC_092104.1, read on the forward strand.
TGCTTTCAGCATGTTAACACTTCTAACAAAAACAAGTAATGATGAAGTCAATATCTCCTCCACTTTGAGCCATGAGAGATTTACATTCATATTGTTAATATTAGCTCTCCCTGTACATTTAAGGGCCAGCCGTGCTGCCCTGTTCAAATGAATTTATGAATTTACCACAAGTGGACTCCAATCAAGTTGTAGAAACATCTCAAGGATTATCAATGGAAACAGAATGCAACTGAGCTCAATTTCGAGTCTTATCGCAAAGGGTCTGAATACTTATGTAAATAAGGTATTTCACAAAACCTGTTTTCGCTTAGTCATTATGGGGTATTGTGTGTAGATTTGATCAGGGCAACAAAAAAATATATACATGCATACATACATACATACATTTAGGATAAGGTTGTAACTTAACAAAATGTGGAGAAAATGAAGGTCTGAATACTTTCGGAATGCACTGTATGTGTGAAGACCATCACAGCAGCCCAGATAATTTCCTTACTAGCCCTACCTTCCATTTGTCATCAATGGAATATCCCTGTTGAATATTTTCTCAATGTTTGTCAGGTGGGCCTTGATAGTCAGCTGTGTATCTATCTGGCAGGTCCTGGCTCAGTGCCAACATCCGACAGCGGGGTTGGGGCAGAGGGGGTACTATCGCGGTAATTAACCCTTGATGCAGGGAGCAGTTAAATGCAGTTGATCGCTAGGATAATTATTGAACCTGTCTTGATTTATTTATTTTTCTTAATAGATTTACTTAAAAGAAATGCAAACTTGCTTTCTTTACTCCATGCTTTTAATTGTCCTCGCTCTGACATTCTTATTCTGGGTGAAAATACATTACACACATGCACACACTGGGTAGCTCATTGCTCTCAACAGTCTTCAGACTTTAAATATTCAGACATTGAAGTGTCAGACATTGTCTTCATACCCAACCTCAAGACCCAAATATCTGAGATAAGAATTTTTACTGAACTATAATAATGTGTGTGTTTAGTGATGAGCTGAAGCAAGCTGCCTCTGTGAAGTCCCTGGTGGCCTTACAGGAGGAGAACAACAAGCTGACCAAGGAGCTTGGCAGCAGCAAGAAGGAGACCAGTGGCCAGCAGAAGGTACCACCACTGGACTACTGATGTGTTACCTCCTCCCTCAAACTGCCTCTAGATTTTAAGAATGTAACATTTACATTGAATTACTACAACTTTCCAACCAAGCAATTCATCCTATAATGTATGTTCTTTTTTCTTAGCTGGAAGCTCAGCGGTCCAAGCTCAATAAACAGTTGCAAGAAATGAAGCAGAGGTGAGAAACTGTGTAGAAACATGGTGTATTTAGCTAGCCGTGTCTATAATGCTGTTTTCATTTCCATCCAAATCAAGTGTCCGAAAATTGTTTGCCGTTTCTAGTCGAAAATAGACACTCCCAACAGTTCTGCAATTAAGCATGGATGTTTGCATCACTTTTCCATTCATCAACGTGGCATGTAATGTTTGTGCTCTGTCTACATACTCTGTCTGCTAACATCCTCTTTTGCCTTTTTTTACACATTAATTAAAAATGAGAAGCTGAAATGTCTTGGGTCAATAAGTATTCAACCCCTTTATGGCGTGCCTAAATATGTTAAGGACAAACAAATTGCTTAAGTTGCATGGACTCTCTTGTGTGCAATAATAGTGTTTACATGATTTTGGAACGTCTACTTCGTCGCTGTACCCCACACATACAATTATCTGTAAGGTCGAGCAGTGAATTTCAAACAAAAGATTCAACCACATAGACCAGGGAGGTATTCGAATGCCTCGCAAAGAAGGGCACATATGGGTAAAACACATTTTTAAAGCATATATTGAATATCCCTTTGAGCATGTTTAAGTTATTAATTACACTTTGGATGGTGATTCAATACACCCAATCACTACAAAGATACAGGCGTCCTTCCTAACTCAGTTGCCGGAGAGGAAGGAAACCGCTCAGGGATTTCACCATGAGGCCATCGGGGACTTTAAAACCGTTAGAGTTTTTAATGGCTGTGATGGGAGGTAACTGAGGATGGCTCAACAACATTGTGAACATGAAAAAAAGGAAGCCTGTACACAATAAAAAGGTGCTAAAGTAATACTACAAAAAATGTGTCAAAGCCATTAACTTTTTGTGCTGAATACGTTTTATGTTCGAGGCAAATCTAATACAACACATTACTGAGTACCACTCTCTATTTTCAAGCATAGTGATGGCTGCATGTAATTGCTAAGGACTGAATGTTCAGGATAAAAAATAAACGGAATGGAGCGAAGCACAGATATCTTAGAGGGAAAACCTGGTTGTCTGCGTTCCACCAGACACTGGGAGATTAATTCACCTTTCAGCAGGACAATAACTTAAAACACAAGACCAAATATACACTGGAGTTGCTGACCAAGAAGACAGTGAATGTTCCTGCGTGGCCAAGTTAGTTTTAACTGAAATCTGCGTGAAAATCTTTGGCAAGATCTGAAAATGGTTGTCTAGCAATGATCAACAACCAATTTGACAAATCTTGAAGAATTTTGAGAAGAATGGGCAAATATTGCACAATCCAGGTGTGGAAAGCTATTATAGACTTTCCCAGAAAGACTCACAGCTGTAATCTCTCCCAAAGGTGATTCTAACATGTTTTGACTCTGTTACCATAGAGAGGTTGCTGTTCAATGAGTAATCCCTCTAATTCACTTGCTTTTTGTCATCACAGTATATTTACAGTGCCTTCAAATTATTTATACCCCTTGACTTATTCCACATTTTGTTGTTTGAGCCTGAATTCAAAATGGATTACATTTTTTTTTTTTTTTCACAAGTGTATTGAAAATGAAGTATATAATTGACATAAATATTCACAACCCTAAGTCAATACTTTGTAGAAGCAACTTTGGTGGCGATTACAGCTTTCCATCGTCTTGGGTATGTCTGTATTATCTTTGCGCATCTGGATTTGGGGATTTTCTCAAGCTCTGTTAAATAAGATGGGGAGTGGCAGTGAAGAGCAATATTCAAGTATTTCCACGTATTTTCAATGGGATTCATGTCTGAGCTTTGGCTAGGCCACTCAACGACTTTCACATTCTTGTTCTGAAACCATTCCAGCATTGCTTTGGCTGTATGCGTGGGGTCATTGTCCTGTTGGAATGTAAATCTTTGCCCCCAGTCTATGGTCGTTTTCACTCTGAAGCAGGTTCTCATCAACGATTTGCCTGTATTTGTCTCCATTCATTGTTCCCTCTATCCTTACCGGTCTCCCAGTCCATGCCACTGAAAAGTATCCACATAGCATGATACTGCTACCACCATGCTTCACGGTAGGGATGGTGTTTGACGGGTGATGAATTGTGCCTGGTTTTCTCCAGACATACCGATTTCCTTTCAGGCCAAAGAGTTAGTTTTGTCTCATCAGACTATCTTTCACGTGCCTTTTTGCAAACTCCAGGCGCTCTGTCGTGTGCCATTCTCTCAGGAGTGGCTTCTGTCTGGCCACTCTCCCATAAAGCCCAGATTGGTGAAGTGCTACAGACTGTTGTCCTTCTGGCAGGTTCTCCCATCTCAGCTAAGGATCTCTGTAGTTCTGGTGGTCTTTGAGTTCTTGGTCACCTCCCTGACCAAGGTCATTCTTGCCCGGTTGTTGAGTTTGGTCAGACAACCAGCTCTAGGCAGAGTCTGGGTAGTTCCATATTATTCCAATTTCCCAATGATGGAAACGACTGTGCTCTTGGAAACTTTCAACACTCTAGAAGTTGTTTTATACCCTTCCCCAGATATACAGTGCATTCGGAAAGTATTCAGACCCCTTGACTTTTTCCACATTTTGGTACGTTAAAGCCTTATTCTAAAATTGATGATTTTGTTTTTTCCCCTCATCAATCTACATACAACGCAACAAAAACAGGATTTAAAAAATGTTAGCTAATTTTATTAAAATAAATGTCACATTTACATAAGTATTCAGACATTTTACTCAGTACTTTCTTCAAGCATCTTTATCAGCGATTACAGCCTCAAGTCTAATTGGGTAGGACGCTACAAGCTTGGCACACCTGTATTTGAGGAGTTTCTTCCATTCTTCTCTGCAGATACTCTCAAGCTCTGTCAGGTTTGATGGGGAGCGTTCATTTTCCCCTCGATCCTGACTAGTATCTCAGTCCCTGCCGCTGAAAAACATCCCCACAGCATGATGCTGCCACCACCGCGCTTCACCATAGGGATGGTACCAGGTTTCCTCCAGACGTGAAGCTTGGCATTCAGGCCAAAGAGTTCGATCTTGGTTTCATCAGACCAGAGAATCTTGTTTCTCATGGTCTGAGAGCCGTTTAGGTGCCTTTTGGCAGAATTCAAGGGGGTGGCGTAGCTTTTTACAATTTAATCAATTTTGAATAAGACTAACGTAACAAAATGTGGGAAAAGTAGAGGGGTCTGAATGCATTCCGAATGCACTGTATGCCTCATCACAAATCTCCCTGAGATCTACGGATAGTTCCTCGGACTTCATGGTATAGTTTCTGCTCTGACATGCACTGTCAACTGTGGGACCTTTATAATGACCGGTGTTTTTCCTTCTAAATCATGTCTAAACAATTGAATTGGCCGCAAGTAGACTCTAATCAAGTTGTAGTGACATCTCGATGATGATCAAAGGAAATGATATGCACCTGAGCACATTTTTTAGTAGCCTAGTCAATGGGTGTGAATACTTATGTCAATGTGATTTTGTATTTCTTTTTCAATAAATTTGCTAAAATTTCTTTTAAAAGAATCACTGTCATTATGGGGAATTGTGTGTAGATGGGTGAGAAAATACATTTTGAGTTCAGGCTGTAACAACAAAATGTGGAGTAAGTCAAGGGGTATGAATACTTTCTAAGGGAACTGTATTTATATATTTTTTCAAGCTAAACGGTAGACTCCAAACCACTTCAAATTTGATTTGTCACATGCGCCGAATACAACAGCAACAATACAACCTTACAGTGGAAATGTTTCTTACAAGCCCTTAAAACCTCTTTGGGCTAGGGGGCAGTATTTTCACGTTCGGATGAAAGCGTGCCCAAAGTAAACTGCCTGTTACTCAGGCCCAGAAGCTAGGATATGCATGGTAGTATTTGATAGAAAACACTCTGAAGTTTCTAAAACTGTTAAAATAATGTCTGTGAGTATAACAGAACTGATTTGGCAGGTGAAACACAATCCATCCAGGGAATTTTTTATTTTTGAGGTCATTGTGTTTTCCAATGCTTTTCTATGGGAAACCTGATTTTTAGGGCTCAGCTTGCAGTTCCTATGGCATCCACTAGATGTCAACAGTCTCTAGAAATTGTTCGATGTTTTTCTTTGAGAAATAAAGAAGTAGTCCTATTCTTTCCATGTGTCACTCAGACAGTCTTTTGTTATTTTTCTCCGGTTTTAGGGTACCTGAGGTTGCATTAGAAACGTTGTTTGAAATGTTTGGACCAAGTTTACAGGTAACTTATTAGATACTTTGTAGTCATGTTGGGCGAGTTGGAACCTGTGTATTTCTGAATCAAACACGCCAAATAAATTGACATTTTGGGGATATAAAGAAGGAATTTCTCAAACAAAATGACCATTCATTATGTCACATTTGGGATTGTGAGACATTTGGGATTGCAAAAAGATAAATCTTCAAAGGTAAGGCATTTATTATATTGCTATTTCTGACTTTAGTGTCGCACCTGCCTGGTTGCAAAATGGTTTTCATGTTTTTGTATGCGGGGCGCTGTCCTCAGATAATCGCATGGTGTGCTTTCGCAGTAAAGCCTTTTTGAAATCTGACACAGCGGCTGGATTAACAAGAAGTTAAGCTTTATTTTGATGTATTACACTTGTATTTATATGAATGTTAAATATTCATATTTCTGTAGTTTGAATTTGGTGCGCTGCAATTTCACCGGATGTTGTCAAATCTATCCCGGTAACAGGATTCGAGCGGGATTCGAGCTTAAGGGATCCCTAAGAGGTTAACCAACGATGCAGTTCAAGAAATAGTTAAGAAAATATTTACGAAATGAAATAAAAAATGAAATAAAAAGTAACAATAATGAGGCTAAATACAGGGGGTACCGGTACTGAATTAAAGTTTCAAAAGCACCATTCTATGTGTATATATAAAGATGGAGTTTTTAAAGCAGCAACGTTTTGGGCGACCCGACCAAATTCACATAGAAATGTGAGTTATAGATCTGTCATTCTCTTTGAAAGCAAGTCTAAGAAGTGGTAACTGTTCTATGTGCACTATTACTATGCTTCCCATTGTCACATAAACTGAAATTAAGCAAACTATTAGAATTTTTACAACCAGGAAATGGCGGAGGGATTTCTTCATAGTGCACCTTTTAACCGAACTTAAGAAACCAGTCGGCTGCTGGTGGTACTCCAGTAGACATTAGGGTTCACTCAGATTATGCATGGTCAATGCTTCACTATTCCCTTTTGGAGTGGTTAAACTCATGACTATATCATAATTTTGTTTTGCTCTTGACAGAGAGACCACAATGAAGAAACAGTTAGATGAGGAGAAAGCCTCCCTCCAGAAGTCCATCCATAAAAGCAGCGCCTTGATCTCTGAGAAGGATCAGGAGCTGGAGACCCTGATGAGTGAGGTAAGAATTGGTGCTCTTCCCTATTTCTAGACATTTTAATTCCCTAGCCTCATGGCAGGCTCCCTGGCACTAATTCTAAGCCAAAAAGCATTGGACTAGTCTTATTAGAACTTGAGTTCATTTTCAGTACATTGTTTTTCATCATTTGCATACTACACTGAACAAAAATATAAACGCAACATGTATAGTGTTGGTCTAATGTTTGAAATTAAAGATCCCCAAAATGTTCCATACACACGCAAAGCTTATTTCTCTCAAATTCTGTGCACTAATTTGTTTACATCCCTGTTAGTGAGCAGTTCTCTTTTGCCAAGATAATCCATCCACCTGATAGGTGTGGCATATCAAGAAGCTGATTAAACAGCATGATCATTACACAGGTGCACCTTGTGCTGGGGCCAAGAAAAGGTACTCTAAAATGTGCAGTTTTGTCACACAATGCCACAGATGTCAAGTTTTGAGGGAGCGTTCAATTGGCATGCTGACTACAGGAATGTCCACCGGAGCTATTGCCAGAGAATTGAATGTTCATTTCTGTACCATAATCTGCCTCAATATCATTTTAGAGAATAGATTAGGGCCAAAACAAAATTGAAGTTGTTGCATTTTGCGTTTATATTTTTCGTCTGAAGTTTACATACACCTTAGCCAAATACATTTAAACTCAGTTTTTCACAATTCCTGACATTTTAATCCTAGTAAAAAGTCCCTGTCTTTAGGTCAGTTAGGATCACCACTTTATTTTAAGAATAATAGTAGAGAGAATGATTTATATCAGCTTTTATTTCTTTCATCACATTCCCAGTGGGTCACAAGTTTACATACACTCAATTAGTATTTGGTAGCATTGCCTTTAAACGGTTTAACTTGGGTTGAATGTTTCGGGTAGCCCACAATAAGTTGAGTGAATTTTGGCCCATTGCTCCTGACGGAGCTGGTGTAACTGAGTCAGGTTTGTAGGCCTCCTTGCTCGCACATGCTTTTTCAGTTCTGCCCAAAATGTTCTATAGGATTGAGGTCAGGGCTTTGTGATGGCCACTCCAATACCTTGACTTTGTTGTACTTAAGCCATTTTGCCACAACTTTGGAAGTATGCTTGGGGTCATTGTCCATTTGGAAGACCCATTTGCGACAAAGCTTTAACTTCCTGACTGATGTCTTGAGATGTTGCTTCAATATATCCACATCATTTTCCATCCTCATGATGCCATCTATTTTGTGAAGTGCACCAGACCCTCCTGCAGCAAAGCACCCCCACAACATGATGCTGCCACACCCGTGCTTCACGGTTGAGATGGTGTTCTTCGACTTGCAAGCCTCCCCCTTTTTTCTCCAAACATAAGGATGGTCATTATGGCCAAACAGTTCTATTTTTGTTTCATCAGACCAGAGGACATTTCTCCAAAAAGTACGGTATTTTTCTCCATGTGCAGTTGCAAACCGTAGTCTGGCTTTTTTAATGGCGGTTTTGGAGCAGTGGCTTCCTTGCTGAGCGGCCTTTCAGGTTATGTCGATATAGGACTCGTTTTATTGTGGATATAGATACTTTTGTATCTGTTTCCTCCAGCATCTTCACAAGGTCCTTTGCTGTTGTTCTGGGATTGATTCGCACTTTTCGCACCCAAGTACGTTCATCTCTAGGAGACAGAACCTTACTAAGCGGTATGATGGCTGCGTGGTCCAATGGTGTTTATACTTGCATACTATTGTTTGTACAGACGAACGAAATTGCTCCCAAGCATGAACCAGACTTGTGGAGGTCTACAATTTCTTTCCTGAGGTTTTGGCTGATTTCTTTAGATTTTCCCATGATGTCAAGCAGAGGCACTGAGTTTGAGGATAGGCCTTGAAATACATCCACAGGTACACCTCCAATTGACTCAAATGATGTCAATTAGCCTATCAGAAGCTTCTAAAGCCATGACATCATTATCTGCAATTTTCCAAGCTGTTTAAAGGCACAGTCAACGTAGTGTATGTAAACTTCTGACCCACTGGAATTGTGACACAGTGAATTATAAGTGAAATAATATGTTTGTAAACTATTTTTGGAAAAATGACTTGTGTCATGCACGAAGTAGATGTCCTAACCGACTTGCCAAAACTATAGTTTGTTAACAAGAAATCTGTGGAGTGGTTGAAAAATGAGTTTTAATGACTCCAACCTAAGTGTATGTAAACTTCCGACTTCAACTGTATATCCATTGTCTAATGTATATGACATATTTTTTTATTTTATTTTTAACCTCTGAGCAGTTATCAGTGCTGCGTGGGGAGAGCGCCACAGCGAAGACACTGAAGTTTACTGTCCTGTTACTGGAGAAGGACAAGGCGCGGCTACAGGAGCATGTTCAGAGCCTGGAGAAGAGCCTTTCAGGAGGACAGGATACTGTTACCAGCTCCTCAGGTATGACTGGGTAGTTGAAGCTTAACTCATGTCTACAGATTGAACTTCACTGTCACTGAATGCTTTATATGCATGTTTTCCCTTCAGGTGACGCAGCTCTGAATCAACTAAGGGAGAACAAGGAGACTGCAGAAAGCCAGGTATACATTCCTTTTATAATGGACCAATTTAGAAAAAACGGGTGAATAAGAGACCGCTTGGGTATGTCATTCAGTGGGTTATTTATTGATATGTACAGTGTTTCATTGTGTGTTTGGCAAGATTGTGTAAGAAGTACCTAACCTAAGTCGTACTTGTGCATTAATTTAAGATATGTTTCCATACTATTGCCATATGACATGCTGTGGTTGCTTAGCATACTACGACAATGGCAACTTTCATACTATCAGTGTTATGGAAATTCCCTCTAAATTAATGCAATTTTGCTCATGTCAATGTCTGCAAAGTCCATGACTGGCAGTGTACAGAATTTATTTCAACTCACAGGAGAACCTCTGACAATTGATTTAGGAAGCTGTTTTATCACAGGTGTGCTGAGATGCCTCAAACAGCTTTAACCAAAAACAATAATGAGCTTGGAAGTTGCTTACCATGTAGACCTGTCTTTATCCCTTAACTTACTGTCACAGGCTTTGAATAGGTTTGTCAGAGGTTGTACAGTGATGAAGCTGTAATGCTTGCCTACCCACTATTATCTCTTAGGTTGTTTTAGTATTTTTACAGCTGTCAGTGATGACTTGAATCTATTGTCTGCCATTAGGTGGGTCCTAATTTTGATCTGTTTTGTCTCCTCCATCTCCACTTCCTCATTTACCTCCTTCCTCCTCTGTCACTGATGTTGGCCATGCTACCCGGAAATCAGGCAGCGGTTTGTTACTGTTTTTCATCAGCTCCACTCATGCATGTCTATTTGTCTGTAGATTTCCCCTCGGTTCCTGTTCTGTCTGTGCTGTTCTATGTTCTGAAAAATAATTCCTGAACGTTCCTGTTGATTTACATTTCTGGTCGTCTCCTAAAGGCGTCCCATTCGAAACAGTTTCAAGCCTCAATTCGTCAGGGCATGGACTCGAGTTGTCAAGTGTTCCACAGGGATACTGGCCCATGTTGACTCGAATGCTTCCCACAGTTGTCAAGTTGGCCAGATGTCCTTTGGGTATTGGACCATTCTTGATACACAAAGGGAACTGTTGAGCGTGAGAAACCCAGCAGCTTTACAGTTCTTGACACACTCAAACCTGTGCACCTGGCACCTACTACCATACCCTGTTCAAAGGCACTTAAATATTTTCTTTCCTAGTTGAATGACACATGCACAATCCATGTTTTAATTGTCCTTTACCCGTACCGTAAAAAATCCTTCTTTACCCGTCTCCTATCTTTCATCTACACTGTTTTGAAGTGGATTTAACAGATGACATTAATAAGGGATCATAGCTTTCACCTGGATTCACCTGGTCATTGTGTGTCATGGTGTTAAAGGAATTTAATTCCTATGTTTATCAACCAATTCAATTAAAACACTCTGCCCATAAATAAGAATTTGTAGGATAATTATCAGCATTAAATGGACAGAAACCAGTCTTAAAATCAATCAATCAATAGCGTTTATTCTCGAGAGTACTGAATCATAGTACAATTTACATCAGGTTATATAATAAAGATGATGTCATAGGTTTTAATGTCCATCCTCCTCTAGAATACAATGGCAATACAGTTCGAGTTCTCATTACTGTCTGCCACCTGTTAAACTATCTGCAACCAACCCAAGGTCTTTCCCCTCCCTGTGTAGAGACATCATTCTAGCCTGTCTGAAGATAAACCCATTCTTTCTAACAAGGAACACATAACATTCAACATTATGATTATAATAAGATTCATTCTTACAGTAATATAGTAGTATTCTGTTTGGTTATAATTCTAAGTCAAATGTATACATATTTTAGTCATTAAACACAAAAATCCCGTAACACATGGAAAGAGCAGGTGTTTTGTACACTCCAGTGTATGTTATGACAACATTTTGTGACATTTTTGTTTGTTTTGGTCTTCGGCAAAGAGTTTTTTTTTGCTGTTTGTGTTATTTTCTTGAGGAAAGCAGAAGTTCTGAAGCCGACGTATATGCCCCTTCGTTGGTGATTGGTCAACATTAGGCATTCTTTAATTGTTTGTTTTCATTCAACGAGAGACTACTCGTTTCTATGCAAATGTTTTCACTTGAGAAATACTGCACCAAACATCTAAGTTGGATGTAAAATTGCGCGACTAAAACCTCTGCAAAAACTTCAAAGGATTTATTTACAATAGCTTTCAGGGGTTACATTCTTTTCTCATATCCTATTCATAAAGGACATTTATCAGAGTATGCTTTCCAGCAAATTGACATGCCTTGATGCCACAATTTCTCATGGTGGATGATCCAGAGTTGTACTGTTCAGTGTCGCCCTCATTACCCTTTCCCATGCTCAAGCCAGGATGTGGGGTTTGTTTTCACAACATAGGAACTGGCCAAGCACATTGGTGAAGGTTGTGGTTCACTGTTCTTGTAGCATGGTGGGTTGGGGAAAGGGGTGAATTTACTAACTGCTTGTGTGATATTGGCACTCAATGAGATGTGGATAAAGTTGGATGACCTGTTGTTCATGTGTCCAATAGTTGTAAGTTACATGTCACATTTATTTTTTACTGAACTGTGGCAATGTCTGTGATATCCCGTCTTGTCTGGGACAGATTGAGTTCCTGAACTCGGTTATCGTGGACCTGCAGAAGAAGAATGAGGAACTTACAGGCAAGCTGGAGAAGATGGCAGAGGCTGCCCTCAATGGGAATAATGCAAGCGAGCTTGACAACTATGACGGGTCAGCCTTCTCCGATGCTCTTAAACTGTAACCCTGAGTCAGACAAGTTAAAGCCCAAACTAACCTCATGCTTTTTTTTTTGGTTAATTTCATGAAGCTAGTTCAGAGCATGAAGCATTATTTCTATCTTAACATTTCATCAGTCTTAGTTTGTCCCCTCCCCTGTAAAGTACTTTTCCATTTGTCTAGTTTAATGTACATGCTGACACCCTGACCCTGTATGTCTCCCACCATCTTCTCAGCGGTTTTAACAAAGGCCCTTCAAAAAAGAAGGTCCCACCAAGGCTCTTCTGTGACATCTGTGACTGCTTCGACCTCCATGATACAGAAGACTGTCCCACTCAGATGCAGATGCCGGACTCCCCACCCCACACCACCTACCACGGCAGTAAGGATGAGGAGAGAGCTTATTGTGACATCTGTGAGGCCTTTGGCCACTGGACTGACTCCTGTAACGACGACCAGACCTTCTAATCTAAAGCCTTCGAGAACCATCTTTGGCACAATCTCAACTTTTGCACATGAATCAAATTCACATGGAGTTCTCTACTGTATGGGTTTGTCCACATGTTTGTTTGTGGAGAAAGTCCCTTACTCAAGCCCCTAAGCGCTCTTATGGGAGAATGTTTTCTCAAAACAATAAACGTAATTATCCCTACCCACACTATGTTCACATCATTGACTGGTAAAAGGTGCAGGAGTGCATATGTATTGTGATAAAAGGTTTTAATTGGGAATTGTAAAGGACTTGTGTTGAAATAAAATCCACGGTTTGTTTGCTATCCTCTTCAGTGTGCATAAGATGAGAGGCTATAGTTTATTTTTTTAAGCTTGAGCATACTTTATACTTTGAAAAAGGTTGCCTTGTCGGTGTGATAATTGTGTGGTGGAAAGGTATGCAGAGGGGCATGGCTGGCTCCTGCTGACTGGAAGTGTTGGAACAGTGAAACCCAACGCTGGTTGACTTTCAGTAAAAAAGACCTAACCTCGGCAGAATGGGACAGTGGGATCGTGGTCAAGGTTGAAACCGCTAAACAAACCTAAAGGACTGCACACACTCTATTTCTCCTCAGTTTAAAATCCTTGGTTCTTTTTTAAGTGGCCTTGACAAGAACATTGCTTAATTAAATAATTTAAGAGAATAAAATATTGTAAACAGATGGTATAATGCTTATGAATTTCTGTACCTAACTTTTTGAATGTTGAATATCTGTACAAAATAAATTTAATTTATGGATGAATTAAAGTTTTTTGCAGGAGCTCATGTGAAAGGACCTTACTTTTGACCATTCATAAGGATAATTTCTCTATGAAAGGAATGCTTATTTTACAGTAGCGAGACCGACAAGTACAGAAAGATACACACAACACCTGATGCCTCATATCCTTAATCTAAAGCACTTCAGCTTTGTGTCCTGCAGTAGAGACCACATTGTCCACATCTCAGTGGGATTCAGTTTGTGATTTTGATCAAATCAAATTTATTTATATAGCCCTTCTTACATCAGCTGATATCTCAAAGTGCTGTACAGAAACCCAGCCTAAAACCCCAAACAGCAAGCAATGCAGGTGTAGAAGCGGGGTGGCATTTCTTTGTGGGGCCGCACAGCCCTCCATGCCCTCCATGTGCTCGCCAGAGGTAGCCTGACTGCCATTAGGTACCGAGATGAGATCCTCAGACCCCTTGTGAGACCATATGCTGACACATGCACATTTGTGGCCTGCTGGAGGTCATTTTGCAGGGCTCTGGCAGTGCTCCTCCTTGCACAAAGGCGGAGGTAGCGGTCCTGCTGCTGGGTTGTTGCCCTCCTACGGCCTCCTCCACGTCTCCTGATGTACTGGCCTGTCTCCTGGTAGCGCCTCCATGCTCTGGACACTACGCTGACAGACACAGCAAACCTTCTTGCCACAGCTCGCATTGATGTGCCATCCTGGATGAGCTGTACTACCTGAGCCACTTGTGTGGGTTGTAGACTCCGTTTCATGCTACCACTAGAGTGAAAGCACCGCCAGCATTCAAAAGTGACCAAAACATCAGCCAGGAAGCATAGGAACTGAGAAGTGGTCTGTGGTCACCACCTGCAGAACCACTCCTTTATTGGGGGTGTCTTGCTAATTGCCTATAATTTCCACCTTTTGTCTATTCCATTTGCACAACAGCATGTGAAATTTATTGTCAATCAGTGTTGCTTCCTAAGTGGACAGTTTGATTTCACAGAAGTGTGATTGACTTGGAGTTACATTGTGTTGTTTAAGTGTTCCCTTTATTTTTTTGAGCAGTGTATATAGTGGTCCTAAAACAGAACCTTGAGGAACACCGACATTTACAGTTGATTTGTCAGAGGACAAACCATCCACAGAGACAAACTGATATCTTTCCGACAGATAAGATCTAAACCAGGCCAGAACTTGTCCGTGTAGACCAATTTCGGTTTCCAATCTCTCCAAAAGAATGTGGTGATCGATGGTATCAAAAGCAGCACTACGGTCTAGGAGCACGAAGACAGATGCAGAGCCTCGGTCTGACGCCATTAAAAGGTAATTTACCACCTTCACAAGTGCAGTCTCAGTGCTATGATGGGGTCTAAAACCAGACTGAAGCATTTCGTATACATTGTTTGTCTTCAGGAAGGCAGTGAGTTGCAACAGCTTTTTCTAAAATATTTGAGAGGAATGGGAGATTCGATATAGACTGATAGTTTTCTATATTTTCTGGGTCAAGATTTGGCTTTTTCAAGAGAGGCTTTATTACTATTCATTTTATTATTATTTACTTTTTAGTGGGGTGGCAGCGTAGCTGACAAGGTACAAATCTGTCGTTCTGCCCCTGAACAAGGCAGTTAACCCACTGTTCCTAGGCCGTCATTGAAAATAAGAATTTGTTCTTAACTGACTTGCCTAGGTAAAGAAAATAAAAACTTCCGCTTTTAGTGAGTTTGGTACACATCCGGTGGATAGAGAGCCGTTTATTATGTTCAACATAGGAGGGCCAAGCACAGGAAGCAGCTCTTTCAGTAGTTTAGTTGGAATAGGGTCCCTTATGCAGCTTGAAGGTTTAGAGGCCATGATTATTTTCATCATTGTGTCAAGAGATATAGTACTAAAACACTTGAGTGTCTCCCTTGATCCTAGATCCTGGCAGAGTTGTGCAGACTCGGGACAACTGAGCTTTGGAGGAATACTCAGATTTAAAGAGGAGTCCGTAATTTGCTTTCTAATGATCATGATCTTTTCCTCAAAGAAGTTCATGAATTTATGACTGCTGAAGTGAAAGCCATCCTCTCTTGGGGAATGCTGCTTTTTAGTTAGCTTTGCGACAGTATAAAAAATAAATTTTGGATTGCTCTTGTTTTCCTCAATTAAGTTGGAAAAATTGGATGATCGAGCAACAGTGAGGGCTCTTCGATACTGCACGGTACTGTCTTTCCAAGCTAGTCGGAAGACTTCCAGTTTAGTGTGGCGCCATTTCCGTTCCAATTTTCTGGAAGCTTGCTTCAGAGCTCGGGTATTTTCTGTATACCAGGGAGCTAGTTTCTTATGACAAATGTTTTTTGTTTTTAGTGGTGCGACTGCATCTAGGGTATTGCGCAAGGTTAAATTGAGTTCCTCAGTTAGGTGGTTAACTGATTTTTGTCCTCTGACGTCCTTGGGTAGGCAGAGGGAGTCTGGAAGGGCATCAAGGAATCTTTGGGTTGTCTGAGAATTTATAGCACGACTTTTGATGATCCTTGGTTGGGGTCTGAGCAGATTATTTGTTGCAATTGCAAAGTAATAAAATGGTGGTCCGATAGTCCAGGATTATGAGGAAAAACATTAAGATCCACAACATTTATTCCATGGGACAAAACTAGGTCCAGAGTATGACTGTGGCAGTGAGTAGGTCCGGAGACATGTCGGACAAAACCCACTGAGTCGATGATGGCTCCGAAAGCCTTATGGAGTGGGTCTGTGAACTTTTGCATGTGAATATTAATGTCACCAAAAAGTAGAATATTATCTGCTATGACTACAAGGTCTGATAGGAATTCAGGGAACTCAGTGAGGAATGCTGTATATGGCCCAGAAGGCCTGTAAGCAGTAGCTATAAAAAGGGATTGAGTAGGCTGCATAGATTTCATGACTAGAAGCTCAAAAGACGAAAACGTTGTTTGTTTTTTTGTAAATTGAAAGTTGCTATCGTAAATGTTAGCAACACCTCCGCCTTTGCGGGATGCGCGGGCGATATGGTCACTAGTGTAACCAGGAGGTGAGGCCTCATTTAACACAGTAAATTCATCAGGCTTAAGCCATGTTTCAGTCAGGCCAATCACATCAAGATTATGATCAGTGATTAGTTCATTGACTATAACTGCCTTGGAAGTGAGGGATCTAACATTAAGTAGCCCTATTTTGAGATGTGAGGTATCACAATCTCTTTCAGTAATGGCAGGAATGGAGGAGGTCTTTTTTCCAGTGTGATTGCTAAGGCGAACACCGCCATGTTTAGTTTTGCCCAACCTAGGTTGAGGCACAAACACGGTCTCAATGGTGATAGCTGAGCTGACTACACTGACTGTGCTAGTGGCAGACTCCACTAAGCTGGCAGGCTGGCTAACAGCCTGCTGCCTGGCCTGCAACCTATTTCATTGTGGAGCTAGGGGAGTTAGAGCCCTGTCTATGTTCGTAGATAAGATGAGAGCACCCCTCCAGCTAGGATGGAGTCCGTCACTCCTCAACAGGCCAGGCTTGGTCCTGTTTGTGGGTGAGTCCCAGAAAGAGGGCCAATTATCTACAAATTCTATCTTTTGGGAGGGGCAGAAAGCAGTTTTCAACCATCGATTGAATTGTGAGACTCTGCTGTAGAGCTCATCACTCCCCCTAACTGGGAGGGGGCCAGAGACAATTACTCGATCCCGACACATCTTTCTAGCTGATTTACACGCTGAAGCTATGTTGTGCTTGGTGACCTCTGACTGTTTCATCCTAACATCGTTGGTGCCGACGTGGATAACTCTCTACACTCGCCAGTTTTAGCTTTAGCCAGCACCATCTTCAGATTAGCTTTAACGTCGGTAGCCCTGCCCCCTGGTAAACAGTGTATGATCGCTGGATGATTCATTTTAAGTCTAATACTGCGGGTAATGGAGTCGCCAATGACTAGGGTTTTCAATTTGTCAGAGCTAATGGTGGGAAGCTTCGGCGTCTCAGACCCCGTAACGGGAGGAGTAGAGACCAGAGAAGGCTCGGCCTCTGACTCCGAATCGCTGCTTAATGGGGAGAACTGGTTGAAAGTTTCTGTCGGCTGAATGAGCAACACCGGTTGAGCATTCCTACAGCATTTCCCTCCAGAAGCCATGAGAAAGTTGTCCGGCTGCGGGGACTGTGCGAGCGGATTTATACTACTATCTGTACTTACTGGTGGCACAGACGCTGTTTCATCCTTTCCTACACTGAAATTACCCTTGCCTAACGATTGCGTCTGAAGCTGGGCTAGCAGCACAGCTATCCTCGCCGTAAGGCGATCGTTCTCCTGTATATTATGAGTACAGCGACTGCAATAAGAAGGCATCATATTAATGTTACTACTTAGCTTCGGCTGGTGGCGGTCCTGACGAACCCAGTGGCGGTTCTAGACCATTTCAACTGGGGGGGGCCAAGCTGGGGCCAGTTGTACTGTTAGAGGGGCCAGTTACATTAGATGTTATTGTTGTCATATCGTTTTCTTCACTGCATTGCAGGCATTAGCAGGCAAAAGACCATGTTAATTATCATCGTTGCCACTGTCTAATAACAGATGTAAAAAAAGAACGATAGCAAAAATTTGTTATGTAAAAATGATTTCATACTCCACATTTAGGGGGGCCACAAGGGGGTCCAAAATTGTTGTCACAGGGGCACTGGTCCCCCCGCCCCCCCCCCCCCCCAGAACCGCCACTGGACGAACCACGTCCAGATAAAGCGTCCAGAGCGAAAAAGTTGGGGGGACAAATTGCGTGAGGGATAAAAAGATATATATAAACGGTAATTAAAAAGTAAAAACCATAAAGTTGTCAGGTAGCAAAGTAAGGTTAGCAAAAAAACGCACAGCAGCACGTAAACATGATCTCCCTGTAAATGCAGGGGCTGAAATGTGACACCACCTGATGGAACCCAAAGGTCCTGAAGCCAGAGTGGTGTGTCAGCGTGACATTAATCTGCAGACACATGCCCACAAAGACATCATCAATGGGGAAGAGGTCAGTGCTGGACACTGCCACTACCAGGCTCAGCACAAACCATACAACTCTATGCACAAGGACTACTGTACTTTTAACAATTTCCACTGAGAATTTTACAAAAATGTTTGGTAACAGAATGTACTGTCATTCTGTTACCAAACTTTGGATCTGCACTGTTCTTCAAGTAGATGTGTTTTTGTAAAGTTTGTTGAAATTGTTAAAAGTATGGTTTGTTTAACTTTGCAATCACTGATTTTTGTTCATTATGTATCTTAAAACAAAAATTTGGAGTCTGCTAATTAGTTAATTAAATGTTTACCGTGACTATCCGTATTGACCCTATCTTGCACTGACTGCACACTCACAAGACTATATATACACACTATATACAGTACCAGTCAAAGGTTTAAACACACCTACTCATTCAAGGGTTTTTCTCTATTTTCACAATTTTCTACATTGTAGAATAATAGTGAAGGCATCAAAACTATGAAATAACAAATGGAATCTTGTAGTAACCAAAAAAGTGTTAAATCAAAATATATGTTATATTTGAGATTCTTCAAAGTAACCACCCTTGCCTTGATGACAGCTTTGCACACGCTTGGCATTCTCTCAACCGCCTTCACCTGGAATGCTTTTCCAACAGTCTTGAAGGAGTTCCCACATATGCTGGGCACTTGTTGGCTGCTTTTCCTTCACTATGAGGTCCAACTCATCCCAAACCATCTCAATTGGGTTGAGGTTGGGTGATTGTGGAGGATGGGTCATCTGATGGTCAAATACCCCTTACACGGCCTGGAGGTATGTTGGGTCATTGTCCTGTTGAAAAACAAATGATAGTCCCACTAAGCCCAAGTATCACTGCAGAATGCTGTGGTAGCCATGCTGGTTAAGTGTGCCTTGAATTCTAAATAAATCACAGACATTGTCACCAGAAAAGCACCCCCACACCACCTCCTCCATGCATCACGGTGGGATCCACACATGCGGAGATCATCCGTTCACCTACACTGCATCCCACAAAGACACGGTGGTTGGAACCAAAAATTTCTAATTTCGAATCATCGGACCAAAGGACAGATTTCCACCGGTCTAATGTACGTTTCTCGTAAAAAAGAAAGAAAACCCCTTGAATGAGTAGGTGTGTCCAAACCTTTGACTGGTACTGTAAGTATTCACATCCCTGAGTCAATACTTTGTAGAAGCACCTTTGGCATTGATTACAGCTGTCAGTCTCTAAGAGGTATCCACACCTGAATTGTTCAACATTTGCCCATTATTCTTTTCAAAATTCTTCAAGCACTCTCAAATTGGTTGTTGATCATTGCTAGACAATCATTTTCAGGTCTTGCCATAGATTTTCAAGTAGATTTAATGCATAACTGCAAAACTGGCCACTCAGGAACATTCACTGTTTTCTTGGTAAGCAACTCCAGTGTAGATTTGGTCTTGTGTTTTAGGTTAAAGGTGAATTCATCTCCCAGTGTTTGGTGGAAAGCAGACTGAACCAGGTTTTTCTCTAGGATTTTGCCTGTGCTTAGCTCCATTCCATTTCTTTATTATCCTGAAAAACTCCCCAGTCCTAAACAATTACAAGCATACTCTTAACATGATGCAGCTACTGTACCACTATGCTTGAAAATATGGAGAGTGGTACTCAGTAATGTGTTGGATTGGATTTGCACCAAACACAACACTTTGTATTCAGGACAGAAAGTTAATTGCTTTGCCACATTATTTGCAGTATTACTTCCTTGTGCGTTGTTGCTGTACAGGCTTGCTTCTTTTCATCTGTCAATTAGGTTAGTATTGTGGAGTAACTACAATGTTGTTGATCCATCCTCAGTTTTCTCCTATCACTCTGTAACTGTTTTAAAGTCACCATTGACCGCATGGTGAACACCTGAGCGGTTTACTTCCTCTCGAGCAACTGATATAGGAAGGACGCCTGTATCTTTGTAGTGACTGGGTGTATTGATACACCATCCAAAGTGTAATTAATAACTTCACCATGCTCAAAGGGATATTCAATGTCTACTCTTTAAATGTTTTACCCATCTATCAATATGTGCCCTTCTTTGCGAGACATTGGAAAACCTCCCTGGTCTTTGTGGTTGTATCTGTGTTTGAAATTCACTGCTCGACTGAGGGACCTTACAGATAATTGTATGTGTGGAGTACAGAGATGAGGTAGTCATTCAAAAATCATGTTAAACACTAAATTGCACACAGAGTAAGTCCATGCAACATTTCATTTTTAAAATTTTAGTCATTTAGCAGATGCTCTTGTCCAGAGCGACTTACAGTTAGTGCATTCATCTTAAGATAGCTAGGTGGGTCAAAAACATGTCACTGTCACAGTAACTGACTTGTTAAGCTAATTTATACTCCTGAACTTATTTAGGCTTGAATACTTATTGACTCAAGACATTTCAGCTTTTCATTTGTAATTAACTTGTAAAATTTTTGAAAAAACGTAAATCCAGTTTGACATTATGGGGTATATTTTGTGTAGGCCAGTGACCAATTTAATCAATTTTAAATTCAGACTGTAACACAACAAAGTCTGTAAAAAGTCAAGTAGTGTAAAAACTTTCTGAAGGCACTGTATCTCCCCCAAATAACTAATACGCCTGCACATTGATCTGGTACTGGTACTCCCTGTATATTCTGTAGCTTCCTTCGTATTTTCTTCCTCGTGTTACAATTTTTTTTTAATCATATTTTTTTCACTCTGCATTGTTGGGAAGGGCTGTTTCACAAGCATTTCACGGTAAAGTCTACACCCGTTGTATTCAGCGCATGTGGTAAATAACATTTGATTTGAGTCAGTGTCACTCTTTTACTGTGAAATTGCTCGTATATGAAATAGGCCTACAATAGGCTTCAAGCGGCAAACTTATTTTGTCTCATACCAAAAGTATGCAGGTCACACATAATTGTGCCTCTGGGGTGCCAGATATGTTTGTGCTATCATGTCAGCTGTTTGGCATGACAAGGGGTGGCATGATGGCACAAACAGACTGGTGCCCAGTCTACCTCTGGGGCTTTCTCCACCACAGAATAATACACCATGTTTGTGGAGAATGTAATTCTGCATTCATAACCAAGTGGAATTGTGGTAATTACCAGTTGTGACATCGGATATACTTGTTTTCCACTTATGTTACAGCCTGAATTTAAAATTGATAACATTTAGATTTTGTGTCATGGATCTACACACAATACCTCATAATGTGAAAGTGGAATTATGTTTTCATAAATGTTTACAAATGAATAAAAAATGAAAATCTGAAATGTCTTTAGTCAATAAGTATTCAAACCTTTTCTTATGGCAAGCCTAAATAAGTTCAAGAATAAAAATTCCACCTCCAACATTGTTTTAGAGAATTTGGCAGTATGTCCAACCGGCTTCACAACCGCAGACCACATATATGGCGTCGTGTGGGCGAGCATGATAATGCACGGCCCCATGTCGCAAGGATCTGTACACAATTCCTGGTAGCTGAAAAATGTCCCAGTTCTTCCATGGCCTGCATACTCACCAGACATGTCAACCATTGAGCATGTTTTGGATGCTCTGGCTCGATGTGTATGTAACGGATGTGAAATGGCTAGCTAGTTAGCGGGTACGCGCTAATAGCGTTTCAATCGGTTACGTCACTTGCTCTGAGACTTGAAGTAGGGTTTTGTGGAGCGATGGGTAACGACGCTTCGTGGGTGACTGTTGTTGATGTGTGCAGAGGGTCCCTGGTTCGCGCGAGGGGACGTACTAAAGTTATACTGTTAGATTGATGCTGTTGACCCGGATCACTGGTTGCTGCGGAAAAGGAGGAGGTCGAAAGGGGGGTGAGTGTAACGGATGTGAAATGGCTAGCTAGTTAGCGGGTACGCGCTAATAGCGTTTCAATCGGTTCCAGTTCCCGCCAATATCCACCAACTTCCCACAGCCATTGAAGAGGAGTGGAACAATATTCCACAGGCCACAATCAAAAGCCTGATCAACTCTATGCCAAGGAGATGTGTCACGCTGCATGAGGCAAATGGTCACACCAGATACTGACTGGTTTTCTGATCCACGCCCCTACTTTTTTTTTTAAAGGTATTGGTGACCAACAGATTCATATCTGTATTCCCAGTCATGTGAAATCCATAGATTAGGGCCAAATGAATTTATTTAAATTGACTTATTTCCTTATATGAACTGTAACGCAGTAAAATCGTTTAAATTGTTACATGTTGCATTTAGATTTGTGTTCAGTATACAAACAGATAACAGCCACCTTTTCAACCACATACAGTACATTCTATCACATTTTGCATGACTGCTGAAAAACAGGTGCCACCCACAAGGAAGTGGTGAGGTGCACAAATTTACATGCCTCTTCAGAGTGCAAAGTTGAGAGGCTATAGTTATCTTTTTTACGATTGGACACACTTTGAAAAAGGTTGCCTTGTCAACCTGTCGGTTTGATAATTGTGTGGTGGAAAGGTATGCAGAGGGGCATGGCTGGTTCCTGCTGACTGGAAGTGTTGGAACAGTGAAACCCAACGCTGGTTGACTTTCAGTAAAAAACACCCGACCTCGGGCTCATAGGACAGTGGGATCGTGGTCAAGGTTGAAACCGCTAAACAAACCTAAAGGACTGCACACACTTTATTTATCTCCTATCTTAAAATCCTTGGTTCTTTTTTAGATGGCCTTTACAAGAACATTGCATAATTCAATTATAATTTAAGAGCATACAATATTGTAAAGATATGGTATAATGCTCATGCATTTTTGTACCTAACTTTTTAAACGTTGAATATCTGTACAAAAATAAATGAAATTTATGGATGCATTTTAAAAGTTTGTGTCTCAAAACATTTGCAGGAGCTCACATGAAATTACCCTTCAAACACATTTCATATTACAGTATTTCTTTTAATTTTGTTCTCTTATATTTTCTTTACACAATCTACTTCCTCATAAGAAAGTACTGGCTCTGCTATGCAATAAAGTTCATCTGAACAGAAGCTGACAAAACCCTGGAAATGACCACATGTTTCAGAAAGCATTATGACATCACATTTAAATATACATTTACAATCCACAGATTTCAGCTATAGTAGACAAGTTTTAAACACTGCTCCCTCAAACAATTTATTGTTTCTAATAATTCTACACCACAGCTCCCCTCCCCCCACAGCACACTAGACCTGTTAAGTTTGTTACCCATCAGTACCTCTGTAACTCACTAGACCTGTTTTTAAAGTTTCTGTTCGACCTTCCTAGAACCCAAGAAACATTCTAGAAACTTCCTTGTCATAAGTGTCAAATCTCAGTAGGGCTCGTACACCATCTTTGCTGAACTGAATACACAGTAAAGCCAATATGTCAGAATACTTCAAATATTAATATGGATGAAGGAAAGGAAGCTATTTTTGACAACTTATAAGGATAATTTCTCTATGAAAGGAATGCTTCTTTTACAGTAGTGAGACAGACAAGTACAGAAAGATACACACAACACCTGATGCCTCATATCCTTAATCTAAAGCACTTCAGCTTTGTGTCCTGCAGTAGAGACCACATGGTCCACATCTCGGTGGGATTCAGTTTGTGCACCAGCATGATCTCCCTGTAAATGCAGGGGTTGAAATGTGACACCACCTGATGGAACCCAAAGGTCCTGAAGCCAGAGTGGTGTGTCAGCGTGACATTAATCTTCTGCAGGCACATGCCCACAAAGACATCATCAATGGGGAAGAGGTCAGTGCTGGACACTGCCACTCCCAGGCTCAGCACAGTCTGACGTGACATCAGGTAGCCCCCACCGCCAGCGTATGGAGGATATGGCTTGTTGGGGTACATCTCCTCTGGTATGAAGTACTTCCATTGGTTCTGCCGGATTGGATAGGCTCTTGAAATTATGTCACCAGCGAAGAGTTGCTCAGACGGCTTGTGGCCTTTAACATATTCAACCAGATTGCTGGTGTGAACAAAAACGTCATCGTCCCCTTTGAACACAAAGTGGGCCCACTGGCACTCACAGGTGAACCAGTTCAGGAAGTGGACCTCCTTCAGGGTCAGGTTGAAAAAACTGTCCTCAAAATCCCACTGCAGGATGTCCCCAAACTGCCTGCTCTCCCACTCCAGTAGCTGCTGCAGCAGGAATCCCTGTATTCTGTCTAACGACTTACCTACCAAGAACAACAGTTTCACCCTTTTACCCTGAACATATCCCCTCTTCCCCCAAGTGCTCCGGAGCGCAATCCTGCGATCCACCTGGATGGCTGTGGACTTAATGGCCAGCAGGAGAAAAAGGTCATTCTCACAGGGTGTTGGAGACAGCAGGCGGGGGAATGTCCTGCAGTGTTTATACATGAGGAAGTTACGGTGGGGAGGTGGGACAGAGGACGGAATATTCTGCATGCTGTCATTGAGGGAACACTTGAAAACATCCACAGTGGGCTGTGACAGCGGTGGTGTGGTGGAGGCAGAGGTGTTCCAATGCCAATCTGTGTGGTTCTTACGCCACACTCTGAGCTCTCCCCTATATGTTAGTGAGACATTGACGTCCATCGTCATAAAGATGACACCAATCAATGACACCAATGCAGTCCCAATGACAATGGACCATCTACTGAGGCGTAGGTTTCTGAAGAGGATCCTCATGGTTCTGAAAAGAATTGCAAGCACAATACGTTTTAGCAACAAGGAGACATAATTGGCACTGGTAGCCTATGGGCAATTCCACTGTAACAGAGTGACACTGAGACTAAGATTCTTCACTTTAAAATGTAAGTCAAACAAATGATTGCAAAGTTAAGCAAACCATACAACTCTATGCACAAGGACTACTTTTAACAATTTCCACTGAACTTTACAAAAACACCTTTTCTTGAAGAACAGTGCAGATGCAAAGTTTGGTAACAGAATGACTGTTTGTGCCGTCATTCAGTATGTACTGTATCTACCGGTATATGTAGTAAGCCTACAATAGACTACAAGCGGCAAACTTATATTGTCTCATACCAAAAGTATGCAGGTCACACATAATTGTGCCTCTGCGGTAGCCTGGTCCCAGATACAGTATGTTCGTGCTATCATGTCAGCTGTTTGGCATGACAAGGGGTGGCATGATGACACAAACAGGCTGGTGCCCAGTCTACCTCTGGGACTTTCTCCACCACAGAATAATAAACCATGTTTGTGGAATATGTAATGCTGCATTCATAATCAAGTGGAAAGGTGGTAATTACCAGTTGTGATGTCGGAAATACCAGTTGGATGCTAATTGACCACAAGCTGTGTCAACCATAAACTACAATTACAGCTATTATGCTTGTAAACAAATCATAGTGTTCAAAAGCCATATTCTTAAATTGCTTTTTATAAATAATGTTTTGTTTTTTAATTTAACTGCCAAAAATGCTGTTATCAAGGTAATTTCCTTAGTGGGTGATGTCAGAGGTCAGAGAATTTAGATGATAGAAGAGTTTGCCACTTGGTTATGAACGCAACATTAGACCTAGGCTATGCTTAACAAGTGGGTGTCTAGACAGGTAAATTAGAGGCTCTATTCAATCCGCATCACAGAAGTTCAGCTTTACATCGTAATTGAAATTTAAAGGCAATGTTCCCGCTTTAGCTGAGACTGCATTTGTTAAAAGCTGCATATGTCGGCCCTATTCTATCCTGTTGCAACACAATCTCACACTCAATTAGTGCAAATATCTACAAAAAGTATTTCAGCAGATTTTGTGCATTTTTGTGCGGCTTAGCACCATTATACCCAAGTATTAAGCAAAAACAAGCATAGAAAACAGCATTGGTATTAATAAAACCTGGTTGATTAACAATATTGGGTTGTTAACACGTTTGTTTTATGTGGGACACATAAAAAGGCTGCGTAAAAGATAATTTGCCAAAATGCATTGCTCTAATAACTTTAAAAAGATTGCTTGGAAGTTTGCCCCCCAAAAAGGTATTTTCCAAAAATGAAGTCACACAAAAGTGTGTCTTTTCCTACGAATTAAGTCGCACAAAAAATGTGTGTATTTTCACACAAAAATGCACGAAATCTGCTGAAATACTTTTTGTACATATTTGCACGAATTGAATGTGAGATTGTGTTGCTTATTTCGTAAAGCAATAACAGGGTGCTTGAATGAAGCCAACAAGCAATTCCCATCAGTGGAGCCTGCAGAGGGGAGGACTGCTCATAATAATAGCTGGAATGGAGCAAATGGAATGGTATTTGAAACCATTCCACCAATTCCGCTCCAGCCATTACCACGAGCCAGTCCTCCCCAATTAAGGTGCGACCAACCTCCTGTGATTCCCATAGGCCTACAAAAAGGAAACAGGGTCCAAAACTCACTTGATTTAGTTACAATTTAAGTTTTGTTTAATTCTGATTTTCTGGGGCCGCTAGAGAGCGTGCTATGGAGTAGACGTGCATTGCTAGAGCTCCGCTCAATTTTGAAACAAATTAATATTTATCTTAACCTCTCACAACCTATAACTTCAAACAAATATGACAAAAGGAAAAGGCAACAAAAAAGGGGGCGCTAAACAAGATAATTGGAATGAGATAGACAACGAACCAATTTCAACGTCGCCGACCCACGAGGAGCTAGCTGAAGAGGCTAGCTTCCAAGAGTTCCCCACAGATCCTACTCAAAGTGACATACTGGCTGCCATAAACGCACTAAGCAAGAAGGTGGACACAAGGTTGGCTGATATCTCAAAGAGTATTGGGACTTTGGCCGAAACTGTGAAGGCAACTAAGGGAAGGGTGCACGAGGTTGAGCAGACGACAATCGATCACGAGGCCAGGCTACAGGACATAGAGAAACAGTGCGCAACGTTCAAAAATGACAACAAAACCCTGAAGGCCCGACTGGAAATGCTCGAGTCGCATTCAAGACGCCAGAACATCCGAATATGTGGGATCCAGGAGGACACTGAGAAAGGGAAACCCACTGAATTTGTCTCGGAGCTGATACCGGCATTGCTGGGGAGTGAACACTTCAAAACGGCCATCCTGATCGACCGCGCACACAGAGCACAGGCAACGAAGCCGGCCAAGGGCGGGCCACCAAGGCCATTCATTGTAAGGCTGCACTATCCCCACACCAGGGATCTCATCCTCAAGCTGGCTAGTCAAAAGTTCCCCCTTAACTACAACGGAGCCAGGGTGTCTTTCTACCCAGATCTTACCTTGGAGGTGAGGAACCAACGGAAAGAGTATGATGAGGTACGCAACAAATGCAGGGCGGCCAACATCCGATATGGATTCCTCTTCCCAGCCCGGTTTAAGGTGACAGTCGAGGGATCAACACGTACGTTTGACAACGCAAAAGAGGCCGATCTGTTCTTGACAAGCAAGCTCCCCGGCTGAGGATACAGAACGGCTGTGCCAGCAGGCTAAATGGCCAAATACAGGCCAGGAATGTGTGTGAATTGAATTTCCGGCCTATGTCTTTTCGATCAGAAGATCAGAAATTGGGACTTATATGATAGGTGAGATGTTGTGGCTAATATAGCATTGTTTGGCATGTCATGTTTTAACGCCACTCACCCCCTAACGTGAGAGTTAAGTTAAGTGTTATTTAATATTAGTTTATATGCGGAGCATCTATAGACGACGAGTTAGTTCAAGCTTTATGTCTAGACACCCTAAGGTTTGTGTGTTAGTCAAGGAGCGCTTCGTTTGGGGAAGTCACTCAGTAAAGGGACGGGTGGAGGGACGGGAGGGGGGATGGGGTCTGTGTTTTATGTTCACGTTTATTAGTACAGGTGGCATGACAAGCTCCCGCACGGCGGGACGTTTTTCTTCAGGGTTTTGTTTGACAGCAGCAATTTGCTTTAAAATAAGAAATGCCACATAGTGACCGAGCACAGAGTAGACCAGGTGGAATAAAGATAGTCAGCTGGAACTGTAATGGATTAGGGCATGTCGTGAAACGAGCTAAGGTTTTTTCTCATCTTAAATCACTGGGTGCTGACATAGTGCTTCTTCAAGAAACTCATATTAAACGCTCCGCGCAGGCCAAGCTACGAGTCGGCTGGATCGGTCAGATATACCAGTCTAACTTTGATGCAAAAGCGAGAGGGGTAGCAATCCTGATAAGGAAAAACATTCCTTTTGTTTACTCAACCTCGATTTCAGATCCTAATGGTCGGTATATTATTGTGGCTGGTACACTGAATTCAAAACCAATAACCTTGGTCAATTTATATGGACCCAACTTCGATGATCCATTATTTTTTCAAAGGGTATTTAAGGCCATACCAAATATCTCGGATACAAGTGTTATTGTTGGAGGTGACTTTAACTGTACGTTAGATCCTCTTTTAGATAAACAGCTATCAAGGTCACTTCAACAATCAAATGCCAGTGTCTGTCTAAATACATTGATGACAAACCTTAACATTGTCGATATTTGGAGACTGACGCACCCAACAGACAGGGATTATTCTTTCTTTTCATCAGTTCATAAATCATATTCCAGAATTGACTATTTTTTGTTGGACTCCAAACTAATTTCAGCAGCTGAGTCGGTTACCTATCACCCCATTCTAATTACGGACCACTCTCCTCTGTCCATGGTGCTGAAACTCGACAATATGTCGACAGGTCGGCGACCGTGGCGCTTAGACGCATACCTGTTGAAAGATGAGGCTTTTTGTCAGTATTTGAAGGAGCAGATTGCCTTTTTCCTCAGTACTAACGACACGGGGGATGTTGACGACTCCACCCTTTGGGAATCTCTAAAGGCTGTGATTAGAGGTTACATTATTTCTTATACATCAGAGAGGAAGAAACGTGCCAATACTAAGCTGAGAGAAATTGAAAGAGAGTTAGGGGAACAGGAGAACGTTTTTAGGACAAATTCCTCGTATACAGTCCTTGAGAAGATCACAAAGTTAAAGTATGAATACAATACCATCCTTTCGAAACGGGTGGGCTCTTTACTTGCTAGAACGCAACAAAGTTATTTTGAACTGGGGGACAAACCACATAAATTATTAGCAAGACAGCTAAGGCATGTACAAGCATCTAGAGCTATTCACAAAATAAAAGACAAGAAGGGTAAAATAGTAACAGATCCGCAGGACATTAATAAATGCTTTGCGCAGTTTTACTCAGAGCTATACCAATCAAAATGCGATGCTACTGATCCACAAACTATGGAACGCTTTCTCGCTGAATGTGAACTTCCTAAACTAGACAGGGGGGCAGCTGCCGCACTCGATGCAGGGATAACCTTAGATGAAATTAACACAGCGATAGCACAATTTCCAAACAGCAAGGCCCCTGGGCCCGATGGATATGTAATAGAATTCTATAAGAAGTACTGCGCTAGTCTATCTCCACTTATGCTGCGAATGTTTCAACAATCCAAAGAAAATACCAAACTCCCGCAAACACTGTATGAGGCTACAATAGCCCTGATCTTGAAAAAAGATAGAGATTCCATGGAGATGTCGTCGTATCGCCCCGTGTGGTTACTCCCCATAGAAAACAAGGTGTTGACAAAGATATTGGCAAACCGATTGAAAAAATATATTTCCGACATCATACACCCTGACCAGACAGGTTTTATCCCGGGCCGACATATATACTACAATTTGAGACGCCTTTTCAACGTAATGTATCATGATCATAAAGTTGAGGCAGTGGTAATAGCTCTTGATGCAGAGAAGGCGTTTGATCAGATTGAGTGGAAGTATATGATGTCGGTTCTGGAGCTTTTCGGATTTGGAAAGGAATTTATTAATTGGATAAGAATTATTTATGCACACCCAATGGCGTCCGTTGTGACCAATCAGGAAATGTCGCAGTCATTCCGCCTGTTCAAGGGGTGCCGACAGGGGTGCCCTATTTCGCCTGCTCTCTTCGCTATAGCCATGGAACCCCTTGCTACTCGCATTCGGGCATGTGCCGATATAGCTTCTGTTAAAATAAAAGACACACAGCACAAAATTTCCCTATATGCAGACGATGTTCTTTTGTTTTTGTCTAAGCCTAAAACTTCTATTCCACCATTACTTAACTTGATAAACACATTCGGCTCCTTCTCTGGCTACAAGATAAACTGGCAAAAAAGTGAGTTGATGCCAATATCACGGCCTGTGGATATGCAATTTCTGCAATCTACCCCGTTTAGAACAGTGAGGGACAAGTTCACAAGCCTTGGCATTGTAGTGACAAGAGACCTTGACCAGCTATTGAAAGTGAATTGGGACATGAAAATATATCAGCTTAAACAAAATATAGATTTCTGGAAAACTCTGCCTATTTCCTTGGTTGGTCGTATAAACGCTATTAAAATGGTTGTCCTACCCAGGTTTCTTTACCTCTTCCAATGTCTACCCAATTTCATACCACAAAGCTATTTTAAGAAACTGGATTCAATAGTAACTCCATTTTTATGGGATAACAAGGCAGCCAGAATTTCAAAGAAGCATTTATGCAAGTACAAGATAGAGGGGGGCTTTGGCCTTCCTCACTTCAAACTGTATTATTGGGCTGCTAATCTGAACATTGTGTTTTTCTGGAGGGAAAGTTTACCTGCGATGAGACAGAAGGATATGCCTTCATGGCTTTTGATCGAGCAGGCCTCCTGTCAACGTTCCTCACTCCCTGCACTTGTTAATAGCCCATCATATGTGAAAAAACCCACTTATGACTCCAATCCAGTCATTTGTCATACGCTTAGGATCTGGAAACAGATTAGGGATTTTCTTAACATACCCACTGTTTACATAGACAGCCCGATTAGCCTGAATCATGCTTTCCACCCTGCATTGGATGATGTGGTGTTTTCACAGTGGAGGGAGAAGGGGCTTACAACAATTGGTAATTTATACATAGATGGTCAGTTAGCTTCATTTCAACAATTACAGGCAAAGTTCAACATGCCAACAACACATTTTTTCAGATACCTCCAAATCAGGAATTTCTTAAGGACACATATCCCACAGTATGGCATTAAGCCCAATAGTCCTACATTAGATAGCTTGATACTTGTCAAACCCCATTCAAAAGGGTCGGTCTCTAGACTGTATGATGTGCTACAGGCCCACATAGAGGTATCCACAGACACCATTAAAAGGGCTTGGGAACAAGAACTTGGTTCAGAAATCTCAAATGAGGACTGGATAGAAGCTCTCAGGAATATAAACCACAGTTCAGTGAATGCCAGACACAACCTTGTACAGTTTAAGGTGATACACAGGTTACACTACTCAAAAGTAAAACTGCATAAAATATTCCCGGACACCTCACCACTGTGTGAGAGGTGCAAGCAGGATGAGGGGACGTTGACCCACTTATTCTGGACATGCCCTAAATTACATGCTTACTGGGCTCTCATTTTTGATTACTTATCTAAGGCCTTTGATAGAGTTCTAGCCCCAGACCCATTGATCGCTCTGTTTGGTACAGTTGATGGGAATAACCAGGAAGGGAAAGCTGTCTCTCTGTGTACTCTATTAGCCAAAAGGCTCATATTGCAATTTTGGAAATTGGAGACTGTACCTACCTTTGAAATGTGGTTACGGGATTTAGGGAATGTAATACATATGGAAAGGATTCGATACAACACCTCCAATAGAAGTCCATTGTTTTACAAAATATGGCAGCCGATACTGGATAAATGGTCTAGCCCCGCTTCATAACTGGGCTGACGATCTGCTGCTACTCTGTGCTGTACTCCACTCAATATTTATTTTTGGCTGAACTACACTGCTTGTAATGACTATATGCTGTCTTCTTATACATGTACCACCTAATAGGATTTTGTTTTATTTTGTGTATGTGTGAGTTAACTTTTGTTTTGTCCTCTAAACTGGCCATCCCATTCAACAGTACAATGAATGTCATTGTTTGTATTGCTGTCTTTTTTACTTTATTTTTATTGGAAAATAATAAACATATTATAAAAAAAAAAAAATCTGATTTTCTTTTAAGAGCAAGATGTCTTGTGTGTTTTATAAACAGAAACTGAAAAACCTCAATAATGTTCCAGCACTCAGGTGAAGCCTAAAGAACCTTATGATAATAGTTGATAATAGTTTAGGCTACACCACAAAACTATTTGTCAATTATATACTAGTTACACTAGTTATTTTATACTAGACTGTATTTACTTATTATAAAACAAGGAAATACAATATAATGCGTGATTGATTAACAATTGATCATTTATCCTATCAAGCCCAAGATATTTGGTTTATTTTCATTTTTTATGCGCCTATTCAAACATTTTTATTCTTAGCCATTAAAAAAAGAGTTTCAATACAACACTAATTCACTTACTTGATATTAAAAACAAAGACGAAGAGACCATCAAAATAGTTGTAGCCTACTTAGGAAGTGAGTTTCGGGGGGGAACTGAAGTGTTGTTCGACAATTACCGCCATACAATCCTTAGCGGGAAGGATGCACAATCAATGTTTGCGCACCTGTTGCTGAAATACTCCGTTTATAATTTGCTTGATCCAGTTATAATTCTTTAGAAATACTACCATACCCGCGTTTTTAAGAAGTTATGATATTCGTCTAGAGAATCGTTGCGAATTGACTCGACTATGGTTACTAAATGCAAGTTACCTCGCTTCCCTGAAGGGAAGTTGCATTAAATGTATTGTCACCGATTTATCCTATAACCTTGAAGGGCGTGCCTTGCGCTTTGTCATTTGGATATTCTTCATTCCTTGTGACTTTCGTAGACTATGTCCAGTTCCTGCTATTAGATCCATTAACTTTTGAAAATTGAATTTCACAATATTTTGATATAGCTACTAGGAACATGAGGGACAAAAAGGGTGCATTGTATTATCATAAACTTGACCAATTTGAGTTCGTAATTGGTTTTAATCCCCAAATTTTGTCATGACAACTTTTTATTTTTCTTCATTACAAATAGCTAGGCTGATGGCGCATCATGGGTGAACCAGGTGATGAGCTTCTGAGGCTGAATGCCATTTATCCAGATGCACAGTGAACTCCACAGTCATTGACTCGAACTGGTTTGGACTGGGAGCAGAGTTGTCGTCCATGCGGAAATCTGCCTGGCTTTCCTTCCATCCTTTTCCTTTACCTATAAGTATGAAGGGAAATATTTAATCTTATGAACAACTTATTTGGTACCATTTTACATGGAATTGTAAATGTTTTCCCGTACATTGTGTACCTTACACAAATATATTATTCTCTAGAAACTAGGAAGGCTAAGGGATTCTATTTTTCATCTAGGTAAAACTGGCCTAAGAACTGATCAACGCCTACACAGTTGCTATGTATTTTTGCTCACTTTTAGAGGGTGGTGCAACATTCTTCTGCCCCCCTGCACTGTCAGCACTTGACTTAGTTTTCTTGTCCTCCTTCTTCTTGTCATGTTTGGCTTTCTTACTTGGGTCCTGTAGAAAATTACAAAGCATGTCAGACATGTACAGTGCATTCGGGAACTATTCAGACCGCTTGACTTTTCCACATTTTGTTACGCTACATCCTTATTCTAAAATGGATTTAAGAGATTTTTTTCTTCATCAATCTACACAAAATACCCCATAATGACAAAGTAAAAACAGGTGTTTAGAAATGTTTTCAAATGTATACATTTCTTTACTGAAATATGACATTTACATAAATATTCAGACCCTTTACTCAGTACTTTGTTGTAGCACCTTTGGCAGCGATTACAGCTTTGAGTCTTCTTGGGTATGATGCTACAAGCTTGGCACCTATATTTGGGGAGTTTTTCCCATTCTTCTTTGCAGATCCTCTCAAGCTGTCAGGTTGGATGGGGAGCATTGCTGCACAGCTATTTTCAGGTCTCTCCAGAGATGTTCAACAGGGTTCAAGACCGGCCTCTGGCTGGGCCACAAGGACATTCAGAGATTTGTCCCAAAGCCACTCCTGCGTTGTCTTGGCTGTGTGCTTAGGGTTGTAGTCCTGTTGGAAGGTGAACCTGCGCTCTGGAGCAGGTTTTCATCATGGATCTCTCTGTACTTTGCTCCATTCATCTTTCACTCAATCCTGACTAGTCTCCCGGTCCCTGCCGCTGAAAAACATCCCCACAGCATGATGCTACCACCACCATGCTTCACCGTAGGGATGGTTTTGGCCAGGTGATGAGCGGTGCCTGGTTTCCTCCAGACGTGATGCTTTGCATTCAGGCCAAAGAGTTCAATCTTGGCTTCACCAGACCAGAGAATTGTGTTTCTCATGGTCTAAGAGTCCTTTAGGTGCCTTTTGGCAAACTCCAAGCGGGCTATCGTGTGCCTTTTACTGAGCAGTGGCTTCCGTCTGGCCATTCTACCATAAAGGCCTGATTGGTGGAGTGCTGCAGAGATGGTTGTCCTTCTGGAAGGTTCTCCCATCTCCACAGAGGAACTCTGGAGTTCTGTCAGAGTGAGCATCGGTTCTTGGTCACCTCCCTGACCAAGGCCCCTCTCCCCCGATTGCTCAGTTTGGCCGGGCGGCCAGCTCTAGGAAGAGTCTTGTTGGTTCCAAACCTCTTCCATTTAAGAATGATGTAGGCCACTGTGATCTTGGTGACCTTCAATGCTGCAGACATTTTTTGGTAGCCTTCCCCAGATCTGTGCCTCGACACAATCCTGTCTCAGAACTCTACGGACAATTCCTTTGACCTCATGGCTTGGTTTTTGCTCTGACATGCACTGTCAACCCACAGTTGCGACCAAACTGTGCTCAGTTTCTCTAGGCAGAGTCTGGGTAGTTCCACATTTTTTCAATTTCCTAATGATGGAGATCACTGTGTTCTTGGAAACTTTCAACACTCTAGAAATTGTTGAAATAAAACTATAAAACTGAAGGAGATTTTACCGTAATTCTGTTAACATACTTTGCATCTGCACAGTTTTTCCAGTAGACCTACATGTTTCATTTATTTACTGTGTAAATTGTTCAAAGTAGTCATTGTTCTATTGTTTTTGTTTAAAGTGAAAAATAAGTCTCATAATTCCAGTACTGTGGCATTTCCCCAATACTTTAATATAGATAATGTAGAGCAAAGGGCCTCTGGTGTCAACTTTGGCACATATTTTCACTTTGATAGTTGTACTTTGCTTGCAGAGAAAGAGGAGAGTCACAAGCTACAGAGTACCTTATCTCGGGGTGGCATGGCCCTGGTGCTTTGCTCTGTGAGCAGCACCCCAAGGTTGCACAGGGCATCAACTCTCTGATCACCAGACACCAGGTCCTGTAGTGGCACATGGATCGAGCCCAGGGTTCTTCTGATGGGAGTGTCCTGGACCAGGTCCATTATTGAGTCTTTCTTCTTCTTCTTGTCTTTTGATTTTTGGTTGGAACAAGTGTTGCTTGGTGGTCGCGCACACTGTCCAAAAGACAAAATAATACTTATTTTGTGCTAGTCGTATCTGTTACCATAAATGCGTTCATAAAAGGTTTCCATTAGACATATCATGTGTTGGATTACTACATACTGTAAAAAGGCAGAGAAAAATCGTCTGATGACTGAAATGGTAGCTTACGTTGTTACAAATATAGATATTTGTAACAACGGATATAGCCCATTACAGATATAGCCTGTGGTTCACTCCAGACCTGACTGCCCTTGACCAGCACAAAAACATCCTGTGGCATACGGCATTAGCATCAAATAGCCCCTGCGATATTAAACTTTTCAGGGAAGTTAGGAACCAATATACACAGGCAGTTAGGAAAGCAAAGGCTAGCTTTTTCAAACAGAAATGTGCATCCTGCAGCACAAACTCCAAAAAGTTCTGGGACACTGTAAAGTCCATGGAGAATAAGAGCACCTCCTCCCAGCTGCCCACTGCATTGAGGCTAGGAAACACTGTCACCACCGATAAATCCACAATTATTGAGAATTTCAATAAGCATTTTTCTACGGCTGGCCATGCTTTCCTCCTGGTTACACCTACCCTGGTCAACAGCCCTGCACCCCCCACAGCAATTTGCCCAAGCCTCCCCCATTTCTTCTTAACCCAAATCCAGATAGCTGATGTTCTGAAAGAGTTGCAAAATCTGGACCCCTACAAATCAGCAGGGCTAGACAATCTGGACCTTCTCTTTCTAAAATTATCAGCCGAAATTGTTGTAACCCTTATTACTAGGCTGTTCAACCTCTCTTTCGTATCGTCTGAGATCCCCAAAGATTGGAAAGCTGCCGCAGTCATCCCCCT
The DNA here is from genome assembly GCF_045679555.1 of Salvelinus alpinus. Classification (NCBI taxonomy): domain Eukaryota; kingdom Metazoa; phylum Chordata; class Actinopteri; order Salmoniformes; family Salmonidae; genus Salvelinus; species Salvelinus alpinus. Next base: position 32,316,177 of record NC_092104.1, read on the forward strand.
CTTCAAAGGGGGAGACACTCTAGACCCAAACTGCTACAGACCTATATCTATCCTACCCTGCCTTTCTAAGGTCTTCGAAAGCCAAGTTAACAAACAGATCACCGACCATTTCGAATCCCACCGTACCTTGCTATGCAATCTGGTTTCCGAGCTGGTCATGGGTGCACCTCACCCACACTCAAGGTCCTAAACGATATCATAACCGCCATCGATAAGAGACAATACTGTGCAGCTGTATTCATCGACCTGGCCAAGTCTTTTGACTCCGTCAATCACCACATTCTTATCGGCAGACTCAAAAGCATTGGTTTCTCAAATGACTGCCTCGCCTGGTTCACCAACTACTTCTTAGACAGAGTTCAGTGTGTCAAATCGGAGGACCTGTTGTCCGGACCTCTGGCAGTCTCTATGGGGGTGCCACAGGATTCAATTCTCGGGCCGACTCTTTTCTCTGTATACATCAGTGATGTTGCTCTTGCTGCTGGTGATTCTCTGATCCACCTCTATGCAGACGGCACCATTCTGTATACTTCTGGCCCCTCTTTGGACACTGTGTTAACTAACCTCCAGACGAGCTTCAATGCCATACAACTCTCCTTCCGTGGCCTCCAACTGCTCTTAAATGCAAGTAAAACTAAATGCATGCTCTTCAACCGATTGCTGCCCGCACCTGCCCACCCGTCCAGCATCACTACTCTGGACGGTTCTGACTTAGAATATGTGGACAACTACAAATACCTAGGTGTCTGGTTAGACTGTAAACTCTCCTTCCAGACTCACATTAAGCATCTCCAATCCAAAACTAAATCTAGAACCGGCTTCCTATTTCACAACAAACCATCCTTCACTCATGCTGCCAAATATACCCTGGTAAAACTGACTATCCTGCCAATCCTTGACTTCGGCGATGTCATTTACAAAATAGCCTCCAACACTCTAGTCAGCAAACTGGATGTAGTCTATCATAGTGCCATCCATTTTGTCACCAAAGTCCCATATACTACCCACCACTGCGACCTGTATGCTCTCGTTGGCTGGCCCTCGCTTCATATTCGTCACCAAACCCACTGGCTCCAGGTCATCTATAAGTCTTTGCTAGGTAAAGCCCTGCCTTATCTCAGCTCACTGGTCACCATAGAAACACCCACCCGTAGCACACGCTCCAGCAGGTATATTTCACTGGTCACCCCAAAAGCCTTTCCTTCCAGTTCTCTGCTGCCAATGACTGAAACGAATTGCAAAAATCACTGAAGTTGGAGACCCATATCTCCCTCACTAACTTTAAGCACCAACTGTCAGAGCAGCTCACAGATCACTGCACCTGTACATATCCCATCTGTAAATAGCCCATCCAACTACCTCATCCCCATACTGTTATTTATTGTTTTGCTCCTTTGCACCCCAGTATCTCTACTTGCACATTCATCTTCTGCACATCTATCACTCCAGTGTTTAATTGCTAAATTGTAATTATTTCGCCACTATGGCCTATTTATTGCCTTACCTCCCTTATCTTACCTCATTTGCACACACTGTTTATAGACATTTTTTCCTCTATTGTGTTATTGACTGTATGTTTGTTTATTCCATGTGTAACTCTGTGTTGTTGTTTGTGTCGCACTGCTTTGCTTTATCTTGGCCAGGTCGCAGTTGTAAATGAGAACTTGTTCTTAACTAGCCTACCTGGTTAAATAAAGGTTAAATAAATATAAATTAAAAAACAAAATGGACTCACTGGACGTGATCTCGTCAGATTAATGGTTATGCTTTTTTAATAGTATATCTGAAATATTTTTTCACACTACCATGGCTTGTAAGTGATTGTAACCAGTTCAAAAATGTGATGTACTGTAACTATACCAGTTTGAGTGTCATTGTGTTAACCACAAACACAAAACAGCCACATAAATGATATGAGGAAGCAATGACCTTCTACATGACTATGCTGAAAAACAGGTTATGGCATGTGATACGGTGCCACTAACAAGGAAAGTTTATCAGCTGTTAAGTGAAACTATAAACCTTTCTGAAAAAATTACATTGTTGAGAACCTTTCCATCACCAGACTATAAGGACTGTTAAATTGTGTAATCTCGTTTACCCAGAAGTAAAATTCTGGCTAAAGTTTGTCACTTCCATGAGAGATTACAAATTGTGTAACATCACCTCTTTCCCCCCTTTCTTTTCTGTTGTAGATGTGGTTATTGGCTGTTCTCCTGAAGGGGCAGGCCATGAGAGGACCTAAAAAAAGCCAAATAATAGTCAGATAACAATAACTCAATCCTCACAAGACATCCATGCATCAACCTAAACATAAATCTATGCATCTAGAGGACCCAGTATGTGGGTGTGGGAGTATGTGAACTGTCTTTGTTTGCATGGTGCGGAGTGTCTATTTTGTTCTGTACCTTCTCCTCCTCCACAGTCAACCAGAGCCCACGAAGGACAAAGGACTTGAAGGACCCCAGGTCACCAAAACTATGCACACTTGTGTGGTCATAGTCCATGGACTCTGCCCATGCCAGCTTATGTGTGCTGTTCATTATCACTGCAAAATGGGGGCAGTGAGAGAGAGAGATAAATAGTTGTTACTAACTAAAGACACAGAGTGATTTTATAGATGACAGAGGATGAGATCAGTAAAAGCTCAGGTCAGGCGATGGAGGTTTCAAGAATCACCTAGTGGAATCAAATGAAAAGGCATCCTAAGCACGGTCCTGCTTCCCTCAAATATTAATCTAGGGATAGTGTGAGATTTTGGTAATAATTTTCTACTTACCCAGAGTCAGATGAACTCATGGATAGTAGTTTTGTGTCTGTGCGTGCAGTTTGAAGGTAGTTGAGCAAGCCATGCTAATTAGCATTATCGCAATGACTGGAAGTCTATCTTCACATCACAGGCCTTTCTGTAAAGCTTGTATTAAAATTGTAGGAAATACAACTCATCTGAAGGTAAAAAAACAAGATTCAGTTAACATTTCTGGACAATATCCCTTTAATTAATGTTCCTTGGCCCTTAACAACTCTGCATAGTGTTCTCTGATACTTGGCAAAAGTTATCATCATGATCACACTACCTTAATTTATGATGAGAACCTGCAATACCTGCAGAGCCTTCTGCTCAGGAAGCCTTCTGTGTGGTAGTTAAAGTACTCATACCCTTTGACACATTTTGTTGTGTTACAGCCTAAACATATATTTAATCCATTTTATTTTTCTTTCACCCATATACACACACACACAAAACCCCATAACTACACAGTGAAAACATGTTTAGAATGTTTTGCATATTTATTGAAAATGAAATATAGAAATATCTCATATACATACCCCAATACTTTGTAGAAGCACCTTTGGCGGCGATTACAGTTTTGAGTCATCTTGGGTATGTATCAGCTTTGCACATCTGCATTTTGAGATTTTCTCAAACTCTGTGACGTTAGATAGGGCGCAACAATCATCAAGTCTTCTCACAGATTTACAATGGGATTCACGTCTGGGTTTTGGCTGGGCCACTCAAGGACTTTCACATTCTTATTCTGTAGCAATTACAGCATTGCTTTGGCTGTATGCTTGGGCTCATTGTCCTGTTGGAACATAAATCTTTGCCCCAGTCTAAATTTGTTTGCACTCTGAAGCAGGTTCTCATCAAGACTTTCCCTTTATTTGGCTCCATTTGTTGTTTATTCTATCCTGCGCTTTGCAGCGCTTACAGCGCTTTGCATTCAGGCCAAAAGGTTACATTTTTGTCTCATCAGACCACAGAATCGTTTGCCTTAAGATCTGAGAGTCTTTCACGTAACTTTTTGCAAACTCCAGGCGTGCGGTCATGTGCCTTTTTCTCAGGAGTGGCTTCCATCTAGCCACTCTCCCATAAAGCCCAGATTGGTGAAGTGCTGTAGAGACATTTGCTTCTGGCAGGTTCTCCTATCTCAGCCAAGGAACTCTGTAGTTCTGTCAGAATGGTCATTGGGTTCTTGGTCACCTCCCTGACCAAGGTCCTTCTTGCCCATGTGCTCAGTTTGGTCGGAAGGCCAGCTCTAGGCAGAGTCTGGGTAGTTCCACATTTTTTCAATTTCCTAATGATGGAGACCACTGTGTTCTTGGAAACTTTCAACACTCTAGAAATTGTTTTATACCCTTCCCCAGATATATGACCACAAGCCTATCTCGGCGCTCTTTGGACAGTTCCTTGGACTTCATGGTATAGTTTCGGCTCTGACATGCACTGTCAAGTGTGGGACCTTATATAGACAGGTGTGTTTCTTTATAAATCATGTCCAAATAATTGAATTGGCTACAGGTGGACTCTAATCAAGTTGAAGTGACATCTCGAGGATGATCAAAGGCTATTGGATGCACTTGAGCTCAATTTGGAGTGTCATAGCAAAAGGGTTTGAATACTTATGTAAATTAATTATTTCTGTATTTAATTTTCAATAAATTTGCAAAGATTTCAAAAAATATGTTTTCACTTTGTCATTATGGGTTGTTGTGTGTAGATGGGTGAGAGAAAAAAAATCTGTTTAATTAATTTTGAATTCAGGCTGTAACGCAACAAAATGTGGAATAAGTCAAGGAGTATGAATACTTTCTGAAAGCACTGAAAGTTGTTTACCATCAATGGAACAATGGTTAGTTTCCAAACTCTCCATTGTCCTGGCTGGGGTGTCTGGTATTGGAGTGTTGGTTGTTTCCTCCTCACAGTTCTCTTTTGGTGTCTGATAGATACCAACGATGCCCCCATCCATCTTCTCCGCTATGGGTGTCATTGGATCAGATGTGGATGCAGTGTCACTGCCAGCCTGCTGTGACCAATCAATAACTAGATTGTAATATGACAATTAATTAAGTTGAATGACTAAACAGAAAAATGGGATATCATGCCTTGTTGCCAGGGGGTGGTTGGCTGAGGAACTCATAGTTGACAAAGTAGCTGTAGCTGACCACAGGGAACTCAGGGGCACTCTCATCCACAGTCAGCAGTGGGTCCGGGACACCCCTGATCCTTCGCACCGTCACTGTTGCCATGGCCTGGTCCACTATCCGGTCTGTGGATGGAACATAACCATCTTACTCTTCAAAAGCAGGCTGATGCATTTTCCCAAGGTTATTTTATTTGGCCCCCCAAGTTTCATTATTTTACTTGTTGGACTTAAAAGACTGTAAAACCACCATCAAATCAGCTCCAAGGGATTTCATTTTGGTAAATCTGTTCCAAAGTATTCCCACACGCATAATACAGAGATACAGTTGAAGTCGGAAGTTTACATACACTTAGGATGGAGTCATTAAATCTCGTTTTTCAACCACTCCACAAATTTCTTGTTAAACAAACTATAGTTTTGGCAATTCGGTTAGGACATCTACTGTGTGCATGACACAAGTAATTTTTCCAATAATTGTTTACAGACATATTATTTAACTTATTTCAACTCAGTGCCTCTTTGCTTGACATCATGGAAAATCAAAAGAAATCAGCCAAGACCCCAGAAAAAAAGTTGTAGACCTCCACAAGTCTGGTTCATCATTGGGAGCAATTTCCAAATGCCTGAAGGTACCACGTTCATCTGTACAAACAATAGTGCGCAAGTATAAACACCATGGGACCACAAAGCCGTCATTCAGCTCAGGAAGGAGATGTGTTTTGTCTCCTAGAGATGAAGGTACTTTGGTGCGAAAAGTTTTAATCAATCCCAGAACAACAGCAAAGGACCATGTGAAGATGCTGAAGGAAACAGGTACAAAAGTATCTATATCCACAGTAAAACGAGTCCTATATTGACATAACCTGAAAGTCCGCTCAGCAAGGAAGAAGCCACTGCTCCAAAACCACCATAAAAAAAACGGTTTGCAACTGCACATGGGGACAAAGATTGTACTTTTTGGAGAAATGTCTTCTGGTCTGATGAAACAAAAATATAACTGTTTGGCCATAATGACCATCGTTATGTTTGGAGGAAAAAGGGGGAGGCTTGCAAGTCAAAGAACAACATCCCAACCGTGAAGCATGGGGGTGGAAGCATCATGTTGTGGCGGTGCTTTGCAGCAGGAGGGACTGGTGCACTTCACAAAATAGATAGCATCATGAGGTAGGAAAATTATGTGGATATATTGAAGCAACATCTCAAGACATCAGTCAGGAAGTTAAAGCTTGGACGCAAGTGGGTCTTCCAAATGAACAATGACCCCAAGCCTACTTCCAAAGTTGTGGCAAAATGGCTTAAGGACAACAAAGTCAAGGTATTGGAGAGGCCATCACAAAGCCCTGACCTCAATCCCATAGAATATTTGTGGGCACAACTGAAAAAGTGAGCAAGGAGGCCTACAACCCTGACTCAGTTACACCAGCTCTGTCAGAAGGAATGGGCCAAAATTCACCCAACTTATTGTGGGAAGCTTGTGGTAGGCTACCCGGAACGTTTGACCCAAGTTAAGCAATTTAAAGGCAATGCTACCAAATACTAATTGAGTGTATGTAAACTTGTGACCCACTGGGAATGTGATGAAAGAAATAAAAGCTGAAATAAATAATTCTCTCTACTATTATTCTGACATTTCACATTCTTAAAATTAAGTGGTGATCCTAACTGACCTAAGACAGGGAATTTTTGCTATAAAAGCTGAAATAAATAATTCTCTCTACTATTATTCTGACATTTCACATTCTTAAAATTAAGTGGTGATCCTAACTGACCTAAGACAGGGAATTTTTGCTAGGATTGAATGTCAGGAATTGGGAAAAACTGAGTTTAAATGTATTTGGCCAAGGTGTATGTTAACTTCCGACTTCAACTGTATATAGTGCCTTCAGAAGGTATTCACACCCCTTGACTTTTTCCACATTTTGTTGTGTTAACAGCTTGAATTTAAAATGGATTCAATTTAAATTGTGTCACTAGCTTACACACAATAGCCCATAATGTCAAAGTGGAATTATGTTTTTACACATTTTTACAAATTAATAAAAAATGTAAAGGTGAAATGTCTTGAGTCAATAAGTATTCAACCCCTTTGTTATGGCAAGTCTAAATAAGTTTAAGGGTAAACATGTGATTAACAAGTCACATAATAAGTTGCATGGACTCACTATGTGTGCAATAATAGTGTTAAACATGATTTTTGATTGACTACTCCATACATACAATTATCTGTAAGGTGCCCCAGTCAAGCAGTGAATTTCAAATACAGGTTCAACCACAAAAACAGGGAAGGTTTTCCTATGCCTCGCAAAGAAGGGCATCTATTGGTAGATGGCTAAAAATGTAAAAAGCAGACATTGAATATCCCTTTGAGCATGGTGAAGTTATTCATTACACTTTGGGTGGTGTATCAATACACCCAGGTCGCAGTTGTAAATGAGAACTTGTTCTCTACTGGCCTACCTGGTTAAATAAAGGTGACAAAAAAAAACAAAAAAAATCTTGTGTGATTAGTGCATTGTTACGTCAGGTGGAGTCACTACTACACAACGCTCATCCCTCAACCGATCAGCGCAGACGTAGTTGTCACACTATAGAATGTAAGACAATGGTGATAGTGTGGTGATTGATAGCTTAACCTCTCATCTTGGCCAGGCCTTCAAAGCGATGGTGATCATCCGGTGTAACCCGTGTGGCGTCCAGGTAGAGCAGCCGCGGGAGGCTGTCCAGGATGAAGCCTGGGTAGGAAGGGGTGAGGGTAAGGGGGTTGCCCTCCAGCACCAAGGTCCTCAGGCAAGGCAGGGTGGCCAGGGCATCCACTAGGGCACGCTGTCCTTGGAAGCCAGACCAGCTCAGGTCCAGAGATACCAGTCGTGGCCTGAAGAGGGAGACAGAATGCAAGGGCTGAGCTGACAACTGGTGAGAGGAAGCTGTGGAACTGCCTCTGTATGTATGGGATCTGTCTTTTCATCACTTATAACAAAATCAAACAACCTGAACAGCCATGGTAAAAAAATGTAAAAGTATGTTTCTCATATTGGGACTAGATGGTATAGCGACTAAATAAATATACACGATAGCTAGTTCATATTTTTTATGAAAATAGTATTTTAGTAACTATAATATGTTGTGGCCCTTATAGATAGGCGGCAGGTAGGTTTCGGGCACAGCGTTGGGCCAGTAACCAAAAGGTAAAAATCTGTCGTTCTGAGCACACTGTTCCCTGGGCGCCGATGACGTGGATGTCGATTTAAGGCAGCTCCCCGCACCTCTCTGATTCAGAGGGGTTTGGTTAAATGTGGAAGACACATTTCAGTTGAATGCATTCAGTTGTAGAACTGACTAGGTATCCCCCTTTCCTAAGATCCTCCGTTTCACCCGCAAAGGTTACTTTTGTTAGAACTTTTATTTTATTGTTTTATGATGTGCATAACTTTGTTACTTGAATTGAAAAGCGCTATACAATGAAAGTTATTATTATTCATATGACTGCTAGGGAATGTAATGTCCCTTCCTATTATTGCTAGAGTCTGTTGTCATCTGCTGGTGATTGTGAGCAAGTGCAGATGAGTATTGAAATTGTACTGTTTGTCACTTGCCCTGTGTGTGAGCACTTACCATAGAGTTCCAGTGAGGTACTGGATGTCTGCGGGGGAACCCAGCCTGTTGCAGCCCAGACCCAGATGCTGAAGGCAGGGTAGAGGCTGGCTGCTAAGACCTTTAAGGCTAGAAACCTGGTTGGCGTAGAGCTCCAAAACCTTTCAAACGAACACATACAATGCATTTAATTGAAGGACTGTGCAGTGATATCAAAGACGATCACTATATGCATCAGAGTGTTCATAAAACATCCCAATGATATTAAAGGTTACCCTACCAATGTCATGAATAATAGAAAAAGTAATATGGCCTACTTGTTTGAATGTTTTTAGTGATACATCACATCAACATCTGTGAATTTTCTAATCAATTTGACCAAACCCTAGATTCATGTCCACACCGCAGTTGAACCCTAACCCTAGCCATAACCCTAACCCTGACCCTACTCCTTACCTTAAATTCATGTCCACATCCCGGCTCAACCCTAACCCTAACCCACCCTAGCTTCATGTTCACATCCCGGCTCAACCCTAACGCTAACCCACCCTAGCTTCATGTCCACACCCCGGCTCAACACTAACCTTAACCCACCCTAGCTTCATGTCCACATCCCGGCTCAACCCTAACCTTAACCCACCCTAGCTTCATGTCAACACCCCGGCTCAACCCTAACCATAACCCACCCTAGCTTCATGTCCACACCCCGGCTCAACCCTAAACTTAACCCTAACCCACCCTAGCTTCATGTCCACACCCTGGCTCAACCCTAACCTTAACCCACCCTAGCTTCATGTCCACATCCCGGCTCAACCCTAACCCTAACCCACCCTAGCTTCATATCCACACCCCGGCTCAACCCTAACCCTAACCCAACCTAGCTTCATGTCCACATCCCGGCTCAACCCTAACCCACCCTAGCTTCATGTCCACATCCTGGCTCAACCCTAACTTTAACCCACCCTAGCTTCATGTCCACATCCTGGCTCAACCCTAAACTTAACCCACCCTAGCTTCATGTCCACATCCTGGCTCAACCCTAACTCCACAGAATCACTCCTCCTACTATAGTTCAGTGCAGACGAATGGCGCTCTGAGTGTCCCTGTGGTGGGATTCAATGAGACATGGGTTGATGTGCCACAGCCCCTCCTCTCCCTGTGTTGTGTGACTCACTTGTAAAGTGCAGGGCAGGTACTCTGCTTGTAGTTCAGAAATTTTGTTGGCACTCAGCACTAACTCTCTTAGATTGGAGAACCTGAGCACGCCATCATCGACTATGGAGACCTGATGCACACAAAAATACCCATTCACTGACAGTATGAATTCACATTCAAATAGATAGGAACATATGGGGGAGGGTCTTCCTCTATATAGCTGGTCTTTTGAAAATGCGAGATGACACTGCTGGGACTTATCAAATAATGCATTCATCACACATTGTGCCTGCCCTGCTCAAAGTGATGGCACTTCTTACTATAATTGCCGATTACTGTACAAAATAAAATGTTGGATGAATTGTTTATTTCAGTAGGACAGCTATATAAAGGCTGGTAATATAAACGGGAGCCAAAAGATTTCTCAACAAATAAATCAAGGCTTGTGAGCATTGGCTATCAGACAGCTAAGATACTCACACCCTTGTCTACAATACGTAGAGTGTTGAAGTGGCTGAATATGAAGTTGCCATGGAGAAGTTCAGGTGTTCGCACGGACAGCTCTCTCAGTGTTGGGGCTTGGGGGCTCCATGACCCCTCATGTCGCCATGGGGACAGTGGACTGGTCAAGTGCTCCATAAGGGCCTCCTCCTCCTCCTTGGCTGCACCTTCTCTCCCCTCGTCCTGCTCGCTGTAGCCCCAACTATGTTCCTCAAAGATACTCCCTCTGGATTTGCTCTGAACACAACAGCACAGGAACATGCCGTTGAGGTAAAAAGCATTCCATTTCTGTTAATCAATGGTATTTTGGTCCACCTCATTCATATCCACTACTTGTACATGAAAAAAGTAGGAAACCACCAAGAGGTGACCTTGCTCGCTGGATGGCACCATCAAGAGCCATGTACTATATATATATATATATATATATATATATATATATATATATATATATATATATATATATAATCTCTCTGGCACCATCCATTCCATTACATTGAGACTTAGGATCTTTGAGTGAAATCACACAAGTTTGTCTGCCCTCTTTTGCACCAACCTGATCTGATGTGTGGCCAAAAAAGCTTCATACATAAATGGCTTGTGGACTCACCCAACAGCCATGCCCACATGGAAAGTCCTTCAGACAGAGGCTACGAAGCTGCTCCTCCACAGCCAAAGAAAGTGTCCGAGAGCCCATCCTAAAGCATTAGGGTTGTAGATAAAGAAAAAAATAACAGACCCATTAAAGGGAAAGCCAATCCCATAAAATGGTGTGAGAGCCACAGGATCAAACTAATTTACTTTTGAGTTTTTGGTAGAGTTTTTTCAAGGCCCTGTTGCTTGTTAACAATCGCTGCATTTGGCTGTGGAGCCTTCTGAAAGGTTGCCTGGCAACAGTTGACAGAACACATACCAGAGATCTACATTACACCACTTTCCTGTTGTGGGAAGGTACAGTGGCAAGAAACAGTATGTGAACCGCTTGGAATTACCTGGATTACTACATAAATTGGTCATAAAATTTAAAGTCACAACAATAGATCACCACAGTCTGCTTAAACTAATAAACACACAAACAATTATACATTTTCATGTCTTTATTGAACACACTGTGTAAACATTCACAGTGCAGGGTGTAAAAAGTATATGAACCCTTGGATTTAATAACTTGTTGACCATCCTTTGGCAGCAATAACCTCAACCAAACGTTTTCTGTAGTTGCGGATCAGACCTGCACAACGGTCAGGAAGAATTTTTGACCATTCCTCTTTACAAAACTGTTTCAGTTCAGCAATATTATTGGGATGTCTGGTGTGAACTGCTCGTGGTCATGCCACAGCATCTCAAATCGGGTTGAGGTCAGGAAGCTGACTGGGCCACTCCAGAAAGCGTATTTTCTTCTGTTGAAGCCATTTTGTTGTTGATTTACTTCTGTGTTTTGGGTCATTGTCCTGTTGCATCACCCAACTTCTGTTGAGCTTCAATTGGAGGACAGATAGCCTTACATTCTCCTGCAAAAGGTCTTGATAAACTTGGGAATTCAATTTCCAGTCAATGATAGCAAGCTGTCCAGGCCCTGAAGCAGCAAAGCAGCCCCAAACCATGATGCTCCCTCCACCATACTTTACAGTTGAGGTGAGGTTTTGATGTTGGTGTGCTGTGCCTTTTTTTCTCTGCACATAGTTTTGTGTGTTCCTACGAAACAGCTCAACTTTAGTTTAATCTGTCCACAGAATATTTTGCCAGTAACCCTGTCGAACATCCAGGTGCTCTTTTGTGAACTTCAGACTTGCAGCAATGTTTTTTTGGACAGCAGTGGCTTCTTCAGTGGTGTCCTCCCATGAACACCATTATTGTTTAGTGTTTTACGTATCGTAGACTCGTCAACAGAGATGTTAGCATGTTCCATAGATTTCTGTAAATCTTTAGCTGACACTAGGATTCTTCTTATCTCATTGAGGATTCTACGTTGTGCTCTTGCAGTCATCTTTGCAGGATGGCCACTCCTAGAGAGAGTAGCAACAGTGCTGAATTTTCTCCATTTATAGACAATTTGTCTTACTGTGGACTGATGAACATCAAGGCTTTTAGAGATACTTTTGTAACCCTTTCCAGCTTCATGCCAGTTGACAATTCTTAATCTTAGGTCTTCTGAGATCTCTTTTGTTTGAGGCATGGCTCACATCAGGCAATGCTTCTTGTGAATAGCAAACTCAAATTTTGTGAGTGCTTTTTTATAGGGCAAGGCAGCTCTAACCATCTCCAATCTCGTCTCATTGATTGGACTCCAGGTTAGCTGACTCCTGACTCCAATTAGCTTTTGGAGAAGTCATTAGCCTAGGGGTTTACATACTTTTTCTAACCTACACTGTGAATATTTAAATTATGTATTCAATATAGACAAGACAAATACAATCATTTGTGTGTTATTAGTTTAAGCACACTGTGTTTGCCTATTGTTCTGACTTAGATGAAGATCAGATCAAATTTGATGACCAATTTATGCAGAAATCCAGGTAATTCCAAAGGGTTCACATACTCTTTCTTGCCACTGTACACTGAACTCTTAAATGAAGTTCCTTTGGCACACACACAGATGGTCTAAAGATATATAGTGTCTTCAAAAAGTATTCACACCCCTTGAATTTCCCACATTTTTTTGTGTTACAAAAATGGATTTAATTGTAATTTTCTTGTCAACGATCTATTCAAAATACTCCGTAATGTCATAGCGGAAGAAAAATTCTAACATTTAAAAAAAAATTAAGGGAAAATAAAACACTAATTGATTAGACAAGTAACCCCGAGTCAATACATTTTTAGAATCACCTTAGGCAGTGATTACAGCTGTGAGTCTTTCAGGGTAAATCTAAGAGCTTTGCACGCCTGGATTGTATAATATTTGCCATTTATTCTTCAAAAAAATTCTTCAAGTCTATCACGTTGGTTGTTATTCATTGCTAGACAGCCATTTTCAAGTCTTGCCATAGATTTTCAAGCTGATTTAAGTCAAAACTGTAATTGGGCCACTCAGGAATATTCAATGGTAAGCAACTCCCGTGTATATTTGGCCTTGTGTTTTAGGTTATTGTCCTGCTGAAAGCTGAATTTGGCTCCCAGTGTCTGTTGGAAAGCAGACTGAACCAAGTTTCTCTAGGATTTTGTCTGTGCTTAACTATATTCGATTTCTTTTTATCCTGAAAAACTCCCTAGTCCTTTCCTCTGACAAGCATACCCATAACATGATGCAGCCACCACCATGCTTAAAAATATGAAGAGTGATACTCAGTGATGTGTTGTATTTGCCCCAGACATAACGCTGTATTACTTTAATGCCTTATTGCAAACAGGATGGCTGTTTTTGAATATTTTTTATTGTGTACAGGCTTTCTCTTTTCACTCTGTCATTTATGTTAGTATTGTGGAGTAACTACAATGTTGTTGATCCATCCTCAGTTATCTCCCATCACAGCCATTAAACTCTGTAACTGTTTTAAAATCACCATTGGCCTCATGGGGAAATCCCTGAAAAGCTGTATCTTTGTACTGACTGGGTGTATTGATACACCATCCAAAGTGTAATTACTAACTTCACCATGGTCAAATGGATATGTCTGCTTAGGTTAAAAAATTATCTACCAATAGGTGCCCTTTGTGACCCGTTGGAAAACCTCCCTTGTCTTTGTGGTTGAAATTCACTTCTCGCCTTTATGTGACTTAAGCACATTTTTACTCCTGAATTTATTTAGGTTTGCCATAATAAGTTTTCAACCGTTTTGTTGACTCAATACATTTCAGTTTTTCACTTGTAAACATTTCTAAAAACATCATTCCACTTTGACATTATGGGGTATTGTGTGTAGATCAGTCACACAACATTTTAATTTGATCCATTTTAAATTCAGACTGTAACACAACAAAATGTGGGAAAAGTCAAGGGGTGTGAATACTGTATGAAGGCACTGTATGTGTTCTGTGTTAATGTTATCACCTGAACTTGTGACTAATGGGGAAATTAAACCGTGAAGGATTTCTTTTTACAAAATGTGCAAGATTACATCTCACATTACACTTTTTCTGTGAGTGGTTTTATTCTAAAATGCCTTATATTTCTCATATTCTAGTGGACATCAATCAATCAATCAATCAAGTTTATTTTATATAGCCCTTCGTACATCAGCTAATATCTCGAAGTGCTGTACAGACACCCAGCCTAAAACCCCAAACAGCAAGCAATGCAGGTGTAGAAGCACGGTGGCTAGGAAAAACTCCCTAGAAAGGCCAAAACCTAGGAAGAAACCTAGAGAGGAACCAGGCTATGAGGGGTGGCCAGTCCTCTTCTGGCTGTGCCGGGTGGAGATTATAACAGAACTATGCCAAGATGTTCAAAATGTTCACAAGTGACAAGCATGGTCAAATAATAATCATGAATAATTTTCAGTTGGCTTTCCATAGCCGATCATTAAGAGTTGAAAACAGCAGGTCTGGGACAGGTGGCGGTTCCATAACCGCAGGCAGAACAGTTGAAACTGGAATAGCAGCAAGGCCAGGTGGACTGGGGACAGCAAGGAGTCATCATGCCCGGTAGTCCTGACGTATGGTCCTAGGGCTCAGGTCCTCCGAGAGAGAGAAAGAAAGAGAGAAGGAGAGAATTAGAGAGAGCCAAGATTTTCAAAATGTTCATAAATGACAAGCATGGTCAAATAATAATCAGGAATAAATGTCAGTTGGCTTTTCATAGCCGATCATTAAGAGTTGAAAACAGCAGGTCTGGGACAGGTAGGGGTTCCATAACCGCAGGCAGAACAGTTGAAACTGGAATAGCAGCAAGGCCAGGCGGACTGGGGACAGCAAGGAGTCATCATGCCCGATAGTCCTGACGTATGGTCCTAGGGCTCCGGTCCTCCGAGAGAGAGAAAGAAAGAAGGAGAGAATTAGAGAGAGCCAAGATTTTCAAAATGTTCATAAATGACAAGCATGGTCAAATAATAAATCAGGAATAAAAGTCAGTTGGCTTTTCATAGCCGATCATTAAGAGTTGAAAGCAGCAGGTCTGGGACAGGTAGGGGTTCCATAACCGCAGGCAGAACAGTTGAAACTGGAACAGCAGCAAGGCCAGGTGGACTGGGGACAGGAAGGAGTCATCATGCCCGGTTTGCCGTGACGTATGGTCCTAGGGCTCAGGTTCTCCGAGAGAGAGAAAGAAAGAGAGAACGAGAGAATTAGAGAGAGCATACTTAAATTCACACAGGACACTGGATAAGACAGGAGAAGTACTCCAGGTATAACCAACTGACCCTAGCCCCCCGACACATAAACTACTGCAGCTTAAATACTGGAGGCTGAGACAGGAGGGGTCAGGAGACACTGTGGCCCCATCCGATGATACCCCCGGACAGGGCCAAACAGGAAGGATATAACCCCACCCACTTTGCCAAAGCACAGCCCCCGCACCACTAGAGGGATATCTTCAACCACCAACTTACAATCCTGAGACAAGGCCGAGTATAGCCCACAAAGATCTCCACCACAGCACAAACCAAGGGGGGGCACCAACCCAGACAGGAAGATCACGTCAGTAACTCAACCCACTCAAGTGACGCACCCCTCCTAGGGACGGCATGAAAGAGCACCAGTAAGCCAGTGACTCAGCCCCTGTAATAGGGTTAGAGGCAGAGAATCCCAGTGGAGAGAGGGGAACCGGCCAGGCAGAGACAGCAAGGGCGGTTCGTTGCTCCAGAGCCTTTCCGTTCACCTTCACACTCCTGGGCCAGACTACACTCAATCATATGACCTACTGAAGAGATAAGTCTTCAGTAAAGACTTAAAGGTTGAGACCGAGTCTGCGTCTCTCACATGGGTAGGCAGACCGTTCCATAAAAATTGAGATCTATAGGAGAAAGCCCTGCCTCCCGCTGTTTGCTTAGAAATTCTAGGGACAATTAGGAGGCCTGCGTCTTGTGACCGTAGCGTACGTATAGGTATGTACGGCAGGACCAACTCGGAAAGATAGGTAGGAGCAAGCCCATGTAACGCTTTATAGGTTAACAGTAAAACCTTGAAATCAGCCCTTGCCTTAACAGGAAGCCAGTGTAGGGAAGCTAGCACTGGAGTAATATGATCAAATTTCTTGGTTCTAGTCAGGATTCTAGCAGCCGTATTTAGCACTAACTGAAGTTTATTTAGTGCTTTATCCGGGTAGCCGGAAAGTAGAGCATTGCAGTAGTCTAACCTAGAAGTAACAAATGCATGGATTAATTTTTCTGCATCATTTTTGGACAGAACATTTCTGATTTTTGCAATGTTACGTAGATGGAAAAAAGCTGTCCTTGAAACAGTCTTGATATGTTCGTCAAAAGAGAGATCAGGGTCAAGAGTAACGCCGAGGTCCTTCACAGTTTAATTTGAGACGACTTTACAACCATCAAGATTAATTGTCAGATTTAACAGAAGATCTCTTTGTTTCTTGGGACCTAGAACAAGCATCTCTGTTTTGTCCGAGTTTAAAAGTAGAACGTTTTCAGCCATCCACTTCCTTATGTCTGAAACACAGGCTTCTAGCGAGGGCAATTTTGGGGCTTCACCATGTTTCATTGAAATGTACAGCTGTGTGTCATCCGCATAGCAGTGAAAGTTAACATTATGTTTTCGAATAACATCCCCAAGAGGTAAAATATATAGTGAAAACAATAGTGGTCCTAAAACGGAACCTTGAGGAACACCGAAATGTACAGTTGATTTGTCAGAGGACAAACCATTCACAGAGACAAACTGATATCTTTCCGACAGGTAAGATCTAAACCAGGCCAGAACTTGTCCGTGTAGACCAATTTGGGTTTCCAGTCTCTCCAAAAGAATGTGGTGATCGATGGTGTCAAAGGCAGCACTAAGGTCTAGTAGCACGAGGACAGATAGAGAGCCTCGGTCTGACGCCATTAAAAGGTCATTTACCACCTTCACAAGTGCAGTCTCAGTGCTATGATGGATGCAATGCATTATTTGTAATGCATGCAGTTATTCCTATTCAACCATGCTCATTGGTTTGATCACCTGATTCATCAACATCACATTTGCAATGATCATGGAGGAAAGTAGTAACCTAGTCATACCTTCCACTTGCAAACCAAAGTCTGCTGGTAAACACTACGCTGCGATAGGAAAAATTACTACAAGATTGTTTAGTAGATTATGGGATTGGAGTCAGAAACTAAAAAAAAAAAAATTCCATGTAGGTACATTTCCATGTTTGAAATAGACATTAGTCTCATTAATTCAAAAACTGTCAGACATCACTAGACAAGCACTCATTAACACATCTTCAGAAACTTGTGCCATGCATCTCACTCGAGGTAAGACACTTAACACCACAGTCACCTACATAATATAGTTGCCGCAAACAAAATGTTAATTTTTTACATTTTTACAAAGAATAAAAACAAACTAATCTAAGAGAGTATTCATGGGCAATTCATAGACTTTACAAAATGTCTCTAAAATCCTGTTTTGGTAGGATATGTGGAAGTGGATTCAGATACATTTTTATTTCATTAAAATGGACAAGCCATGCAAAGAGTGACATCAAATGTTCACCTGTTTGTAGTAGTCAGTTAAATCTATTCCAAAAAGGAATGCATTAGGATTTTCATAGTTATTTGATTTACCTCATTGTTGAACAGCTATCTTTCTATGTGAGTTTTGTTTAGGACTACCAATATCTTTCATTGCAACGTTGTTGATCGTCAGCACTGCCTCAAGGCCAATGGGCCAAAATCACCGGAAAAAAGCTGCAAAATCCAAAACTCTGAACTGGCTTGCATCTCGAACACAACACCTGCTTAAAGAATATGTAAGTAGTGGACATCAAATGTTATTTGTCACATGCGCTGAATACAACATGTGTAGGTAGACCTTACCGTGAAATGCTTACTTACAAGCCCTTAACCAACAATGCAGTTCAAGAAATATGAACTACGGACATGGTTATTATATTGTGTAAAAGTGAAATAATGGAAAGAGCTTAGGCCTATACATAATATTTGGTAAGATGATTAGACAAGAAAGAAAACATAAGCTCTGAAAAAGAAAGACTGTAAAATGGTGCTTAAATCCTAAATGTATCTTCTCATTAGGTTAACAGCAATTTCCAGGGAGAAGACCCACAACTAAATTTGACCATTACAGACATCATTCTGCCTGTGACGTGTGTCTCTGCCGTTAGATCCTCTTGTGCCATCAATGGATACCTTGGACAACTGAATCAAATGATTCAGCAAGATGATTTGACTGGAGACTCAGAGAAATTCATATCTCAGACTGAAGTCATCAGGAGCCAGTTCATAGCAGCCATGGATAATCAAAACTGTGTGAAACTAGATCTGGAGAAGCCAGGGGACAGTTCATACAAGAGGAAATTAATGGGTTACAAAATCCTTGATAACGTCTACAAGTGGCTGAAGGGATACTAGCAAAACACAACAAGCGTCCTTAGACTAGTCTTGTTCTTTGGAGGATAAATGATAAACTTGATATATGTATTTATTCATTTCAATCTATTTATTAATTAATATATGTATTACTTTTTCACTTGTTTACATAGCATATTTATTTATTTGTTCATGAACCTATAGTAAATTATCCTGTTCAACTGACCTCCCTGCACTCCATTCAAAAAGGTCCAGTTAAGTGCACAGGGGAGCAGCGGTTTTCCCAAAAGTTTTTTATTGAAACTCATTTTAAAACCCATAGTCCATTTGTTCACAAACCATTTGACTGTCATGCTGCTCTTGTATGATTTTGTGTGCAAAATAAATATGTTTTCTTTTATTCAAAGGAAAGGCCATATGTGTTCCCAATTTAATAATTTTGTATCTGAAGGATTGAATTACTTAATTAAAGGAAAAACGCAATATAGATAGCCATAGGTTTTCACAATTTAGAAAAAGGAAATATGATCAACTTAAGCAAGAAACAGGTTGACTAGGGTAGGCCATCATTGTAAATAAGAATTTGTTCTTGACTGACATGCCTAGTTAAATAAAAAGGTTAAATAAAACATTTAAATATGCTAGAAGAAGTTTCAAAACGTATTAGCACAATGTGATTCAGATATGGCTGTGAAGGCAAGGGTGGGTTGTGGTTGTTTAGGGTTATGCTATAATGTTCAATAAGTAGTATGGCTTCATATTGTCCAGGACATTTTAGACGAAAATGCATAGTTTGAATTCTGAACATACCAGTTCTACTGGTCGTGAAAACTGGAACCACATTAGTGAAATATTGCAAAATAGTCCTGTTTATGCCAGAATAATTGCACAATAGTTTGTATACTCAAGTACCAGCAACAATGTGAATATCTCGTTCCATACCTTCCAGTCTATTTATTGGGAATGTATTAATTTATTAATACATACATTTATTTGCATTTCCTCAATTTGCATTCTGGGATGTGAATTAGGTTTATTCACAGTACTTTAAGGATATATTCCTTCCATTGACATACTCCCTAGACTTGTGACATGTGCCGTCGGGAATGTAAGAAAGTAGGATATTGAGGTTACCTAAAACACTGTACACAACAAAAACACAAACCATGTAGGAAAAAAACTATTTTCTTTACTTCATAGAGCAAGAAAGAAAATATTTACAACACTTACTTATCTCAGAGGGAACAAACATAGATGATGACTTCTCCCCCGATTGCTCAGTTTGGCCGGGCGGCCAGCTCTTGAAAGAGTCTTGGTGGTTCCAAACATCTTCCATTTAAGAATGATGGAGGCCACTGTGTTCTTGGGGACCTTCAATGCTGCAGACATTTTGTGGTACCCTTCCCAAGATATGTGCCTCAACACAATCCTGTCTCGGAGCCAATGGACAATTCCTTGGTTTTTGCTCTGACATGCACTGTCAACTGTGGGACCTTATTTACAGTAGACAGGCGTGCGCCTTTCCAAATCATATCCAATTAATTGAATCTACCACAGGTGGTCTCAAATCAATTTGTAGAAATATCTCAAGGATGATCAATGGAAACAGGATGCACCTGAGCTCAATTTTGAGTCTCATAGCAAAGGATCTGAACACTTATATAAAGCTATTTATGTTTGTTATTTAAAAAAAATTTGCAAACACTTCTAAAAACCTGTTTTTGCTTTGTAATTATGGGGTATTGTGTGTAGACTGCTGAGGATTCTTAATTTTTTTAATCCATTTTAGAATAAGGCTGTAATGTAACAAAATGTGGAAAAAGTCAAGGGGTCTGAACGATCACTCAACCTTTGCCCTTATGAAATGATTCACAATCACTGATATTTCTCCACAGGGTCATATTTACTAAATCTGTGTGTGAGATTTGAGTTTTCAGAAAGCCTGTGCCAAATATGTTATTCCTACGACTACATTTTGAATCAGGACAGCCCCAATATCTGGTGAATAGTCAGGGAAGCCCCAACATCTGACACTCAAGTTGATCAAATTACACATCTCATTTACTCTCAATGGGAGTAGTGATTACTCACACGATAACAAAAAATGACAATAAAGCAATTTCAATATGCATTTTCGAAAGAAAGAGGAAAGAAAGCATATTGGATGATCTTTATCTCAACCTGCACATTTATAAGCAAAGGCCTTTGCCACTTTGACCAGATCTACACAGCTATTTGACATGGGACTCTGTGGTGGTGAGAACTGAACGTTTATTTTTAACACTATGTTTTGCTTGAGAGGAATTTATATATTGGACACTCAATAAAGATGTAATCTGCAGTCTCTTAGACAAAACATTGCACAATATTGTTTGATCTTATAGTGAAGATAACATGGGTGGTGTAAGTGACTATAGTAGAAATATTCATGGACTTAAGGACCAATAGCATTTTGATGATAAACTTACAGGTCAGATATGGGTTGTGTTGGGGACTAACTTGAGTGCTCTCTTTCAGTGTTTTACCTGTTCCTGTGCCTTACTTCACAAGTAGCAGCCTTCCAATGGACACAGATGGCAACATATATGATGTTGCATCATGGACAAAAAGAGTTGGACTACTTGGTATGTTTAGGAGCCTTTTCCTGAGGGTTAAAAGGTTAAGGAAACTAAAACTCCATAAAGAAAAGCAAACAACATTAGCACTGATTAACTGTAAATCATTGCCTTCATCATAAATGCAATCAATGATGATTATATTGACACTGTAGAACCTTTAAACAGTAGAAAATGACTTCCATTTCACTTCCATATTCCACTAGAACCAGCCCGGGATTCTTCCCCCTCATACTGGGCCCAACCAGGTAGGCTGGATCCAGGAGCCGAAAATGAACGAGAAGATCACCGGAAAACATCTTTCTGCCTTTCTTTGTTATATGAGTGAAGCTGCCAAACTGAACATGGAAAAGAGGGTGATCAATGGACTCAATGAGGCCTGTCAACATATCAAAGACCTGAAATCCTGGATGTGCAACCACCAAGACTGCCAAGAAGTGTGCCAACTCCCTTTTGATGTGAACGACCACCACGAAACTCTTATGTTTGTGAAGGGGCTTCTCACCCTCTACACACAATGGTTGATTAAAGGAACAGAGTAATATACAATATGCCTACTTGAAGTCTAGCTTTATTAATAATTCATATATTTATTTATGACAACATTTATTTATTCATCAGTGTACTGATCAGTGTCTTATCAATTGAACACTCTTATTTGGTTCCGGGTCACATTGAAAATACGTTTTTTTTGTCAAAGAATTGGCCTTATCATTATGTTATCGTTTGTGTCATACAAGAATGTTACCAATTGTTGGAAATGCCATGTATTGTACCTGATGCACATTAAGTAACATGCAAAAAAATACTACGTTCCATTCATTAAAAATGTTTCCGGAAATTGTACCGTTTGACATACTTCCTAGACTTGTGACATGTGCCGTCGGGAACGTAAGAAAGTAGGATATTGAGGTTACCCAAAACACAGTACACAAGAAAAACACAAACCATGTAGGAAAAAACTATTTTCTGTACTACAAGAAAGAAAATATTTACAACACTAACTTCTCAGAGGGAACAAAAAGGACTTCCAAAAAGTAATCTCATAAATGAAATCTTCCTTAAACAAAATTGTTAATACTTGTTTTATAACTTAAACCATATCATGATTCTTGACAGAGGAATATTTCCCACATGGTAACTGCTTTGCAAACAAAAAAAGTTTAAATCATCATGACATCCATCTGCTCTTGCCCTTTGAGTATTTGCATAGCTCCAATTCCCTTTGAATGGAACAGAAATAAAACTTTTGATCTGAATGACGATAGATGAATGTTAGTTGTGATTAGCCCTAATGCTGTCTGATGTGGACAATAATGTACATGTGGGGCTCAGAATCTTGATCTGTAACAATAACATAGTCCCCAGTCATCGGGTAAAGGGGACTCCACTCTTAAAACACTAATTGATTAGACAAGTAACCCCGAGTCAATACATTTTTAGAATCACCTTAGGCAGTGATTACAGCTGTGAGTCTTTCAGGGTAAATCTAAGAGCTTTGCACGCCTGGATTGTATAATATTTGCCATTTATTCTTCAAAAAAATTCTTCAAGTCTATCACGTTGGTTGTTATTCATTGCTAGACAGCCATTTTCAAGTCTTGCCATAGATTTTCAAGCTGATTTAAGTCAAAACTGTAATTGGGCCACTCAGGAATATTCAATGGTAAGCAACTCCCGTGTATATTTGGCCTTGTGTTTTAGGTTATTGTCCTGCTGAAAGCTGAATTTGGCTCCCAGTGTCTGTTGGAAAGCAGACTGAACCAAGTTTCTCTAGGATTTTGTCTGTGCTTAACTATATTCGATTTCTTTTTATCCTGAAAAACTCCCTAGTCCTTTCCTCTGACAAGCATACCCATAACATGATGCAGCCACCACCATGCTTAAAAATATGAAGAGTGATACTCAGTGATGTGTTGTATTTGCCCCAGACATAACGCTGTATTACTTTAATGCCTTATTGCAAACAGGATGCCTGTTTTTGAATATTTTTTATTGTGTACAGGCTTTCTCTTTTCACTCTGTCATTTATGTTAGTATTGTGGAGTAACTACAATGTTGTTGATCCATCCTCAGTTATCTCCCATCACAGCCATTAAACTCTGTAACTGTTTTAAAATCACCATTGGCCTCATGGGGAAATCCCTGAGAAGCTGTATCTTTGTACTGACTGGGTGTATTGATACACCATCCAAAGTGTAATTACTAACTTCACCATGGTCAAAGGGATATGTCTGCTTAGGTTAAAAAATTATCTACCAATAGGTGCCCTTTGTGACCCGTTGGAAAACCTCCCTTGTCTTTGTGGTTGAAATTCACTTCTCGCCTTTATGTGACTTAAGCACATTTTTACTCCTGAATTTATTTAGGTTTGCCATAATAAGTTTTCAACCGTTTTGTTGACTCAATACATTTCAGTTTTTCACTTGTAAACATTTCTAAAAACATCATTCCACTTTGACATTATGGGGTATTGTGTGTAGATCAGTCACACAACATTTTAATTTGATCCATTTTAAATTCAGACTGTAACACAACAAAATGTGGGAAAAGTCAAGGGGTGTGAATACTGTATGAAGGCACTGTATGTGTTCTGTGTTAATGTTATCACCTGAACTTGTGACTAATGGGGAAATTAAACCGTGAAGGATTTCTTTTTACAAAATGTGCAAGATTACATCTCACATTACACTTTTTCTGTGAGTGGTTTTATTCTAAAATGCCTTATATTTCTCATATTCTAGTGGACATCAATCAATCAATCAATCAAGTTTATTTTATATAGCCCTTCGTACATCAGCTAATATCTCGAAGTGCTGTACAGACACCCAGCCTAAAACCCCAAACAGCAAGCAATGCAGGTGTAGAAGCACGGTGGCTAGGAAAAACTCCCTAGAAAGGCCAAAACCTAGGAAGAAACCTAGAGAGGAACCAGGCTATGAGGGGTGGCCAGTCCTCTTCTGGCTGTGCCGGGTGGAGATTATAACAGAACTATGCCAAGATGTTCAAAATGTTCACAAGTGACAAGCATGGTCAAATAATAATCATGAATAATTTTCAGTTGGCTTTCCATAGCCGATCATTAAGAGTTGAAAACAGCAGGTCTGGGACAGGTGGCGGTTCCATAACCGCAGGCAGAACAGTTGAAACTGGAATAGCAGCAAGGCCAGGTGGACTGGGGACAGCAAGGAGTCATCATGCCCGGTAGTCCTGACGTATGGTCCTAGGGCTCAGGTCCTCCGAGAGAGAGAAAGAAAGAGAGAAGGAGAGAATTAGAGAGAGCCAAGATTTTCAAAATGTTCATAAATGACAAGCATGGTCAAATAATAATCAGGAATAAATGTCAGTTGGCTTTTCATAGCCGATCATTAAGAGTTGAAAACAGCAGGTCTGGGACAGGTAGGGGTTCCATAACCGCAGGCAGAACAGTTGAAACTGGAATAGCAGCAAGGCCAGGCGGACTGGGGACAGCAAGGAGTCATCATGCCCGATAGTCCTGACGTATGGTCCTAGGGCTCCGGTCCTCCGAGAGAGAGAAAGAAAGAAGGAGAGAATTAGAGAGAGCCAAGATTTTCAAAATGTTCATAAATGACAAGCATGGTCAAATAATAAATCAGGAATAAAAGTCAGTTGGCTTTTCATAGCCGATCATTAAGAGTTGAAAGCAGCAGGTCTGGGACAGGTAGGGGTTCCATAACCGCAGGCAGAACAGTTGAAACTGGAACAGCAGCAAGGCCAGGTGGACTGGGGACAGGAAGGAGTCATCATGCCCGGTTTGCCGTGACGTATGGTCCTAGGGCTCAGGTTCTCCGAGAGAGAGAAAGAAAGAGAGAACGAGAGAATTAGAGAGAGCATACTTAAATTCACACAGGACACTGGATAAGACAGGAGAAGTACTCCAGGTATAACCAACTGACCCTAGCCCCCCGACACATAAACTACTGCAGCTTAAATACTGGAGGCTGAGACAGGAGGGGTCAGGAGACACTGTGGCCCCATCCGATGATACCCCCGGACAGGGCCAAACAGGAAGGATATAACCCCACCCACTTTGCCAAAGCACAGCCCCCGCACCACTAGAGGGATATCTTCAACCACCAACTTACAATCCTGAGACAAGGCCGAGTATAGCCCACAAAGATCTCCACCACAGCACAAACCAAGGGGGGGCACCAACCCAGACAGGAAGATCACGTCAGTAACTCAACCCACTCAAGTGACGCACCCCTCCTAGGGACGGCATGAAAGAGCACCAGTAAGCCAGTGACTCAGCCCCTGTAATAGGGTTAGAGGCAGAGAATCCCAGTGGAGAGAGGGGAACCGGCCAGGCAGAGACAGCAAGGGCGGTTCGTTGCTCCAGAGCCTTTCCGTTCACCTTCACACTCCTGGGCCAGACTACACTCAATCATATGACCTACTGAAGAGATAAGTCTTCAGTAAAGACTTAAAGGTTGAGACCGAGTCTGCGTCTCTCACATGGGTAGGCAGACCGTTCCATAAAAATTGAGATCTATAGGAGAAAGCCCTGCCTCCCGCTGTTTGCTTAGAAATTCTAGGGACAATTAGGAGGCCTGCGTCTTGTGACCGTAGCGTACGTATAGGTATGTACGGCAGGACCAACTCGGAAAGATAGGTAGGAGCAAGCCCATGTAACGCTTTATAGGTTAACAGTAAAACCTTGAAATCAGCCCTTGCCTTAACAGGAAGCCAGTGTAGGGAAGCTAGCACTGGAGTAATATGATCAAATTTCTTGGTTCTAGTCAGGATTCTAGCAGCCGTATTTAGCACTAACTGAAGTTTATTTAGTGCTTTATCCGGGTAGCCGGAAAGTAGAGCATTGCAGTAGTCTAACCTAGAAGTAACAAATGCATGGATTAATTTTTCTGCATCATTTTTGGACAGAACATTTCTGATTTTTGCAATGTTACGTAGATGGAAAAAAGCTGTCCTTGAAACAGTCTTGATATGTTCGTCAAAAGAGAGATCAGGGTCAAGAGTAACGCCGAGGTCCTTCACAGTTTAATTTGAGACGACTTTACAACCATCAAGATTAATTGTCAGATTTAACAGAAGATCTCTTTGTTTCTTGGGACCTAGAACAAGCATCTCTGTTTTGTCCGAATTTAAAAGTAGAAAGTTTTCAGCCATCCACTTCCTTATGTCTGAAACACAGGCTTCTAGCGAGGGCAATTTTGGGGCTTCACCATGTTTCATTGAAATGTACAGCTGTGTGTCATCCGCATAGCAGTGAAAGTTAACATTATGTTTTCGAATAACATCCCCAAGAGGTAAAATATATAGTGAAAACAATAGTGGTCCTAAAACGGAACCTTGAGGAACACCGAAATGTACAGTTGATTTGTCAGAGGACAAACCATTCACAGAGACAAACTGATATCTTTCCGACAGGTAAGATCTAAACCAGGCCAGAACTTGTCCGTGTAGACCAATTTGGGTTTCCAGTCTCTCCAAAAGAATGTGGTGATCGATGGTGTCAAAGGCAGCACTAAGGTCTAGTAGCACGAGGACAGATAGAGAGCCTCGGTCTGATGCCATTAAAAGGTCATTTACCACCTTCACAAGTGCAGTCTCAGTGCTATGATGGATGCAATGCATTATTTGTAATGCATGCAGTTATTCCTATTCAACCATGCTCATTGGTTTGATCACCTGATTCATCAACATCACATTTGCAATGATCATGGAGGAAAGTAGTAACCTAGTCATACCTTCCACTTGCAAACCAAAGTCTGCTGGTAAACACTACGCTGCGATAGGAAAAATTACTACAAGATTGTTTAGTAGATTATGGGATTGGAGTCAGAAACTAAAAAAAAAAAAATTCCATGTAGGTACATTTCCATGTTTGAAATAGACATTAGTCTCATTAATTCAAAAACTGTCAGACATCACTAGACAAGCACTCATTAACACATCTTCAGAAACTTGTGCCATGCATCTCACTCGAGGTAAGACACTTAACACCACAGTCACCTACATAATATAGTTGCCGCAAACAAAATGTTAATTTTTTAAATTTTTACAAAGAATAAAAACAAACTAATCTAAGAGAGTATTCATGGGCAATTCATAGACTTTACAAAATGTCTCTAAAATCCTGTTTTGGTAGGATATGTGGAAGTGGATTCAGATACATTTTTATTTCATTAAAATGGACAAGCCATGCAAAGAGTGACATCAAATGTTCACCTGTTTGTAGTAGTCAGTTAAATCTATTCCAAAAAGGAATGCATTAGGATTTTCATAGTTATTTGATTTACCTCATTGTTGAACAGCTATCTTTCTATGTGAGTTTTGTTTAGGACTACCAATATCTTTCATTGCAACGTTGTTGATCGTCAGCACTGCCTCAAGGCCAATGGGCCAAAATCACCGGAAAAAAGCTGCAAAATCCAAAACTCTGAACTGGCTTGCATCTCGAACACAACACCTGCTTAAAGAATATGTAAGTAGTGGACATCAAATGTTATTTGTCACATGCGCTGAATACAACATGTGTAGGTAGACCTTACCGTGAAATGCTTACTTACAAGCCCTTAACCAACAATGCAGTTCAAGAAATATGAACTACGGACATGGTTATTATATTGTGTAAAAGTGAAATAATGGAAAGAGCTTAGGCCTATACATAATATTTGGTAAGATGATTAGACAAGAAAGAAAACATAAGCTCTGAAAAAGAAAGACTGTAAAATGGTGCTTAAATCCTAAATGTATCTTCTCATTAGGTTAACAGCAATTTCCAGGGAGAAGACCCACAACTAAATTTGACCATTACAGACATCATTCTGCCTGTGACGTGTGTCTCTGCCGTTAGATCCTCCTGTGCCATCAATGGATACCTTGGACAACTGAATCAAATGATTCAGCAAGATGATTTGACTGGAGACTCAGAGAAATTCATATCTCAGACTGAAGTCATCAGGAGCCAGTTCATAGCAGCCATGGATAATCAAAACTGTGTGAAACTAGATCTGGAGAAGCCAGGGGACAGTTCATACAAGAGGAAATTAATGGGTTACAAAATCCTTGATAACGTCTACAAGTGGCTGAAGGGATACTAGCAAAACACAACAAGCGTCCTTAGACTAGTCTTGTTCTTTGGAGGATAAATGATAAACTTGATATATGTATTTATTCATTTCAATCTATTTATTAATTAATATATGTATTACTTTTTCACTTGTTTACATAGCATATTTATTTATTTGTTCATGAACCTATAGTAAATTATCCTGTTCAACTGACCTCCCTGCACTCCATTCAAAAAGGTCCAGTTAAGTGCACAGGGGAGCAGCGGTTTTCCCAAAAGTTTTTTATTGAAACTCATTTTAAAACCCATAGTCCATTTGTTCACAAACCATTAGACTGTCATGCTGCTCTTGTATGATTTTGTGTGCAAAATAAATATGTTTTCTTTTATTCAAAGGAAAGGCCATATGTGTTCCCAATTTAATAATTTTGTATCTGAAGGTTTGAATTACTTAATTAAAGGAAAAACGCAATATAGATAGCCATACGTTTTCACAATTTAGAAAAAGGAAATATGATCAACTTAAGCAAGAAACAGGTTGACTAGGGTAGGCCATCATTGTAAATAAGAATTTGTTCTTGACTGACATGCCTAGTTAAATAAAAAGGTTAAATAAAACATTTAAATATGCTAGAAGAAGTTTCAAAACGTATTAGCACAATGTGATTCAGATATGGCTGTGAAGGCAAGGGTGGGTTGTGGTTGTTTAGGGTTATGCTATAATGTTCAATAAGTAGTATGGCTTCATATTGTCCAGGACATTTTAGACGAAAATGCATAGTTTGAATTCTGAACATACCAGTTCTACTGGTCGTGAAAACTGGAACCACATTAGTGAAATATTGCAAAATAGTCCTGTTTATGCCAGAATAATTGCACAATAGTTTGTATACTCAAGTACCAGCAACAATGTGAATATCTCGTTCCATACCTTCCAGTCTATTTATTGGGAATGTATTAATTTATTAATACATACATTTATTTGCATTTCCTCAATTTGCATTCTGGGATGTGAATTAGGTTTATTCACAGTACTTTAAGGATATATTCCTTCCATTGACATACTCCCTAGACTTGTGACATGTGCCGTCGGGAATGTAAGAAAGTAGGATATTGAGGTTACCTAAAACACTGTACACAACAAAAACACAAACCATGTAGGAAAAAAACTATTTTCTTTACTTCATAGAGCAAGAAAGAAAATATTTACAACACTTACTTATCTCAGAGGGAACAAACATAGATGATGACTTCTCCCCCGATTGCTCAGTTTGGCCGGGCGGCCAGCTCTTGAAAGAGTCTTGGTGGTTCCAAACATCTTCCATTTAAGAATGATGGAGGCCACTGTGTTCTTGGGGACCTTCAATGCTGCAGACATTTTGTGGTACCCTTCCCCAGATATGTGCCTCAACACAATCCTGTCTCGGAGCCAATGGACAATTCCTTGGTTTTTGCTCTGACATGCACTGTCAACTGTGGGACCTTATTTACAGTAGACAGGCGTGCGCCTTTCCAAATCATATCCAATTAATTGAATCTACCACAGGTGGTCTCAAATCAATTTGTAGAAATATCTCAAGGATGATCAATGGAAACAGGATGCACCTGAGCTCAATTTTGAGTCTCATAGCAAAGGATCTGAACACTTATATAAAGCTATTTATGTTTGTTATTTAAAAAAAAATTGCAAACACTTCTAAAAACCTGTTTTTGCTTTGTAATTATGGGGTATTGTGTGTAGACTGCTGAGGATTCTTTATTTTTTAAATCCATTTTAGAATAAGGCTGTAATGTAACAAAATGTGGAAAAAGTCAAGGGGTCTGAACGATCACTCAACCTTTGCCCTTATGAAATGATTCACAATCACTGATATTTCTCCACAGGGTCATATTTACTAAATCTGTGTGTGAGATTTGAGTTTTCAGAAAGCCTGTGCCAAATATGTTATTCCTACGACTACATTTTGAATCAGGACAGCCCCAATATCTGGTGAATAGTCAGGGAAGCCCCAACATCTGACACTCAAGTTGATCAAATTACACATCTCATTTACTCTCAATGGGAGTAGTGATTACTCACACGATAACAAAAAATGACAATAAAGCAATTTCAATATGCATTTTCGAAAGAAAGAGGAAAGAAAGCATATTGGATGATCTTTATCTCAACCTGCACATATATAAGCAAAGGCCTTTGCCACTTTGACCAGATCTACACAGCTATTTGACATGGGACTCTGTGGTGGTGAGAACTGAACGTTTATTTTTAACACTATGTTTTGCTTGAGAGGAATTTATATATTGGACACTCAATAAAGATGTAATCTGCAGTCTCTTAGACAAAACATTAGACAATATTGTTTGATCTTATAGTGAAGATAACATGGGTGGTGTAAGTGACTATAGTAGAAATATTCATGGACTTAAGGACCAATAGCATTTTGATGATAAACTTACAGGTCAGATATGGGTTGTGTTGGGGACTAACTTGAGTGCTCTCTTTCAGTGTTTTACCTGTTCCTGTGCCTTACTTCACAAGTAGCAGCCTTCCAATGGACACAGATGGCAACGTATATGATGTTGCATCATGGACAAAAAGAGTTGGACTACTTGGTATGTTTAGGAGCCTTTTCCTGAGGGTTAAAAGGTTAAGGAAACTAAAACTCCATAAAGAAAAGCAAACAACATTAGCACTGATTAACTGTAAATCATTGCCTTCATCATAAATGCAATCAATGATGATTATATTGACACTGTAGAACCTTTAAACAGTAGAAAATGACTTCCATTTCTCTTTCATATTCCACTAGAACCAGCCCGGGATTCTTCCCCCTCATACTGGGCCCAACCAGGTAGGCTGGATTCAGGAGCCGAAAATGAACGAGAAGATCACCGGAAAACATCTTTCTGCCTTTCTTTGTTATATGAGTGAAGCTGCCAAACTGAACATGGAAAAGAGGGTGATCAATGGACTCAATGAGGCCTGTCAACATATCAAAGACCTGAAATCCTGGATGTGCAACCACCAAGACTGCCAAGAAGTGTGCCAACTCCCTTTTGATGTGAACGACCACCACGAAACTCTTATGTTTGTGAAGGGGCTTCTCACCCTCTACACACAATGGTTGATTAAAGGAACAGAGTAATATACAATATGCCTACTTGAAGTCTAGCTTTATTAATAATTCATATATTTATTTATGACAACATTTATTTATTCATCAGTGTACTGATCAGTGTCTTATCAATTGAACACTCTTATTTGGTTCCGGGTCACATTGAAAATACGTTTTTTTTGTCAAAGAATTGGCTGTATCATTATGTTATCGTTTGTGTCATACAAGAATGTTACCAATTGTTGGAAATGCCATGTATTGTACCTGATGCACATTAAGTAACATGCAAAAAAATACTACGTTCCATTCATTAAAAATGTTTCCGGAAATTGTACCGTTTGACATACTTCCTAGACTTGTGACATGTGCCGTCGGGAACGTAAGAAAGTAGGATATTGAGGTTACCCAAAACACAGTACACAAGAAAAACACAAACCATGTAGGAAAAAACTATTTTCTGTACTACAAGAAAGAAAATATTTACAACACTAACTTCTCAGAGGGAACAAAAAGGACTTCCAAAAAGTAATCTCATAAATGAAATCTTCCTTAAACAAAATTGTTAATACTTGTTTTATAACTTAAACCATATCATGATTCTTGACAGAGGAATATTTCCCACATGGTAACTGCTTTGCAAACAAAAAAAGTTTAAATCATCATGACATCCATCTGCTCTTGCCCTTTGAGTATTTGCATAGCTCCAATTCCCTTTGAATGGAACAGAAATAAAACTTTTGATCTAAATGACGATAGATGAATGTTAGTTGTGATTAGCCCTAATGCTGTCTGATGTGGACAATAATGTACATGTGGGGCTCAGAATCTTGATCTGTAACAATAACATAGTCCCCAGTCATTGGGTAAAGGGGACTCCACTCTTAGAGTAGCAAAGGGTGCAAACATTAAGTGATCACAGTTAAGACATGTACTAAGGCCTCTCAAAAAACACACTATAAAAACCCCATAAAATATACATTCATGAAATAAACAACCAATGCTGCTAGATTTGACATCATTCAAAGTAAACTGTTGTTGTGCATCAAGTAATAAATACAGAAAAATCATTAGACTGCCTGAGGAGAGTTAACACAAAATGCGCTAAGACATAAAAAATTTAAAAAAGACAAAATATCACACTGCAACAGTAATACAGTATCCATGCATGTACTGTTCTGGGGTGCATTTCTCATAAAGGAGTAGTCTCTCTAGACAGATGGGATGCCTCCCACAATGTGACAACGTAGGTTGGTGTTTCCAAGACTAATAAAGGAGAGGGGTGTAAAATGTATGTTTCTATATTAATTTCAATATGGCCTATAAAAGTTGCATCTTCGACAAATAAGATCTGAACTAGGAGAGACATGCATCTTTGAAAGGCTAGCATAACAGCGTCATAAGCATGGCTTGATTATGAGAAACAAAAATAGAACATGCATACGCTATGTAACCTGTATGGTTATGGCTGACGCTTGTCTTCAGCTTAAAGTATCCTAAATGTGTTTGTTTGGTTAAAGGGTACAGCATAAACACTCACCAGCGCCTCCCTTAGCGGAACAAGAAGAAAATAGCAACATTCACCACATAATGTTTGAATGCTCCTATAACACAACGTTTCTTTGTTTAATTGACTGAATGGAAGGTAGGCTGCAGCGTATGATGTTAAATGTACAGTGAGTGTAGTGTGTGCCCCAAGTGCTTCGCATCGGTCTTCGGACCACTCAGGGTCCATTCCGTAAAACTGCATTTTCCTTAAGTGAAAGGTGAATACTTTTCCATGGATAGCCCTTGGCTTAATATTATCTGAGGATATTAGACTTCTGGTATAATTTGAAGAGTCCAACCCCCCAAGAAAAGGGTAGAATACCCAGGATGTCTGTCCACAAAGGACTGGAACACCCTCCCTCCCTCCCGCTGCATGGACAGAAGAAAACTGTGCAAGAGTTTGAGACCCCACCAGATACATATGAGCTGAATGATGAGAATGAAAGACCAGTAGCAAATAGTTACTGTTCAAGGCTTTCATGGTACTCAAAGCATACTGCCAATCAATGCTAAGCTTTTGGTTTGTTTTATAGGCTTTTTGATGGCAAGCTCAGTGTATCCACACTCATCGTCATACAACAGAGTAAACAACAGAACCAACTGAATCACTCAACTCCTTCAAGAGATATTTCCCTTTTAAGACAGTTCATAGGCCATCTTATACCTTAAATAATTTAAGAGCTGAATAAAAACAAAAACAAAAAATGAGCAAGTATGCTAAATGGTTGAAGCGCCATGTTATTTGCCTGCTGAAGTGAGCCTGAAAACAAGCTGGGAGTTCCCCCGTCAGCAGTGTTGAAGGTTACATTATCAAAGAGCAACAAGGGCAGCAGGTCGCCGAGCGGTTCAAGCTCTGGGCCAGTAACTGAAAGGTCGCTAGATCGAGTTCCTGAGCCAACAAGGTGAAAAAAATCTGAGCAAAGCACGTAATCCGAATTGCTCCAGGGTTGCCTTTTACAATGGCTGAACATGGCCATGACCCCACTCTCTGAGGGTGTCCCAGGGGGAGTTGGGATATGCAAAAAAACACAATTACAATTCACACATGCGTATAATACACACTTGTACATGTGTGAAATAGAACAAATATAAGCACCCACATTAATGCTGTGTTCAAAAGATGCTGTAAAGTTGTTCTACGGGTTGTGTGTATCAATCCTCCAAAGTAATGCACCGAGCCTGGGTTGTTGACAGCAAAGCCCAGTCGATGTGTAGGAATGATAGGTCAGTGAGCTGGATAAGGTCACGTATAAAAAGACCCTAAACATCATGTCCTGTTTTGAATGGTAATGGATAGGGTGGAAGACAGAGTAACCTCTTTGGATTACCTTTAAGGCGAACTAGTGCTGGTGCTTTTCCATATTATTGTTTCAAGGTGTTTTTCAATCTGGGGAGGTTAGAGGAGTTTGTGGTAGGGGCCCTCAGTGGAGGGCTCTACTAGAGGGTACTATGACCATGCCCTCTATCTGAACCCTTCTTCCGCTTCCTCTCCGCTGAGGGTGCGGCTAGGAGTCTGCAGAGTGCCTGTGGGTGTTGGTGACAGCCTGGGTAGCTTCCTCAGGCAGCAGGTTAGGGTCAGTAAGGACAGATGTGCTCGTGCTGAGCTGCCGGAGAGTGCTAAGGACCACTGGACAACAGAAAGACCAATCAGCTATACATTCATCAGAGTTGACATTTTGTGTGACAACAAGTTACACAAAACAAGGTCGAATTTTAAATTTCTCTCTCCATAAAATTATGTATGAAACAATCATGAATGAATCGTGAAGTGATGAGTGAGAAAGTTAGAGGCATAAATATCATACCCCTCCACAGACGTTCATGCGCTAGCTGTCTAGTCTGTGTTTTATAAAATGTGCAATAAGCATAACAATATGCATTTATATGAGGAATGAAACCAAGATGAAGACAAGGAGCTAGCATGCCTCAGTAGGGCTTCAGATTGTGCAGCTGACTCTTCAGGATCCTACTTCCTGCAGCATGCTAATCAGACAGTAGTAATATAACCTAGTGAACTGAACGGTCTCCAGCAAAGATCATCTCTGACGTCAACATCCCTCCCTCATATCATGAGATCGCTCCTCTTTGAGTGCAGGAGACAAAGGTTGGCCAAGACACTGAATGTGTTCTTTCTTGTAAATAAATTACAGGAAAAGATTGTGAGTGATAGAGGTTGACAGATCATGACACACCATGACGCCAAACTTTCCTTAGAAAGCAATGGGGGTGGAATGGACTTTTATACATTCTAAAGAAGGAAGTATAGCATAACGTCACACATTCAATCTAACACCTACAGAAAGACAGTCATTCAAGTAAAAATCATAGTGAAATGCCATAATGGAATCATTAGCCAGCTGTGCCTTCTCTACCCACCACCTCCTCACTCTCCTACTCTGACACAGCTACCATTTAATTGAAAACAACAAATGTGTGGATGTGTGAGAGGTTTGGGATGCTGCGTGGGGTTTACTTACTGGGCCTCAGCACAGGCAGGGAGCAGTGACAGTCCAGCCATTGCAGTGTGGTCTCGCACAGCTCCCCTTTGCTTGTGGTGGAGACCGTCCCATTGAAGGACTCAAACAGGGGCTTAATGATGATGCTGAACTAAGGATGGTGGGTCAAGGGTCAAACACACTATTGAGAAAAAAGATCTGAATTTGCATCCTATTCCTTTCTCACACTGACAAACAAGACAGATATACTCAGATGGCTCATGGAACTGCAGTCCTTCAGTTAGGTCCAAAAGTATTTGGATAGTGACATGTTGTTGTTGTTTTGACTCTGTACTCCAGCACTTTGGATTTGAAATGATACAATGACTATGAGGTTAAAGTGCAGACTGTCAGCTTTAATTTGAGGGTATTTTCAGTCATATCGGAAATTACAGCACTTTGTACATAGTCCTCCATATTAGGGAACCAAAATTATTTACACAAATTCACTTATATGAGTATTAAAGTAGTCAAAAGTGTCGTATTTGGTCCCATATTCCTAGCATGCAATGACTACAAATCGTGTGACTACAAACTTGTTGGATCCACTTGCAGTTTGTTATGGTTGGTTCAGATTATTTTGTGCCCTTATAGATTTGAACGGTAACTAATGTATTGTGTCATTTTGGAGTCACTTACAGTGTAAATAAAACATAGAATATGTTTCTAAACACTTCTACATTAATGTGGATGCTAGCATGATAACAGATAATCATGAATGAATCGTGAATAGTGATGAGTGAGAAGTTAGAAGCATAAAAATCATATCCCTCCAAAAATGCTAACCCCCCTGTTATTGGTACTGGTGAGAGGTTAGCATGTCTTGGGGGGTATGATATAAAATGCTAACCCCCCTGTATTTGGTACTGGTGAGAGGTTAGCATGTCTTGGGGGTATGATATAAAATGCTAACCCCCCTGTTATTGGTACTGGTGAGAGGTTAGCATGTCTTGGGGGTATGATATAAAATGCTAACCCCCCTGTTATTGGTACTGGTGAGAGGTTAGCATGTCTTGGGGGTATGATATAAAATGCTAACCTCCCCTGTTATTGATAATGGTGAGAGGTTAGCATGTCTTGGGGGTATGATCTTTGTGCCTCAAACTTAGTCACTCATCATTATTCACAATTCATTCAGGATAATCCATAATAATGGTAGCAATCACAAGTGTTCAGAAACTAGAGCCTCCCGAGTGGCGCAGCGGTATAGGGCACTGCATCGACTCCAAAATGACATCTCATTTACCATTTGTTTCTATTGGGCCAAAATAATCTGAAACACAACCAAAACAAAGCACAAATGCATCCAAAAAGTTTATCAAGCTTGATGTAGTCATTGTGTGGTAGGAATATGGGATCAAATACTAAACTTTTGACTACGTTAATACATACAGAGCATTCGGAAATTATTCAGACCCCTTGACTTTCTCCACATTTGGTTACGTTACAGCCTTAATCTCTAAAAATTGATTAAATTGTTTTTGACCCTCAATCTAAACACAATACCCTATAATTACAAAGCAAAAACAGGTCTAGACATTTTTGCAAATGTATATTTAAAAACAAATGAAATATCATATTTACATAAGTATTCAGACCCTTTACTCAGTACTTTGTTGAATCACCTTTGGCAGCAATTACAGCCTCAAGTCCTCTTGGGTATGACGCTACAAGCTTGGCACACCTGTATTTGGGGAGTTTCTCCCATTCTTCTCAAGCTCTGTCAGGTTGGATGGGGAGCGTCGCTGCACAGCTATTTTCAGGTCTCTCCAGAGATGTTCGATCGGGTTCAAGTCCGGGCTCTGGCTGGGCCACTCAAGGACATTCAGAGACTTGTCCCATAGCCACTCCTGCGTGGTCTTGGCTGTGTGCTTAGTGTCGTTGTCCTGTTGGAAGATAAACCTTTGCCCCAGTCGGAGGTCCTGAGCGCTCTGGAGCAGGTTATCATCAAGGATCTCTTTGGACTTTGCTCCGTTCATCTTTCCCTCGATCCTGACTAGTCTCCCAGTCCCTGCTGCTGAAAAACATCCCCACAGCATGATGCTGCCACCACCATGCTTCACCGTAGGGATGGCGCCAGGTGTCCTCCAGGCGTGACACTTGGCATTCAAGCCAAAGAGTTCAATCTTTGTTTCATCAGATCAGAGAATCTTTTTTCCCATGGTCTGAGAGTCTTTAAGTGCATTTTGGCAAACTCCAAGCGACCTGTCATGTGCCTTTTACTGAGGAGTGGCTTCTGTTTGGACACTCTACCATAAAGGCCTGATTAGTGGATGGCTACAGAGATGGTTGTCGTTCTGGAAGGTTCTCCCATCTCCACAGAGGATCTCTAGAGCTCTGTCAGTGACCATCGGGTTCTTGGTCACCTCCCTGATCAAGGTCCCTCTCCCCTGATTGTTCAGCTCTAGGAAGAGTCTTTGTGGTTCCAAACTTCTTCCATTTAAGAATGGCCACTGTGTTCTTGGGGATCTTCAATGCTGCAGAAATGTTTCGGTACCCTTCCCCAGTTCTGTGCCTCGACACAATCCTGTCTTAGAGCTCTACGGACAATTCCTTAAACTTCATGGCTTGATTTTTGCTCTGACATGCACTGTCAACTGTGGGACCTTATATAGACAGGTGTGTGCCTTTCCAAATCATGTCCAATCAATTGAATTTACCATAGGTGGACTCCAATGAAGTTGTAGAAACAGGATGCACCTGAGCTAAATTTCAAGTCTCATAGCAAAGGGTCTGAATAATTATGTAAATAAGGTATTTCTGTCTTTTATTTGAATACATTTCCAAAAATGTCTAAAAACCTGTTTTAGCTTTGTCATTATGGGGTATTGTGTGTAGATTGATGAGGATTTGTATTCATTTAAACAATTTTAGAATAAGGCTGTAACGTAACAAATGTGGAAAAAGTAAAGGGGTCTGAATACTTTCCGAAGGCACTGTACTCTACACTTGTAACCTTTCACAAGTCTGAAACCTGAGGTTAGGGTGCTTTCCAACAGTCAAACGGTGGCTCTTCTTTGCTGATATAGAGCATCTTATCTAGCCTTCTGGTCTAAATAAAATGAACCAGCATAATATTAAAAGTAGCCTGATTGAATCTTATATTATTACGACAAAGTTATGTTCAATGTCAAGGATAAAAGGATACAATCCAAAACTTCCAGTTCTGAAGGGTGCGGCTCTTCACATACTCATCAAACTTCTCCCGCATGTGGTCGAAGCGGTGGCGTGTGATAGGCACTCCCGTAGCAGGCAGCTGCTCCTGACACACACTGTGGCACAGCAATAACGTACAGATCAGATTACTATGTAATGTATACTGACACATGGTATCATCACATATGGTAGGGTGTACACCCACTCTGCCCAGATGCACTTTGGTGATGAAATTTTACTTATATTATAAAATACATTTTACAGAGACAAAAAGTATTATTCATGTTCTGAATCATTCAGTGGGGTCTTTAACATATCATTAACAGTATATCCAAAAAGTCAGATTTTGCAACCTAATACATCCAATAACAAGCCATGAACTCTTGACAAAGCTGTGCAGGTTTCTCTGAACAACGTGAGGATTTTACATTTTGTGGTCGTTCTTCAAAGTTGTTTCCACAGGTCGCAAAAAAATAAATTAGCATGACACGAGTCAAATTAAATGTAAAAGACTGAAAATTTAAAAAAACTTGGTATACGTTCAGTGCTCCGTTGACATTTCACAGAGACACGCTTGTTTTTGTGAGAAATCTTTGGAAAATTACAGGAATTTAGAATAAATATGAAAAGCTTATACTAAAATATGAAAATACTACGTCTCAAAATCAATATCCATTTTACCTCTATATTGTTTTATGTCCTGCGGATTCGAGAAGCAAGATGAGCTCAATGGGAAAGTAGCGATACAATTTTCTCAATTTTTTACCACAATTTTTCTCTGGCCTCCATTAATTTATTCACCTTAATTCTGGCCACCCTGCAAGGGTACACACTCCAATAACATTTGAATGGATTATAATAAGAGACATGGGGTTTGGACCATTGGTTTTCTTAGAGGACTATATATACAATTAACATATTTTTCCCATTGGTCAAAAGATGCGTTTTTGATTGGACACCCTACATGTGGCTGTGTACCAATAATGAAACTGTTTCATGAACTCGTCTCCTCAGAGGAGAGTAATAACAGATAACAGTGAGGCAGTACGTACTTTATGGAGGCATTGATCTCCTCAATCTCCTCCCGTAGCCTCTTGGTCTCTTCCTGCATTTGCTGCCTCTCCTGCTGCAGCTTCGCAATGTAGTCAACGGTCTTCTGCAGCGTGCCAGCATTACTGATCTGGTATTAAACACAACAAGAATGGGTGCCGATATTGGGAAGGTCATGTAGAAATATATATATTTTTTTTAATAGTTGAAATAGAAGCTTTGGGTTGCATGTTGGAACATTCAACAGTGTGAGGGTATCCATCTTTCTTTCATTACTTTACTATTTGTACCCTGCATCTGAAAATAACAGGATGTGCATACACAATGCTTCTGAACTGAACTTTAAATAAAAGCCATCAAAAGCTAGATTTGGAAGATATGAGTATGATGACTCAGAAGATGGATGACAGACAAGATAATGGCTTTACATTGGACTGGGACTTGAGAGTGGGAACCAGGCTGCTCAGTGTTTTGAAGCCAATGTTGATGTTAAAGCGCCTCTTCTGTTCAGCAGTGATGTGGGTCACCCTACGGCTCTGGAACAGATAGGGAGGAGAGACAAGTATCATCACAATGATCAGTGTCCACAATGCTTCTACGGCAGGCACACTCAGCACCAGACCTGCTTGAAAAAGCTGAATTTATACAGTCAAAGAAACGCACACAGAGACAGAGAGAGAAGCAGGCATGTGGGCTGATGATACCTGGTTGGACTCGTTCTTAGAGAGGGCTGTGCTGCTGCTGCTGAGGGGAGACTTAGGACTGGAGACCTGCTCTGACCCACACGGTGACCCCTGACCTGAGCCACACTCCTCATGCCCTGGGAGACACAGATGATCCAGAGTTGCCAAAAACCATCACAACAAAGACTGCTACACCAGTGAGCACCAACTCACAAAGACAAATCAATAATGTTATGGAAAGCAGAAGTGCTGTAAACATTCCAAAACAATGTGTATGAATGTTACCATGCCACATTCTGTATGCATATGTAAAGTTATTAGATCGATAGCTTAGGTTAGACAGGAGGAAAGTACCCTCGGACACTTGACTGAGGTTAGTGTACATACAAGAGAAAAAATAAGGGCTTGGCGTATGTCACTCACCAGTACAGTCCTCTTTATTGATAATGAGCTGGGGAGACTTCGGAGTCTGTGGAAGGATATGAAATCCAGGAGCCTGAGAGAGAGAGGGGGATGGGAAGAAATAAAACACAAATTAAATGAAAACGAACTAACATAAAACTGGGTTCAGTGTAAAGTAAGGCAGGCCCTTCAGAGCAGACACGGTCTTACCCTTGATAGGCTTGAGGAGGCGATGACCACGCCAGTTGAGGGAACCACGTCTGCTTTCAGGGGAGTTGGAGTAACAATCACTGCACTGGTATGCCCTGGGAAGGGGGCTGAGACAGCAAAATATTTGACATTACAACAGTCACAGAATAAATGCTGATTTTCTCTCATTTATTTCATCTCTAATATTGAGCTTGGATGTCATTGATGATCTTTGCTAGGATCATTTGGGCTCAATTGCTTGCAAATATTGACTAGGTTTCATTCAGTTTTTCTTTACAATAGTCTTTACTGACTATAAAAATGACAAACAGTATTGCCACCTTGTGGTGTGATCACAATATGAGATGGCTCTCTAGTGAAGCAGTAACCCCCCACCTCAATAAATGGTAGTGTTTTGGGAGTAGCACCTGCTAGGCATGAATTAATTCAATATTACATTCAATATTAATATCAATACACCATTCTCATCCATCAACAATGAAATAGTTTGGGATGTGATTAACTCACTTGTTAGGATGAGGTGAGATGAGGGGATGGGGTTGGCAGGAACTATCCTTTGCACATGGCATGTCTTTTTGCTGGAGCAAGAAGGCTGGATGGGTCTGGGCAGGGCGAAAGTCTGGGGGTGTTGGAGGGGGATGGCAGGTGAGGGTGCCAGGGGCTGGAGGGGGGGTGGTGGTGGTGGAGGAGCCCGGGTTAAGGAGCTGAGCTCAGAGCCCTGACTGAAGGTGGTGGCAGCCTCACTGGGTGTAACAATGGAGGAGGCAGTGTGTGTGATGACAGATGGGGGTGGGGAACCGTCCAGGCTTGTGGCATCGTCCAGGGGTGGGGGGGCTACTGATGTTGCTGTGACAGCACCTTGGCAGGGCTGGGTGTGTGGCAGTGTGGGAGGGGCTGAGGGTTGCATGAGGGAGGAGCCTCCAGCCTGACCACTAGGTGGCACTGGCGCAGTGAACAGAGGCATGTAGTTCTGTACATAGGAGGAACCTTCACCGGTCCCACTGGTTTGATTGGCCATGAGGGAGGAGATAGGCAGGGGGGCTGCGGAGACGAGTCTGTGGTCATGACTGATGGACGGTAGGTCAGCTGAGAGGTGCATGGAAGAGAGAAGCTGGCCCTGTCAAGTCACAAGGACAGGAGAAAAGAAAGCACATTTATAATGTTATCAGTTAGTCAAATTATGTGAAACCATCTAAGAATAAAGGTAGGAGTGTGTTAGGTCTGGGGGTATGTTAGGGCTGAGGTTCACAGTGACTGGGCCTAGGGTTTACCTGGGATTGAGAGCTGCTGCTGGGTAGAGGAGTGACAGATGAGGCAGTGAGGGAAGCAGAGGGGAAGATGGGCTGACGGAGGCTGTGAAATAAGTCTGGGAGAAGTCTCTAGGTTAGTTAAAATTAGTATAACATCCACTCCACCAACATAAGTGTTAGGATATGCCACCTGCTGTATTACAGTCAACAGCATGGGACTAAGAGGTTAGGCAGACATCACGCAATGATTTGGAGCACAACTCAGTACATGAATGCTTTTTGTGTTTTTTCGTCACAAAATAGGTGGCCTATGGCGCTTGCAACGCAGATTTTCTCTGCTCAAATTTTGAGAGGGAACGTATTATTCCTTCCATCACGGTGCGGGCACTGTTGTGTAGATAGAGAGGATGTATTTTACCAACAAACTTGCTTGGTTGAAACATTTATTTTGGTCCTCTTTCTTTTCTGGCACAATGTTGTTTCACAAAAGAATGAACT
Source organism: Salvelinus alpinus (assembly GCF_045679555.1). NCBI lineage: Eukaryota > Metazoa > Chordata > Actinopteri > Salmoniformes > Salmonidae > Salvelinus > Salvelinus alpinus. The sequence continues at coordinate 32,358,849 of NC_092104.1, forward strand.
CTACATTATAAATTCAAACTACTGTAAAAAAATAAGCAACAGTAGCTAACCAATTTGGCGAAAATATTCATATTTTCCCACCAGGTGTGTTTTTCCACCAAACGGACTTATTGCAGATAAAAATCAGTGTGTGATGAGGTAGTGCACACAAAATTATATTTTTTGCTTAAGTTTTCATGTATTGAATAAAACTAAAAGGTTCAATCTGTTTCCATCACATTTCAACTCTACTGTTGTGTTAAATTGCAAATGTTCCTACTATGGTCTTGGCAGATGCATTCTAGCCAACAGCTCACAGATATATTGCAGGTAGGCTAGTCTACATGATGAGATTATTATGGATAAGAGACAGAATATTTTGTATTTCTCAAACGCCAATCAAGCATCGATCATCATGTCACCAGAATAAGGCCCTCTGTATTTATTAGAAAAGAGCATCAAGCTCATCACTGTGCACTTTCACCACACTGTGAAGTTCATTATAACTTATTTCATCTGTAGCCTAATAAACTGCTTGGTTTCCCGAGTCATAGGACCACAAACCATATTATCGCGTGACTCCCAAGTTTATTTCGATATGATGGTTATTATATCAATATTTGCGCTTAAGCCCCCTAAGGTCGATGTCCGCGCCCCCGAGGAAATGTAATTAGCATAATACAAAAAATCCCTGTAAAAATCAGTCAGTTTAAGCTAGAGATATGTTGTTGTTTTTTTACATGGGATGTGACTCATTCCAACGCATCCGCCTATGTCGCACTTCCGCATCAGCAGTGAAAGGTGACAGAGCTAGAGCTGCGAGACATCCCGAAGATCCGTCTTCTCACAAAATCTGCTATAGCGTTCGAACGGTTTGGCCTATAAACTATGAACCCTCTGTGGAAAGATGAGACGCTCACGAACACGATCGTGTTCTCCATCTTTCTCCACGACCCCCACAAGAGTCTTGGGACACGTCTGAAGTAGGTACAGCTGATTTATCAACTTCTGTCTGTAGCATCCAAACAGTATGGGTTAAACACTGTGCAAAGATGGGACTCTCGCGAACACGTACATGCCAGTTGTCTCGCTCTAAGATGCCCACAGGTCTCGCAAGACTCGTCTGAAGGTCCCACGGTACCAGGTGGAATTTTTAAAAATGGAAGTACACATATAGTGTGTGTATATACACTGCTCAAAAAAATAAAGGGAACACTAAAATAACACATCCTAGATCTGAATGAATGAAACATTCTTATTAAATACTTTTTTCTTTACATAGTTGAATGTGCTGACTACAAAATCACACAAAAATTATCAAGGGAAATCAAATTTATCAACCCATGGAGGTCTGGATTTGAGATTAACTCTCAAAATTAAAGTGGAAAACCACACTACAGGCTGATCCAACTTTGATGTAATGTCCTTAAAACAAGTCAAAATGAGGCTCAGTAGTGTGTGTGGCCTCCACGTGCCTGTATGACCTGCCTACAATGCCTGGGCATGCTCCTGATGAGGTGGCGGATGGTCTCCTGAGGGATCTCCTACCTGGACTAAAGCATCCGCTAACTCCTGGACAGTCTGTGGTGCAACGTGGCGTTGGTGGATGGAGCAAGACATGATGTCCCAGATGTGCTCAATTGGATTCAGGTCTGGGGAATGGGCGGGCCAGTCCATAGCATCAATGCCTTCCTCTTGCAGGAACTGCTGACACACTCCAGCCACATTATGGTCTAGCATTGTCTTGCATTAGAAAGAACCCAGGGCCAACCGCACAAGCATATGGTCTCACAAGGGGTCTGAGGATCTCATCTCGGTACCTAATGGCAGTCAGGCTACCTCTGGCGAGCACATGGAGGGCTGTGCGGCCCCACAAAGAAATGCCACCCCACACCATGACTGACCCACCGCCAAACCGGTCATGCTGGAGGATGTTGCAGGCAGCAGAACGTTCTCCACGGCGTCTCCAGACTCTGTCACGTCTGTCACGTGCGTGTGAACCTGCTTTCATCTGTGAAGAGCACAGGGCGCCAGTGGCGAATTGCCAATCTTGGTGTTCTCTGGCAAATGCCAAACGTCCTGCACGGTGTTAGGCTGTAAGCACAACCCCCACCTGTGGACGTCGGGCCCTCATACCACCCTCATGGAGTCTGTTTCTGACCGTTTGAGCAGACACATGCACATTTGTGGCCTGCTGGAGGTCATTTTGCAGGGCTCTGGCAGTGCTCCTCCTGCTCCTCCTTGCACAAAGGCGGAGGTAGCGGTCCTGCTGCTGGGTTGTTGCCCTCCTACGGCCTCCTCCACGTCTCCTGATGTACTGGCCTGTCTCCTGGTAGCGCCTCCATGCTCTGGACACTACGCTGACAGACACAGCAAACCTTCTTGCCACAGCTCGCATTGATGTGCCATCCTGGATGAGCTGCACTACCTGAGCCACTTGTGTAGGTTGTAGACTCCGTCTCATGCTACCACTAGAGTGAAAGCACCGCCAGCATTCAAAAGTGACCAAAACATCAGCCAGGAAGCATAGGAACTGAGAAGTGGTCTGTGGTCACCACCTGCAGAACCACTCCTTTATTGGGGGTGTCTTGCTAATTGCCTATAATTTCCACCTGTTGTCTATTCCATTTGCACAACAGCATGTGAAATTTATTGTCAATCAGTGTTGCTTCCTAAGTGGACAGTTTGATTTCACAGAAGTGTGATTGACTTGGAGTTACATTGTGTTGTTTAAGTGTTCCCTTTATTTTTTTGAGCAGTGTACATATATATACACACATAAGTATGTGGACACCCCTTAAAATGAGTGGATTCAGCTATTTCAGCCACAGCCGATACTGACAAGTGTATAAAATTGAGCACACAGCCATGGAAACTCAATAGACAAACATTGGCAGCAGAATGGACTTACTGAAGAGCTCAGTGACTTTCAATGTTGCACCGTCATAGGATGCCATCTTTCCAACAAGTCAGTTCGTCAAATTTCTGCCCTGCTAGAGCTGCCCCGGTCAACTGCAAGTGCTATTATTGTGAAGTGGAAATGTCCTGGAGCAACAACGGCTCAGCCGCGAAATGGTAGGTCACACAAGCTCACAGACCGGGATCGCCGAGTGCTGAAGCGCATACAAATTGTCTGTCCTAGCTTGTAACACACTACCAAGTTCTAACCTGTCTCTGGAAGCAACATCAGCACAAGAACCATTTGTCAGGGAGCTACATGAAATGGGTTTTCAAGGCCAAACCGCCGCAAACAAGCCTAAGATCACCATGCACAATGCCAAGTGTCAGCTGGAGTGGTGTAAAGCTTGCCGCCATTAGACTCTGGAGCAGTAGAAACGCGTTCTCTGGCGAGATGAATCACGCTTCACCATCTGGCAGTCCAACGGATGAATGTTGGTTTGGCGGATGCCAGGAGAAAGCTACCTGCCCGAATGCGTACTGCCAACTGTAAAGATTTGTGGTGGAGGAATAATGGTCTGGGGATGTTTTTCATGGTGATTTGGGCTAGGCCCCTTAGTTCCAGTGAAGGGAAACCTTAACGTTACAGCATAAAATTACATTCTAGACGATTCCGTGCTTCCAACTTTGTGGCAACAGTTTGGGGGAAGGCCCTTTCCTGTTTCAGCATGACAATGCCCCCGCGCATAAAGCGAGGTCCATACAGAAATGGTTTGTCAAGATCGGTGTGGAAGAACTTGACTGGCCTGCACAAAGCCCTGACCTCAACCCCACCGAAGACCTTCGGGATGAATTGGAACACCGACTGCGAGCCAGACCTAATCACCCAACATCAGTGCCCAACCTCACTAATGCTCTTGTGGCTGTATGGAAGCAAGTCCCCACAGCAATGTTCCAACATCTAGTGGAAAGCCTTCCCAGAAGAGTGGAGGCTGTTATCGCAAAGGGGGGACCAACTCCATATTAATGCCCATGATTTTGTAATGAGATGTTCGACGAGCAGGTATCCACTTACTTTTGGTCATGTAGTGTATATATGGAGACTGTTTCGTGCTAAAATAAGGGGCCAAAAAAACACTTCAGAACAAACTTCCTTTAGATTTTTTTGTTGGGGGGAACAACACTACATGTTGTTCCATGTAGTGAATCTGTTATTCAATGTGTTTGTATGGGCTAATAACAGTTTTTAATCAAATAATTGTTTAATATTTTTGGGGGATACTTTAAGGGGTCTTAAAATTCTAAATCAAATAGCTAAATTATCCTTGGTATGACCTTCTTAAAGCAATTCCATATAGCTTAGTAGAACCCCCCCCTCGGCTTAGACATACGGTTTAAAAGCGTTTCCACCTCTATTTCCCGCATAAAATTGTACCGAAACTTCCTGTTTCCATCACTGCTGTGGTGATTTATTTTTTATATGGTGTGACTTATATGGTGTTCCCAAGAACAATAAGGTAACCTGCCTAAATGACTACCGACCCGTAGCACTCACGTCTGTAGCCAAGTAGTGCTTTGAAAGGCTGGTCATGGCTCACAACACCATTATCCCAGAAACCATAGACCCACTGCAATTTGCATACCGCCCCAACAGATCCACAGATGATGCAGTCTTTACTGCACTCCACACTGCCCTTTCCCACCTGGACAAAAGGAACGCCTATGTGAGAATGCTACTCACTGACTAAAGCTCAGCGTTCAACACTATAGTGTCCTCAAAGCTCATCAATAAGCTAAGGACCCTGGGACTAAACACCTCCCTGTGCAACTGGATCCTGGACTTCCTGACGGGCCGCTCCCAGGAGGTAAAGGTAGGTAACAACACATCCGCCACGCTGATCCTCAACACATGGGCCCGTCAGAGGTGCGTGCTCAGTCCCCTCCTGTACTCCCTGTTCACTCATGACTGCACGGCCAGGCACAACTCCAACACCATCATTAAGTTTGCAGATGATCACCGACCAGACAGCCTATAGGGAGGTCAGAGACCTGGCCGTGTGGTGCCAGGACAACAACCTCTCCCTCAACGTGATCAAGACAAAGGAGATGATTGTGGACTACAGGAAAAGGAGGACCGAGCACACCCCCATTCTCATCGACGGGGCTGTAGTGGAGCAGGTTGAGAGCTTCAAGTTCCTTGGTGTCCACATCACCAACAATCTAACAAGGTCCAAGCACACCAAGACAGTCGTGAAGAGGGCACGGCAAAGCCTATTCCCCCTCAGGGATGAAAAGATTTGGCATGTGTCCTCAGATCCTCAAAAGGTTCTACAGCTGCACCATCGAGAGCATCCTGACTGGTTGCATCACTACCAGGTATGGCAATTGCTCGGCCTACAGAGGGTAGTGCGTACGGCCCAGTACATCACTGGGACCAAGCTTCCTGCCATCTAGGACCTCTACACCAGGCGGTGTCAGAGGAAGGCCCTAAGAATTTTCAAAGACTCCAGCCACCCTATTCATACTGTTCTCTCTGCTACCGCACGGCAAGCTGTACCGGAGCGCCAAGTCTAGGTCCATGAGGCTTCTTAACAGCTTCTACCCCCAAGCCATAAGACTCCTGAACATCTAATCAAATGGCTACCCAGACTATTTGCATTGCCCCCTCTCCTCTTTTACACTGCTGCTACTCTCTGTTGTTATCATTTATGCATAGTCACTTTAATAACGCTACCCACATGTAGAGATTACCTCAACTAACAAGTGCCCCCGCACATTGAGACTGTACCGGTACCCCCGTGTATAGTCTCGCTATTGTTATTTTACTGCTGTTCTTTAATTAATTGTTACTTTAATTTCTTATTCTTACACATTTTTTATAAAAAAAATAAGCATTTCACTCTCAAGGTCTACAGCCGTTTTATTCGGAGCATGTGACTAATACAATTTCATTTGATTTACTCGCATAAAAACAGTGGATGGAAACTTGGATACTGTTGCTATAAATCCATGAATACAAAAGTGATGAAAGCATAACCGCCGTTCCTTGATCTGACCTATATGCTATGCATCAAAGTAAATTATTTTGAATTTATTAACATATATAATCTCAGCAACTGTTCAAACAATATACCAAACAACATTGTAGCCTAATTAGATATTATTTAATTATAAATCAGATTATTTGACATGGGGGAGATGTGGGAAGCTTAAAGGCTAGCTTGCTTGCTAGCTGCTAGCGGAGTAGCCTACAGCCAACTGGCAGGCACAAAACGAGGTAATGTAAAACAACACTAAACTTTCATTACATGTAGCTATTAATCAAATATGCAGGTGTTTCTCTTAGAAATGAGCTAACACTGGTGATAATGTTCTATTTGATATCTAGTCAATTTACCACACCATATGAATCATGACCTATCATGACCTTTTGGGTCAGGTGATAGGAGCAGAATTGCAAATTAACCAGTCAAGCTATTCGGGGGTCTAGGTACACATGGATGGGCGAGGGTATCATTTTACCAAAAGGTGCACGTTGCTCCCCCCCCCCAAAATATGACTCCACCCAAGCGAACACACAGTAAATGATGGAGTGATCTGTGGGTCGGCCTTAACATGGTGCTCCGAGGTCCTGTTAAAGTTTGTGCAAGTGACATTATTTTGGAGTTTGTCGCTGTGGTAGAGTGCATTGTCATTACCTTGCAATGGCTCAAAGGAGTCCATAAAGTCCAGGTTGGGCTGTAGGGGGATGAGTCCAGGCTGGATCATGTCTGCGTTTCCTGCATGAGCTATGGGGAACAGGTGGATACGAATGGGGTGTGAAAAAAAAGTTGTTGAAAAGCAAATAGATTTTCCAATAGATCTGGTTGAAGGAAGGCTTGGGTGGATCTGAGTGAATAGAAACAGGCTTGGTGTATGGAATGGGATGTTGGTGGCGGGCCCTCACCTATCTCCCTCGGATTGGGCCAGGCCATGGGCTGGTGGGAGGCCAGCGTGGAGAAGAGTGTGTCAGAAAACTCTGACATCAGCACGTCCATGTCAAAGAGTGGGTCCATCTCCATGGGGACAGGAGACTCACGGCTTTTGCGAGCAACTCGGCGCACGGCCATTTCCTCATCCTGACAAAGGGACACACGGAATGTGTCTGGAAAGATCTCCCCAAACAGCAAAAACTGCTCCTCTGGCCCCTTAGGGTGTTCAAAATGCAACAAGCCAGCCAGTCAGTTACACAAAAAACATGCAGTGCACATACTGTACAAACCATATCAAATCATAGAACTAATCTATTTAACAGTTACGAAACATGCAGACTACATACTCAAATTGATTAAAATCAGCCTCTTCAATAAAACACATGCCTCATAACAATCCAAATACAGACCAAGCAGTGTTTGTTTGCACAATTGAAGTAGGGGGGGTGTAACTTGTAACATGTAAAAGTAATAGGAATGTGGATCTGTGTTTGTGTTATTACTTTGATTTTGTTGTTTTTCAAAAATGTCTGTTTTCACATTTCTTAAGGACTCTTGGAAGACTAGCCCTTGGTGAGCTAAGAGATCCTAATAGCATAAATCAAATCAACATAGCCTACAGCTTTCCTACCCACATGTAGTAAATGTATTCTTTGTGCATTAATGTCCTATTCTTTATTTTATTCTTTGTCATTTTCACAGATAGTGTGATGTAGTGATTATTTGGGTGTTACCCTTATTTTTTCACTCACACTACTTTATTACCTAATTTGAATCGAGGAAGCACACAAGAATGCATACCTTGAGAAGGCTTGAGAGATCGTCATCCTTGTGCTTCTGTAACTGTGACAAATTGGAAAATCAATATTATGTGGCAGATTCATATATTGACATAAAATTATAACATGGAGTAGAGCATAGTAAATGTAGTACATTCATCAACTAGTTGCCTCACCATTCAGTTAAAGCAACTGACAAGAACCTAATATAGGCCTAATGCTGCTCAGTCTTGAACATTAGCCAACTTTGTTTAATTGGAACATTAATATATAAATTTCTTTTTTAAAGGCACAATCTGGCAATAACAAAATCCATTACCCTACCCTTTTCTTGAAATATGTCCTCCACTTGTGATACTCTCGAATTACAATTTCAATTCTTCTTTTCCAATATTTCCCTTCTGTGGCTATTGCCTATGGAAGACAACGGGAGAGGGAGAAAATAATGTGGGGATTGGTTTAAGTGGTAAACAGTAAGGAGAGGAGAGAGACATGGAGTGGAACAGAGGAGAGAAAAGAAAAAAAAATATGATAGATTATGAAGAGGGACATGCAAAGGAGCAGGATACACACGGGATAAAAAAGTGGTCACAGAGAAGAGTTTGGTTAATAGGGTGGAGCAGTGGTATGGTATGGTGCTGCATATTATTTTCTGTGATTTTGTTATTGCCGGGGCAGCAGGTAGCCTAGCGGTTAGAGCGTTGGGCCAGTAACCGAAAGGTTGCTAGATTGATTCCCCGAGCTGACAATGTAAAAATCTGTCATTCTGCCCCTGAACAAGGCAGTTAACCAACTGTTCCTAGGCAGTCATTGTAAATAATAATTTGTTCTTAACTGACTTGCCTAGTTAAATAAAGGTTAGATAAAAAAAATATCCCCCCAATCCACTGCCCTTTCTTACCTCTGCCGGACGATGGTCTTCTATGTCCATGGTCCCATCCAGAGGAGTGACAAAATGGCAGACAGGGTTGTCTCGCTTCTCCACATCTGTAGAGTAGAACACATGCAAGAGCTACCAGTTGAGCAAAAAGAACACACCCCCTATACTAACATAGTAGTGAATAAGATTTATTTTTTAATTTTTTAAGAAAACATTAAATAGGATTCATACACTGTAGACTATAGTTCTCAATCATAAGGGGATTCAAGTGCCATTCAGTGGCTCTGCAGACCCAACCCTGGAGCAATCGTTAAATCAAATATTTATTTCAGCCAAGTTCAACCTGGCGTTTATACTATGTTACAACAGTGAGGTTGCTGTTTTTAGTGAGAGACAATAGAATATGAAGCTGTGCGTGGAGCTCTTACATTGCATGTACCAGGCCCTCCAGATAGCGTTGTTGAGCCGAATCTTGTCTCTCCACAGCAGCTTTAGGCCTTTGAAGTTCTTCCATTTTGGTGACACTAACTTGCCGCTGAAAAGGCAGAAGATAACACAAGCCTCTTAATGACCTACTCAAGCGGGAGAGGTGCAGATTGGCAAAATGAAGAGGTGATTTTAACAGTTAGGTAACCTCAAACTGATCAGATTCCTGGGGTCGGCAGGTAACCTAGTAGTTAAGAGCGTTGGGCCAGTAACCAAAAGGTGGCTGGTTCGAATCCCTGAGCCAGCAAGGTGGAAAAATGTGTCGTTCTGCCCTTGGCCAAGGCTGTTAACCGCCAACAACAACTGCTCCCCGGGCACTGATGACGTGGATGTCGATTAAGGCAGCCCCCCCTGCATGCAGAGCGGTTGGGTTAAATGTGGAAAACACATTTTGGTTGAAAGCATTCATTCAGTTGTGCAACTGACTAGGTATGCCCCTTCCTTTTCCCCTTTTCCTAGAACAATTGTGGAAGTCACCCCTGATTTCAGACAGCTCAACACTATCCTAAGTGAAGGCTACAGGGATGCCTTAACAGTAGACACATAACTCTGAAAAGGGTAACATAACCACTATGTATTTGAAAATCCTAAAATACAGTGCATTTTTATATACAAATAAATACTCCCATGCATTTGAAACCAGGTCTGTTTGTTATTTCATAAAATATATTTAGAAATAAGTATTTTAATAGGAAATTATTTGAAAATACTTCCAATAGAAGTGTTGCATATGGGTGAATTTCACACTACTTCTGGATTACAATTGGATTTTAATATTCGTATGAATGTCCTGCTTAATATAATGTTTGTGTCATCATTACAAATCAACTGCATTATACTTTCTTTTTTTTAAACAGTAAAATGGTTATTTGGCTAGCTTTTGCAACAGCCTATATCAATGAGCGTTAGCATTCTAGCTAACAACTGCTGCATCCCAAAAAGTTATTTTTGCAAATACCAAACATAATCTAAGCGACTGTTCAAGTGAGAATTTAAAAAAATATTCTAAGTGTATGAAAACCCCAACAAGTTTTTTTGTTTACAAGTAATAGAAACTTAAAATCTAGGCTGTGTTGAATAGGCGCAGATGGTGATGGCTTTCTTACTCCCACCAAGAGTCGCACACGTCAGTGTGTCGTGTACTGCAAAAGGGTCTATACCGTTCTACTTCAAGCAACCACAACGTTATTATGGCCGTGTCCACAAAACTTTTAGCAGATGATAGCACACAGCCTAGTAATATAATCTGTTTACTGTAAGTAAATGGGCAGTTCATAGGGCTGAGGCGAACCAAGGAAGACAAACTATCAACAGGACAAGAAAAACAAGAAACAGGACATTCAATTTGAAGGACATGTTGTTAATGGCCAGTGTTTAGCTAGCCTAACCTATATCAAATGACCCAATGTATTCACACCCCTTGTCATTTTCCACATTTTGTTGTGTTACCTCCCAAATTTAAAATAGATTAAATAGAGATTTGTCATCACTGGCCTACACACAATACACCATAATGTTAAAGTGGAATTATGTTTTTACAAGTTAATAAAAAATAAAAAGCTGAAATGTCTGGAGTCAATAAGTATTCAACCCCTTTGTTATTGCAAGTCTAAATAAGTTCAGGAGTAAAAATGTGCATAGTAAGTTGCATGGACTCACTCTGTGTGGAATAATAGTGTTTAACATGATTTTAGAATGACTACCTCATGTCTGTAACCTACACATACAGAATTGTAAGGTCCCTTAGTCAAGCAGTGAATTTCAAACACAGATCCAACCACATAGACCAGGGAGGTTTTCCAATACCTCGCAAAGGGCAACTATTGGTAGATTTGATAAAAAAGCAGACATTGAATATCCCTTTGAGCATGGTGAAGTTATTAATTACACTTTGGATGTTGTGTCAACACACCCAGTCACTACAAAGATACAGGCGTCCTTCCTAAGTTTCCGAATAGGAAGGAAACCGCTCAAGGACTTCACCATGAGGCCAATGGTGACTTTAATACAGTTAGAGTGAAAGGAGAAAACCGAGGATGGATCAACAAACATTATAGTTACTCCATAATACTAACCTAACTGACAGAGTGAAAATAATGAAGCCTGTACAGAATACAAGTATTCCAAAACATGTATCCTGTTTGCACTAGGGCACTAAAGTAATACTGCAAAACATTTGGCAAAGTAATTCACTTATTGTCCTGAATACAAAGTGTTGTATTGGATATGCCCCCAGCATAACATTATTGAGTACCACTCTCTATATTTTCAAGCATAGTGGTGAATGCATCATGTTATGGGTATGCTTGTAATCGTTAAGGACTGGAGAGTTTTTCCAGGTAGACAAAAACCTGGAATGGAGCTAAACAGGCAAAATCCTAAAAGAAAACCTGGTTTAGCCTGCTTTCCACCAGACACTGGGAGATTAATTCACCTTTCAGCGGGACAACCTAAAACACAATGCCTAATCTACACTGGAGTTCCTTAGTGGCTGCATTACAGTTTTGACTTAAATCTACTTGAAAATATATGGCAAGACCTGAAAATGGTTGTCTACCAATGATCAACAACCAATTTGACAGCGCTTGAAGAGTTTTGAAAAGAATAATAGGGAAATTAAGCACAATCCAGGTGTGGAAAGCTTTTAGAGACTAACCCAGAAATACTCTCAGGTGTAATCGTTGCCAAATGGTGCTTCCACAAAATATTGACTCAGGGGTATGAATATTTAAGTAAATGAGATATATTTGTGTATTTCATTTTCAATAAATTTGACAACATTTTTAAAAACATGGATTTTTTCACTTTGTCATTGTGGGTTGTTGTGTGTAGACGGGTGAGAAAAGAAAAAAAATATTTAATCCATTTTGAATTCAGGCTGTATCACAACAAAATGTGTAATAAGTCAAGGGGTATGAATACTTTATGAAGGTGCTGTATATATTTTGCATAGAAATAAAAACTAAATTTCTTCTGCCCCCTGACTAGTGAACTGAAACTATCAGTGGGTTGAGGACATGTCTTTCCACTGAAGCCAAGATGATGGAGCGGGTGATTCTCACGTAATTGTCATTTTAAAAAGGAGCTCTTTGGAATTTTTGAGAATAAATTGACTACCACATTTTCATTTGGAGCAAAAAAAGTTCTAACATCATTATAATGTTGATTTCAAAGAGTTTAGTCAATGTTTATGTATTTTATAGCATTTTTCACAACTGATTGAAATTTCACATTACCACAACACTAAATATCGAGAAAAGAAGAAAAACTGATGATTTTTCCATGTTTAAAAAATATATATTGGTATACCACAGAGCAAATCTAAGTTAGATATACAGTTGAAGTCGGAAGTTCAATTACATTTAAACTCAGTTTCTCACAATTCCTGACATTTAATCCTAGTAAAAAGTCCCTGTCTTAGGTCAGTTAGGATCACCACTTTATTTTAAGAATGTGAAGTGTCAGAATAATAGTAGAGAGAATGGTTTATTTCAGCTTTTATTTCTTTCATCACATTCCCAGTGGGTCAGAAGTTTACAAACACTCAATTAGTATTTGGTAGTATTGCCTTTAAATTGTTTAACTTGTGTCAAAAGTTTTGGGTAGCCTTCCACAAGCTTCCCACAATAAGTTGGGTGAATTTTGGCCCATTCCTCCTGACAGAGCTGGTGTAACCGAGTCAGGTTTGTGGGCCTCCTTGCTCGCACACGCTTTTCAGTTCTGCTCACACATTTTCTATAGAATTGAGGTCAGGGCTTTGTGATGGCCACTCCAATACCTTGACTTTGTTGTTCTTAAGCCATTTTGCCACAACTTTGGAAGTAGGCTTGGGTTCATTGTCCATTTGGAAGACCCATTTGCGACCAAGCTTTAACTTCCTGACTGATGTCTTGAGATGTTGCTTCAATATATCCACATAATTTTCCGTCCTCATGATGCCATCTATTTTGTGAAGTGCACCAGTCCCTCCTGCAGCAAAGCACCCCCACAACATGATGCTGCCACCCCCGTGCTTCATGGTTGGGATGTTGTTCTTTGACTTGCAAGCCTCCCCCTTTTTCCTCCAAACATAACGATGGTCATTATGGCCAAACACTTCTATTTTTATTTCATCAGACCAGAAGACATTTCTCCAAAAAGTAAAATCTTTGTCCCATTGTGCAGTTGCAAACTGTAGTCTGGCTTTTTTTTAATGGCGGTTTTGGAGCAGTGGCTTCTTCCTTGCTGAGCGGCCTTTCAGGTTACGTCGATATAGGACTCATTTTACTGTGGATATAGATACTTTTGTACCTGTTTCCTCCAGCATCTCCTTCCTGAGCGGTTTGACGGCTGCGTGGTACCATGGTGTTTATACTTGCTTACTATTGTTTGTACAGATGAACATGGTACCTTCAGGCGTTTGGAAATTGCTCCCAAGGATGAACCAGACTTGTGGAGGTCTACAATTTGTTTTTTCTGGGGTCTTGGCTGATTTCTTTTGATTTTCCCATGATGTCGAGCAAAGAGGCACTGAGTTTGAAGGTAGGCCTTGAAATACATCCACAGGTACACCTCCAATTGACTCAAATGAAGTCAATTAGCCTATCAGAATCTTCTAAAGCCGTGACATAATTTTCTGGAATTTTCCAAGCTGTTTAAAAGGCGCAGTCAACTTAGTGTATGTAAACTTCTGACCCACTGGAATTGTGATAGTGAATTATAAGTGAAATAATCTGTCTGTAAATAATTGTTAGAAAAATTATTTGTCATGCACAAAGTAGATGTCCTAACCGACTTGCCAAAACTATAGTTTGTTAACAAGAAATTTGTGGAGTGATTGAAAAACGAGTTTTAATGACCCGACCTAAGTGTATGTAAACTTCCAACTTCAACTGTAGTAATGAACAAATGACTTATTCCTAAACAAATGTTATTTTGAAGATCTCATTAGCGAAAAACAAAGATCTGAGTCATGACATTTGTGATAATATAACGTAAATTATCTTAACACATTTTGCTGAATAACTACCACAATGTAACTCCTAGTATTTGCCTGTACTAAGGCAAACTAGATAAACAATTAAATAATGAATTGACAATTAATTAAAGTGTTTCAGTAATGATAAGCAGGTTGCGGAAAAGAGAATGAATATTTCGGTAATGAGCATGACTTTTTTGACCAAGAAGTTTTAAAAACATAACGAGTATGCAATTAGCTTTTACCTATGAACCGTAAAAGGGTCAATAAAGAATTGTTCTGAAATATGAGGAATGGGGTATGAGCTTCAAGTACAATTAATCAAGGATAACAATAAATGATCCAAGATATGAGACTTAAACATCAAGATAAAATGAATTAAAATACATTCACAATGTTGGACAATGGTTGTGAATAGGGCTGTTGCGGTGACCCGTATTACCGCCACACCAGCGGTCACGAGTCATGAAGGCAGTCAAATTCCATGTGACCGTTAAGTCACTGTAATTAGGCTTTTCCGAGCTCTGATGCTGCTGATGGTCATTAGTAGTCTACCAAACTTGCTAACTGCCTGGTACTCAGCACTCTATTGTCCCTCTAATCATTCTGACATCGATGCAAATGTAATAGAAAATCTAATCAAAGACTTCATAAGAGCCCATGAGCTCATGTTGCGCAACATTTCTTGTAGCCTGTGAGAAAGACCCGATCACGTGATGGAGAGCCATGTGAGTGAGAGGTGCTCCGGAGCGCGCAGCACCCAGGGAGAAGGGCACAACGGCCACTGGACGCAAAAGGCATGGATTTCTTTTAGGGTGTATTACAGCCACACAAAGGGGATGCCGCCGTGAAATTTGATGCATTATCAAGTGCAATGGAAATAAGTCCCAGACTTTATTGTGTGTTATCCTCGATGATTTTATTAATGTGCATGTATGGCTTTTAAGTTTTATGTGTGCTTGTTTTTTTTAAATGGTCGAATTAATAAACTAAACTGTCAAATTGTGAATAAGAGACTGATAGATTATGTACAGCCTGCGCAAAAAACAAAGCAGGGCTCATACCTTTCATCGTTAGTTCTCTAACATTTCATTAACATCATTTCATTCCAAGTTCTCTCACGTCACCCCGCTCCTCCGCTCTCTCCACTGGCTTCCAGTTGAAGCTCGCATCCGCTACAAGACCATGGTGCTTGCCTACGGAGCTGTGAGGGGAACGGCACCTCCGTACCTTCAGGCTCTGATCAGGCCCTACACCCAAACAAGGGCACTGCGTTCATCCACCTCTGGCCTGCTCGCCTCCCTACCTCTGAGGAAGTACAGTTCCCGCTCAGCCCAGTCAAAACTGTTCGCTGCTCTGGCACCCCAATGGTGGAACAAACTCCCTCACGACGCCAGGTCAGCGGAGTCAATCACCACCTTCCGGAGACACCTGAAACCCCACCTCTTTAAGGAATACCTAGGATAGGATAAAGTAATCCTTCTAACCCCCCCCCCCTTAAAAGAGTTAGATGCACTATTGTAAAGTGGTTGTTCCACTGGATATCATAAGGTGAATGCACCAATTTGTAAGTCGCTCTGGATAAGAGCGTCTGCTAAATGACTTAAATGTAAATGTAAATGTAATGTAAATGTTAGAGTCACATCATGCAGCCGTACAATGTATTAAAAATCAAAACCTATAGCCCAATGTTTGTAGAACAACTAAAATTACATTAATCAAGGCTGTATCACATCTGGCCATGATTGGGCGTCCCATAGGGCGGCGCACAATTGGCCCAGCGTCGTCCGGGTTTGGCCAGGGTAGGCCGTCATTGTAACTAAGAATGTGTTCTTTACGGACTTGTCTAGTTAAAAAGGTTTAAAAAAATTAATAACTCTAAATTAACCATATAGGAGTACCTATTTCTTTGTTGCTAAACACAATAGCAGCATGTGCACACTCCCTCAAATAATAAATGTGTCTATGAAATAATGGTTATACCATGTAATTCAAAAATATTTTTTTACTCAAATCACCGCCATCGTACAATGCTGGTTTCATGAGAATCACCCGGGTACATACAGTGCACTCGGAAAGGCTGTTATCACTGCCAAAGGTGCTTCAACAAAGTACTGAGTAAAGGGTCTGAATTCTTATATAAATGTGATATTTCAGGATTTTTTTTATTATACATTTGCAAAAATGAATACTTTCCGAATGCACTGTAGCTGTTTAAGCCTGTTGCCTGTGTTCACAAACATAGCCACTGCATGAGGGATCCCTGGGGACACCAGGCTGTAAAACCTCTCCATCTAAGACAGGCTATATGAGGACACTGGCTGCTCCCGATAGACACTCACTGCCCTACCAATCCCCCCCACCCCCCACCCGCAATTGAAAGGCAACACGCTGCTACTGAGCAACGGTGCGGGTGGGTGATTTATATGCGCTGTGTCATACCATTTGAATGAGTGCCGAGGCTAAGAGAGGACTTGAATATGGTAGACTGGCCCAGTTTAAGGAACCACAACAATTCTTTCAACCTTTTGCACTCATAGTAGTTCCACACTGACTGGGTGCGTCTTTAATTGCAGTATGTTGAAAAAGCGGAGTGAGTTTGATTTTATCGTGGATTCTTCAGGCTATTGTGTTGTAAAAGAGGGTGTAGCTAGATCATCTACAATGTAGTGCACTTTTGTTGCTTTAAGAGAGAGCCAAAGTGCTAAAGGACTCCAGGTTATGGAGCATGTAGTAAAGAGTAAGAGGTAGATATAGCAGACCTTATCTGACATGTCTGAGGAATTAACTTAGGTTAGGAGAATGGAGGTGCACGAAATGCTGCTGATTTGATTGCCCAAGATTATATTGTGTACCTGCACCATGGCCCTACCACCTACATTTAGTTCAGGTTCTCACCATCGGTTATCATTCACTACATGTTGTCCACAGTCAAAGGAAATGATCGTGGACTACAGACACACCCCCCTTTACATTGTCAGGGCTGTAGTGGAGGGGGGTCGAGAGCTTTAAGTTCCCCGGTGTCCATATCACTAAGGATCGATCATGGTCCAAACACAACAACACATTTGTGAAAAGGGCACAACAACGCTTCTTCCCCCTCAGGAGGTTGAAAAAGACTTGGCATGGGCCCCCACAGCTGCACCATTGAGACCATCTTGACTGGCTGCATCAACGCTTGGTATGGCAACTGCTTGGCATCCGACCGCAAGGCGCTACAGAGGGTGGTGTGTACAGTCCAGTACATCACTGGGGCTGAGCTCCCTGCTATCCATGACCTCTATACCAGTCAGAGGAAGGCCAAAAAAAACAACTGTCAAAGACTCCAGCCATCCAGTCATAGTCTGTTCTCTCTGCTACAGCACAGCACCGATGCACCAAGTCTGGGACCAACAGGACCCTAAACACCCCCAAGCCATAAAAGGCTAAATAGTTAGTTTGGGTATCTATTTGGTCAACTATTTATCCTGTTGCCTAGTAATGTTATTCCTAGTCATGTGTATATACACTACATGAACAAAAGTATGTGGACACCTGCTCTTCAAACATCTCATTACAAAATCATGGGCATTAATATGGAGTTGGTCCCCCCTTTTCTGCTATAATAGCCTCCACTCTTCTGGGAAGGCTTTTCACTAGATGTTGGAACATTGCTGCAGGGACTTGATTCCATTCAGCCACAAGAGCATTAGTGAGGTTGGGCACGGATGTTCCAATTCATCCCAAAGGTCTTCGATGGGGTTGAGGTCAGGGCTCTGTGCAGGCCAGTCAAGTTCTTCCACACCGATCTTGACATTTATGTATTGACCTCGCTTTGTGCACAGGGGCATAGTCATGCTGAAACAGGAAAGGGCCTTCCCCAAACTGTTGCCACAAAGCTCAAAGCACAGAATCGTCTAGACTGTCATTTTATGCTGTTGCGTTAAGATTTCCATTCACTGGAATTAAGGTGCCTAGCCCAAATCCTGAAAAACAGCCCCAGACTATTATTCCACCTCCCCCAAACTTTACAGTTGGCACTATGCCGTCGGGCAGGTAATGTTCTCCTGGCATCTGCCAAACCCAAATTCACACTTCAGACTGCCAGATGGTGAAGTGTGATTCATCACTCCAGAGAACGCATTTCCACTGCGCCAGAGTCCAATGGCGGCGAGCTTTACACCACTCAAGCCGAAGCTTGGCATTGCGCATGGTGATCTTAGGCTTGTGTGTGGCTGCTCGGCCGTGGAAACCCATTTCATTAAGGTCTCGACCAACACTTATTGTGCTGACGGTGCTTCCAGAGTCAGTTTGGAACTTTGTAGTGAATGTTGCAACCGAGGACAGACGGTTTTTATGCGATACGCGCTTCAGCACTCGGCAGTCCCGTTCTGTGAGCTTGTGTGGCCTACTATTTCTTGGCTGAGCCGTTGTTGCTCCTAGACGTTTCCACTTCACAATAAAAGCACTTACAGTTGACTGCACTTACAGTTGACTGTAAGACAGTCGTGAAGAGGGCACGACAAAGCCTAGTCACCCTCAGGAAACTAAAAAAATTTGGCATGGGTCCTGAGATCCTCAAAAGGTTCTACAGCTGCACCATCGAGAGCATCCTGACTGGTTGCATCACTGCCTGGTACGGCAATTGCTCGGACTCCGACCGCAAGGCACTACAGAGGGTAGTGCGTACAGCCCAATATATCACTGGGGCTAAGCTGCCTGCCGTCCAGGACCTCTACACCAGGCGGTGTCAGAGGAAGGCCCTAAAAATTGTCAAAGACCCTAGCCACCGCAGTCATAGACTGTTCTCTCAACTACCGCATGGCAAGCGGTACCGGAGTGCCAAGTCTAGGACAAAAAAGGCTTCTCAACAGTTTTTACCCCCAAGCAATAAGACTCCTGAACAGGTAATCGAATGGCTACCCGGACTATTTGCATTGTGTGCCCCCCAACCCCTCTTTTTACGCTGCTGCTACTCTCTGTTTATCACATATGCATAGTCACTTTAACTATACATTCATGTACATACTACCTCAATTGGGCCGACCAACCAGTGCTCCCGCACATTGGCTAACCGGGCTATCTGCATTGTGTCCCGCCACCCACCAACCCCTCTTTTACGCTACTGCTACTCTCTGTTCATCATATATGCATAGTCATTTTAACCATATCTACATACTACCTCAATCAGCCCGACTAATCGGTGCCTGTATTTAGCCTCGCTACTGTATATAGCCTCGTTACTGTTATTTTTCACTGTCTTTTTACTGTTGTTTTATTTCTTTACTTACCTATTGTTCACCTAATACCTTTTTTGCACTATTGGTTTGAGCCTGTAAGTAAGCATTTCACTGTAAGGTCTACAACACCTGTTGTATTCGGCGCACGTGACAAATAAACTTTGATTTGGTACCCTGTGTATATAGCCAACCTATCCTTAATCATTGCGTATTTATTATTACGCGTTTTACTTCTCTATTATTTCTCAATTTTCCTTCTCTGTGCATTGTAGGGAAGGGCCTGTAAGTAAGCATTTCACTGTTTAGTCTACACCTGTTGTTTACGAAACATGTGACGGATAAAATGTGATTTGATTTGATCCACTAAGTGTAGTCTGCAGTAAAACTGGGGCAAAGGTTGAGGGATGGGCGATGGATAGTTCCAACCCTTGGCAAGCATAGAGCTGTAAAGGGGATGCAATTCTTCTGACACAGGTGTCCTATCATGTGTTGACAGGGGTTGAGGGGGTGCCAAGGAGGAGCAACAATTACTTCTATCGCAAAACCCCTGTCAAAAGTGGTGCTCAGGCTGTTTGCATTGCCTGGGCATCTGGTGTCAAGTGTCCTTCTCCAGACTCAGCACATCAAGCATGGCTAAACAAAGGCTGTAAAATCCCAACTGTTGATTTGAGCAGCAATGCATCAGTCTACTCTAGGCTGATGGGGAGAAGGGGATATTATGGGTGTGTAGCCCCTGCTCTAAAAATACCGGCTGCTCCAAGTTAAAGTGCTGCCTGCAATTTACAAATGCATGTGGAGACCCTCTTGGAGCAGCTGGCCTTTCACCTAAGAGGTTAAGAGAGACAAGCACAGCAAGATGAGCCTCTAACACAGGGTTTCTCTGCTCTGTTCTAGGGAACCTTCTGTGTACATAATTTTCCTTTCTTCAACTAGGCCTATTTCAGATTAGACAGGGTTTAAACATATGATTTGAATAAATCACCAAATTGCTGTAGCTAAATTAGGTTTAACTGTCAAACTGCTAAGCAAACTTTGCAAAGTTACCCAGACCAGACCTGTCCAGTAGCACAGGACCATATTACTGCAACAGCAGACTGTTGACCTTGGGACCACTTCACAACACATTATTTAAAATGCCTATTATCGCATACCGCCCAAACAGATCCACAGATGGCAGTGCAATAGAGATTGTGTCCTTTCCCACCTGGACAAAAGGAACACCTACATGAGAATGCTGTTCATTGGCTACAGCTCAGCATTCAACACCATAGTGCCCTTGAAGCTCATCACTAAGCTGGGAGTGAACACCTCACTCTGCAACTGGATCCTGGATTTCCTGACGGGACGCCCCCAGGTGGTGAGGGTAGGCAACAACATATGCATCACGCTGACGATCAACACGGGGGCCGCTCAGGGGTGCGTGATTAGTCCCCTCCTGAACTCCCTATTCACCCACGACTGCGTGACAGCGCACGACTCCAACACAGTCATTAAGTTTGCAGACGACACAGCCTGATCACAGACGACGAGACAATCTATAGGGAGGAGGTCAGAGACCAGGCAATGTGGTGCTAGGGCAACAACCGCTCCCTCAACGTCAGCAAGACAAAGGAGCTGATCGTGGACTACAGGAAACGGAGGGCCGAGCACGTCCCCATTCATATCGACAGGGCTGTAGTGGAGCGAGACGAGAGCTTCAAGTTCCTCTGTGTCCACATCACTAAGGATCTATCATAGTCCAAACCAGGGTTTCCATTAGGAAAATGTTTTTGACCAGCAGCTAGGGATGTTAACCGCTAATTTGACCAGTCATACTTATCGGTCTATAGGGTAATTAGCATAATCTTCTGGAATTCAATTGGTGCGTGTGTATTTTCATTAATCGTCATGCATAGGGCTATGGCAGTCACAACATTTCGTCAGCCGGTGATTGTCAAGCAAATAACTGTCGGTCTCACGGTAATTGACCGTTAATTAACGTAAACACATTTATCATCTCCTGGCTTCCACACAAGCCGCTGATTCTGACCTTTGGAACATCTAAAATAGAAAAGGATATTTTCTCCAAACGATTTGAGGGAGTGCGCACATGTGGCGATTCTGTGTTGAGCGGTTAACAAAGAAATAGGTACTTCTATATGCTTAATTTAGAGTTATTAATCTAACTTTAGTTGTGATACAAACGTTAGGTTATGTTTTGATTTTTAATACATTGTAAGGCTGCATGATGCGACTAATGATGATTTGAAAAAAGTCACTTGAAGGGCATGAGCTCTGCTTTGTTTTTTGTACATACTGTACAGGTTATTCATACTACATCAGTCACGCATTCACAATTTGACAAGCACTTGATAATGCCTAGAATTTCACGGGGCATCCCCTTTGTGTGGTGGTAATGTACCCTAAAAAAATGTATGCCTTTTGCGGCCAGTGGCTGTTGTGCCCGTATCCCTGAGTGATGTGCGCACACACACACACGGCTCTCCCATCAGGTGATCGGGTCTTTCTCATAGGCTACAAGTGAAGACACATTGGGGATGCAACTGCGTGGTTACATAAGTATTCAGTCCCTTTACTCAGTACTTTGTTGAAGCATATTTGGCAGCGATTACAGGAGATGGGAGAACCTCCCGGAAGGACAACAATCTCTGGAGCACACCACCAATCAGGCCTTCATGGTAGTGGCCAGACAGAAGCCGCTCCTCAGTAAAATACACTTCACAGCCCGCTTGGAGTTTGCCAAAAGGCACCTAAACGACTCTCAGACCATGAAAAACAAGATTCTCTGGTCTGATGAAACCAAGATTGAACTCTTTGGCCTGAATGTGGAGGAAACCTGGCATCATCTCTACGTTGAAGCATGGTGGTGGCAGCATCGTGCTGTGGGGATGTTTTTCAGAGGCAGGGACTGGGAGAATAGTCAGGATCTAGGGACAGATGAACAGAGCAAAGTACAGAGAGATCCTTGATACAAACCCGCTCCAGATCGCTCAGGACCTCAGACTGGGGCGAAGGTTCACCGTCCAACAGGACAACGACCCGAAGCACACAGCCGAGACAACGCAGGAGTGGCTTCGGGACAAATCTTTCAAGGCCCTTGAGCGGCCCAGCAGAGAGCCCGGTCTTGAACCCGATTTAACATCTCTGGAGAGACCTGAAAATAGCGGTGCAGCGACACTCCCCATCCAACCTGACAGAGATTGAGAGGATCTGCAGAAGAATGGGAGAAACTCTCCAAATACAGGTGTGCCAAGCTTGTAGCGTCATACCCAAGAAGACTCAAAGCTGTAATCGCTGCCAAAGGTGCTTGAACAAAGTACTGAGTAAAGGGTCTGAATACTTACGTAATATTTCCATTTCCCCCCCTCCCAACAATTTCTAAAAACCTTGTTTTTTTTGTCATTATGGGGTATTGTGTGTAGATTGAGGGGGGGAAATAATTTATACATTTTAGAATAAGGCCGTAACGTAACAAATGTTGGAAAAGTCTGAAGGGGGGGATCTGAATACTTTCCCAATGTACTGTATCAACTAGCTATAGGACAAACACTTCAAAACCTTGTTTCTTATGCTTAATTGTTTTACTGTCATTCTTCTACGCTTCCAGTGCTTACGTTTTGTTTTTGGATATTTTACTTTCGGTTTTGAGCACCAACTTCAAACAGCTGAAAATACAATATTTTTTATTTATGGAAAATATGTTTCACAACGAGTTAGATGGTACAATGAATCTACATTATACTTGCTTGTTTTGTCACAAACTGAAATTAGGCGAACCATCCACCATACTCGTTTTTAATTTAAGTAACCATACCAAACGTAACATATACTAATTTAAGCCACTCGGATTTACATTTACTATGTTACTTCTAGTCTATGAAACCAAGGTATATTATTACACGTTTTACTTTTCTATAATTTCTCAATTTTCTCTCTGCATTGTTGGGAAGGGCCCCTAAGAAGGCATTTCACTGTTAGTCGACACTTGTTGTTTACGAAGCATTTGAAGAATATAAATGTATTTGATTCTCATCTGGCATTGGACTCCACATGCAACTGTTGCAGTTATTGGAATTAATACATATCAAGCATTAGACTGTATGCGGCTTGTTTTATGGCACTACTGTAGCCTATACTATTTAGAAAATTGTTCTGGAAATGTAGACTCGTGACTAACTACACCTCATGCTTTGTCTCTGGGCGTGGATTCTGATGCTCGAGACAGATACTGGAAAAGTAAATACTCGTCCAATTTGTGTTTTGCTTAAATAGAAAACAAAACAACAGCTAACTTGGGATAATTTGGTAGCTAGGTATTGAAAACCCTTAACTTAATAAACACAATTTTGAACCCAAGTCATAGTTCAAAATGTAGCCCATCTTTAAATGCCATGGTGGTACATGCTTGCATTGTTGGCCTTTCAAAAGCCAGGCAGCTAACTTGATATCTAGTTAGCTAAAGTTAAACTTTTAGTTTATTTACGATGAGAAGCAATGAAGACACAAACCTGTATGCAAGGGTCATGCATTCGAAAAGTTTTGTTAAGGACGCGTCAATGGAGAGATGTGATGTGCTGGTCTTCCCGAAGTGATACGTCCGACAGGTTTGTTTGTTGACTGTGTCAAAGTCGTAGCCTTTTTTTGGTGGGTGTTCAATGTGCGGCGAGGACACCATGAAATGACCACTGTGGATTATCTGTGACTCTCGTCCATCCGATTTCTTAATCCCCAAATGAGACTCCTCCGTGTCCGAGTCATCGTCCTGCTCCTGCTTGACACTCACCGTGGAACGTCGGTATTGTCTTAGCTCCCTAGTGGTAGCCATATCTTAGCTAGCTGTTATTCTGGACCTATTTGCTAGCTGTTCTCATAGTTCGCGAGTTAAAACAAAGAAAAGTGAATATTATTTATGCATGATACTTTGCTCGTTCGAATACATTTTCCCGTGTTGTTTGACCCTTTGAGATATACACGTTGGCAGCCAGTCTTCGGAGTATATCCTCTTTTTCTGGTAGGCTAGCATCAGCTAACAAAAGTGTTGCTAGTGTCGAGGGATTTCCAGTGGGACCAACTGCTCCGTCATGTCTGCAAACGTGATTGGATGTAGTCACAGAAACACCCTCCACTCGAGAGCAGCAGGCTCAAAATAACTAGCCTGGTTGCCAGTCTCTGTTCAGCTAACGTAACGTAGCAGGCGTAAATAGTTAGCTATTTAATTCCACCCCATGTCATGTTTGGCAGACATGGAATACAAACAATAGAATGTTAGAGACTGGTACCCAGACTAGGAGTATCTGACTTTCGTTGTTTGTAAATTGCATATGTTCAGGTTTAATCTTGATTGCTTTATGGACATAGCTAAATACTTGTTTCATGTGTGTACATCAGGGATAATCAACTAAATTCCGATTTTTTTCTTGAGCGAATGGTCGGGACATAATTACAAATCATTTGACGACTGCAACAGATATTTGACTAAAACAATGTCAAACCTTGCTTACGTTTGAATACGATCACGTGTCTCTATTTCCAAAATGAAAATAACTTGGTGCTGATTTCCTGGTGTTTTTACAGTCAGGTCCAGTGTAACAGTATAACTTTACGTCGTCCCCTCGCCCCGACACGGGCGCGAACCAGGGACCCTCTGCACACATCAACAACGGTCGCCCACGAAGCATCGTTACCCATCGCTCCACAAAGGCCACGGCCAGAGCAAGGGGCAACCCTACTTAAGTCTCAGAGCAAGTGACGTAACTGATTGAAATGCTAGTAGCGCGTACCCGCTAACTAGCTAGCCATTTCACATCCGTTACACCAGCAAGGAAAATTCCGTATAAGTGCACTCGGAAAGTATTCAGACCCCTTGACCTTTTCCACATTTTGTTACGTTCCAGCCTTTTCCTAAAATGTATTAAATACGAAATGTATTTTTTCCTTAATCCATTTTACAATAAGTCTTTATTGTATAAAAATATGGAAAAGGTCAAGGGGTCTGAGTACTTCGCAAATGCAACGTATAAAATTGTTTTGTTTAGAAAACTTCTGGGGCCAAATAAAACTACCTGTGAGGCAAACTCAGCCTGCCAGTTGGGGAACCTTGGTGTACATGATATGGCAACATGCTGCCTACACTCTGCATTGTAGCTGTGTAACAGGTTTAAACACATTTTTACATTATAGAATCAATATGTGGAATAAATAGGCTAGTTAGCTAAAACCAACTGAAATGTATGTACAATAAAATAACATAAGGGTCCCAAAAGACAGTAATCAACATTTGACTTTCTGTAGCCAGGCTATAATTTTGGGCAAAGGCTAACGAGGAAACAACTATTTAGGCTACTTACATTTTGCAAATAAAAGGTTATACTTAGTTTAATAATCTATACATAGTGTTGCCAGCACTGCTGGACTCCAGTGAGGTATTCAAAGAGCCATCTATAACCAAACAGCCTACATATACACTGAAAAATGCTTTACAGGTTAACGAAAACTGAGCACTTGTTATACCAGAGTGAAGTATACATACGATTTAAACAAATCAACACGTTTTTCATTATTCTGGTAATTCAAGGTACACAACTAATCTGGTAGCAGGACTATGCTACAAGTGAGTTTCCATAAGAGGAGAAAAGGAAATAGATATGCGACTGACTGAGTGGCACTAAATATGTAGGTGTTGTCTTTAGTTAAATTAACTAAATGTTTTACTGTCAAAGTAATAAACAGAACAGCAGCAGAACCAACAGATTTTAAGAGGATTCAAACAGTGTGTTGACCCGCATGAACAAAAACTAAATCTAAATATATGTACATATACTTAAGAACAAAAATAGCGGATGTGTGGCAAAATGAGATTTAGCTGCAGTTTAGGTCGACACTGATCCAGCTGATCCTGGTTTAGTTTAAGTTTTAAAGTCTTTTTTGGGGTAGAGGTGGGTGCTGGACTCCACTTGGACCAATTCAGAAGAATAAAGAAATTAAGACACAGGAGGGCTGAGGACATGGCAACAGATCAAGGAATTGGTGATGGTAAAAGATAAGTTAGCTACTTTTGAGGAAATCCAACTTCCCCTTCTTATTGGGAGGAGTGCCATCTTCAGATTCCTGCAAAAATAAAAAATATTTCAAGAAACATTTAAGCTTCTCATATTAAAATACTAATGTCAAAATTAGTTTCATTATACTGCATCAATCAAATTTCTAATTGACTAAAACATACAGTTAACTGCCAAAATAAAGGAAACACCAACTTAGTGTCTTAGGGTGTTGGGCCACCACGGCCTGCCAGAACAGCTTCAATGCGCCTTAAAGTTCCAGACACTTGTAGAATCTACGCTATTGGAGGTGACACCATTCCTCCACGAGAAATTCCATCTGGTGTTTGTTGATTGTGGTGGAAAATGCAGTCTCTGGCACCGCTCCAGAATCTCTCAAGTGTTCAATTGGGTTGAGCTCTGGTAACTGAGACAGACACACCCTTTAAACCCCCTAAAAGTCACAGATCTCTTCTAGCCATGGTAATCAAAATAATAGGCAACTGGGCATTTTTATACATGACCCTAAGCATGATGGGATGTTAATTGCTTACTTAACTCAGGAACCACACCAGTGTGGAAGCGCTTGCTTTCAATATACTTTGTATCCCTCATTTACTCAAGTGTTTCCTTTATTTTGGCAGTTACAGTGCATTCAGAAAGTTTTCAGACCCCATGACATATTCCACATTGTTACGTTACAGCCTTATTCTAAAATGGATCAAATAGTTTTTTGCCCACCATCAATCTACACACAATACCCCATAATGACAAAGCAAAAACAGGTTTAGACATTTTTGCAAATGTATATAAAAAAACCCTGAAACGTCACATTTAAATAAGCATTCAGACCCTTTACTCAGTACTTTGTTGAAGCACCTTTGGCAGCGATTACAGCCTCGAGTCTTCTTGGGTATGACGCAACAAGCTTGGCACACCTGTATTTGGGGAGTTTCTCCCATTCTTCTCTGCAGATCCTCTCAAGCTGTCAGGTTGGATGGGGAGCGTTGCTGCACAGCTGTTTTCAGGTCTCTTCAGAGACGTTAGATTGGGTTCAAGTCCGGGCTCTGGCTGGGCCACTCATGGACATTCAGAGACTTGTCCCCAAGCCACTCCTGCCTTGTCTTGGCAGTGTGCTTAGGGTCGTTGTCCTGTTGGAAAGTGAACCTTCGCCCCCAGTCTGAGGTCCTGAGCGCTCTGGAGCAGGTTATCATCAAGGATCTCTCTGTACTTTGCTCCATTCATCTTTCTCTAGATCCTGACTAGTCTCCCAGTCCCTGCCACTGAAAGAAAATTTACGTGCATTTACGTGCCTTTTATTGAGAAGTGGCTTCCGTCTGGCCATTCTACCATAAAGGCCTAATTGGTGGAGTGCTGCAGAGAAGGTTGTTCTTCTGGAAGGTTCTCCCATCTCCACAGAGGAACTCTGGAGCTCTGTCAGAGTGACCATCGGGTTCTTGGTTACCTCCCTAACCAAGGCCCTTCTTCCTCGATTGCTCAGTTTTTGGCCGGGTGGCCAGCTCTAGGAAGAGTCTTGGTGCTTCCAAACTTCTTCCATTTAAGAATGATGGAGGCCACTGTGTTCTTGGGGACCTTCAATGCTGCAGACATTTTTTGGTACCATTCCCCAGATCTGTGCCTCGACACAATCCTGTCTGAGCTCTACGGACAATTCCTTCGACCTCATGGCTTGGTTTTTGCTCTGATATGCACTTTCAACTGTGGGACCTTATATTGACAGGTGTGTGCCTTTCCAACTCATGTCCAGTCAATTGAATTTACCACAGGTGGACTCTAATCAAGTTGAAGAAACATCAAGGATGACCAATGGAAACAAGATGCACCTGAGCTGAATTTAGAGTTTCATAGCAATGGGTCTGAATATGTAAATAAGTTATGTTTCATTTTCAATAAATTAGCAAAAAATGTCAATCTGTTTTTTCTTTGTCATTATGGGGTATTATGTGTAGATTGAGGACATTTAAAAAATATATAGAATAAGGCTGTAATGTAACAAAATGTGGAAAAAGTCAAGGAGGCTGAATACTTTCCGAATGCACTGTACCTGTACAAAGACATTCTAGTCTTGGATGGTGGTGGAGGGGAGCACCTGAGAATCTTGAGGAGTGTCCGAGGATGGTTCATTCCTTCCTGTGGACCTTCGGTCTCTCTTAGGTGTGCTTGTGTTTGAAAATGCTGAGGGGTGAACATTTCCTGCAATACCAGAAAGTCTGTCTCAGTGAATAACCATGGGAGACAAGATGTTTTCTTATTCTATTTGCTTAAAGCAAGACAGGTGTTTGTATACTATTCCTACTACTTCTGTAACAGTTCTGATTAAAAGAGAACATAAAATTCCAACAAGGGGCAACAAAGTGAATTTGCTGTGTTATTCACTTTCCACAATAGTTTCAACTTCAGAGTCGGCAATCAGTGACCTTGCTTGGTGTGTATTATCGCAGGACTTGGTAGACAAGGCCTGTTTGCGAAATGTCCCAGGAAGATTTATTAACCTGTATTTTCTCCAAAATGACATGACCAATTCTGGGTGATGACACAAATACCCTATTGTAGCTGACTTCAAAGTCTACATTACAGCACCATCTTGTGGCAAGAAAGACAATGCGGAGTCACATCCAGGTACAGAACAAAGGGTTGATATTGGATTATGCTAAATACTCTTTTCAAGGGTGTTTAGCTTATGACGTGGTAATAACTGCATCAATGACAAGTGGACATATTGTAGTTTATTGAGTTTTGAACTCTGTCCTCAAACGGCATTAGCATGGCAGACCGTTTTAACAGCTCATTACTACAGAAACTACAGTAAGCCTTAGTGAAATCCTTTGTTCAAGCCCACAAGAGGAACCAACAATCTTCTCGCCAGTCTAGTACATAACAGCTAAACTGTTCTCCAAATACACGACATGATCAAGAGTATATGGACACGTGCTTGTTGAACATCTCATTCCAAAATCATGGACATTACTTTGGAGTTGGTTCCCCTTTGCTGCTATAACATCCTCCACTCTTCTGGGAAGGCTCTCCACTAGATGTTGGAACATTGCTGCGGACTTGCTTCCATTCAGCCGATAGAACGTTAGTGCAGTCAGTGTTCCAATTCATCACAAAGGTGTTTGATGGGGTTGAGGTCAGGGCTCTGTGCAGGCCAGTCAAGTTCTTCCACACCGATCTTGACAAACCATTTCTGTATTGACATCGCTGTGTTCATGGGGGCATTGTCATGCTGAAACAGGAAAGAGCCTTCCCCCAACTCTAACTGTTGCCACAAAGTAGGAAGCACAGAATCGTATAGAATGTCATTGTATAGTGTAGCGTTAAGATTTCCCTTCTCTGGAACTAAAGGGCGTAGCTTGAGCCATGAAAAACAGCCCCAGACCATTATTCTTCCTCCATCAAACTTTACAGTTGATACTATGCATTGTGGAAGGTAGCGTTAGCCTGGCATCCACCAAACCCAGATTCCGCCATTGGACTGCCAGATGGTGAAGCGTGATTTATCACTCCAGAGAATGAGTTTCCACTGCGCCAGAGTCCAATGGTGGCGAGCTTTACACCACTCCAGCCGATGCTTGGCATTGCGCATGGTGATCTTAGGCTTGTGTGCGGCTGCTCGGCCATGGAAACCCATTTCATTAAGGTCCCGACGAACACTTATTGTGCTGACGGTGCTTCCAGAGGCAGTTTGGAACTCGGTAGTGAGTGTTGCAACCGAGGACAGACGATTTTTAAGTGCTTCAGTACTCTGCAGTCACGTTCTGTGAGCTTGATTGGCCTACCACTTCGTGGCTGAGCCGTTATTGCTCCTAAACATTTCCACTTCACAATAACAGCACTTACAGTTGACCGGGGCAGCTCTATCAGGGCAGAAATTTGACGAACTGACTTGTTAGAAAGGTGGCATCCTATGACGGTGCTAAGTCACTGAGCTCTTCAGTAAGGCCATTCTACTGCCAATATTAATCTATGGAGATTGCATGGCTGTGTGCTCAATTTTATACACCTGTCAGAAACGGGTGTGGCTGAAATAGCTGACTCCACTAATTTGAAGGGGTGTCCACAAACTTTGGTATATATAGTGTATTTGACCAACTCTTAGTGCTCAAAGTACATGCTCAGACTTGAACAAATCTCGCCGTAGATGCCCTCTTTTACAATACTGCCATGTTTAGCATTTAATTATATATTCTATAACCTCATCATTGATTATGGTTTGTCAATATGAATCTTTAGATGAAATATTTAAACAAAAACTTGCTCAATGTTTTCAAAGCCATTCTCTGTATGGTGATGGGTTAATTCTTAGAAATGTTGCTTGACATTGGTGAAGACTGAAGAACATTTTGTTCACCTAATGTTCTTTATGAACCTCATCACTACAAGCCATAACATGTACCCTTTTGACCTTGAGACAGCAGTGCAATTCGGGGTTATGAGGGCTGGGTGAAAGCAGTCTGCCTGTCAAGTTAAACCATATTTTTTGACAAGTTGGCACTACTCTTAGAAAATACCTCGTGGTAAGAACAAGAGCAGGGCTAATGAGGACAAGTTGCAGTTTGTATATGGTATGGTTTAGTTGAAACTAAGGCAGCGCTCTCCCTTTCTGTGCTCGGTAGCATATATACTGACCACTCTTGCTGTCTGTGCTCTTCAGCTGCTCTTTGCCAGGGGACTGACTCTGGTCACTCTTGGCCTCGATGCTGTCACTCTGGGAAGTTGCCATGGCCTCTTGGGTAGGGCTGGCACTGTTGCTGTTCTCCTGCTTCATGGGAGAGCAGTCAGCAATGGAGCTCTGGTTACTGTTATCATCTGAGAGATACAGAAAGTGACAGATGAATTTACAACTATTATTGAACCAAAGAACATCATTTAAAGTATTTTGCCCTTTTTAGCTTACCATGCATATCCATCATTCCGGGAGAGGAGCTGTTTTCTGGTGTTGTGATCTCCGACCCATACTTGTCATTGTTGGCTTTCTTCTTATTTTTGCTCTTTTGCAAGATAGCACATACAATGCTGAAGTGGCGCTATTTATTACAGATTTATTAAGAATTACATAATGATGTACTTTATCTCAATATAATAGATAATTGTGGACCAGTTTATGTCATTAGGAATTGGAAAAGACATGAGGAAAGGAAGCACATGGATCTGCAAAAACTATTAAGCACAAGGATCTGCAAAAACTATTAAGCAAATGTGGTGCCCCCAAACACCCTGTGGACGACTTACATCATTTGACTTAGGTTCGGTCACAGGCACCCACTTGTAGATTCGCAAGGATGTGTCGCCGACAGTTACCCATTTCTTCTCCCTGCATTAGTTACACAAGGAATTAATAACACTTGTTTGCAATTGATGTATTCAATTTGAAATGTCAACAAAACCCAATATTTTAGTTACCTATCAATTTAAAAATTACAATTCCCAATAGAAAATGTCATGATACATTTACTTTGGCAAGTTCATTTGAGGTTTAGGAATTTGTTGTTACTTCTTTCTAGACTGCCTATAATAGCCTCAAATCAATTATTTCGGCTAAATTTAGTGGTGATTATACATTTAGGCTACTTGTAAGCAAATCCACATGACAGTAAACTCTATAAATTTCAATTCAATTGAACTATAGGGGCCTATTATTAGTCATGCAAAATAAAATTGTAAAGCAATTCGGGTTTTGCACAGTTCGTGTACCCACCACCACCGCACGCGCTCCCTCTATTTGGAGGACACAAAAGAACGAACCTCTCCAAGCGCTAAATTTAAAACCCCGCGAACATAAACTATTCTCACTATACCGCTGTCGTCGAACTACGGCTCTGAAATTAATATTGATACCATTTGAGCGGTGAAAAAGCAGTAATCTACCAGGCTTCTAGTGCATTACAGAATGCTCGAACAGCAAAGGCTTCATCTAACTGGAACGAAATGGCTTCTAGGTTCAACCCACATTTTTGTATGAATAGATGTAATATTCCTACATTATAATTGTTTTAAGCGGCGACCTCCTCCCAGATCAAGGCGAGAGGGTGCAATACACCTGAGCCGAGGTATCATCCGACAAAATTTGCTTTAGTGTGTATTTCGTTCTTTCTTCTCCTGGTCTCTCCTCCCCCACTAGCATTGCTGCTCTTAGATAACGCGTTCCCTCTTACCAATTTCGTACTTTCTCAACAGCAGCCATAACCCGCTTGATGTCATCTTTCGCCCTACTCCGTGTCTCCGCGCGGACCGACCTGCCCGACATAGCTGCTATTGGTAAAATATTTTGTTAAACTCGCCGGCAGTTTAGACACAACGCAAACACACCGAAGAGAGCTCTAGGAGGAAGTAACGCGCCTGCGCCGTTAACAGCGCAAAGCGCTTCTACAGTTATTTTATTGCTCAATGGCTTGCACGCACACTTTTTGGGTGTTTTTGTTGACAGTCAGGAGAGAAGTTGCACTATTTCAGACGAGTTTTTTGGCATTTATTTTGAAAGTCTCCCAGAAAGTTAGTTAATGCATAGGCTATTGATGAATTAATTATACTTTTTTACTTGACACAATAAGGTAAACACTTATAGCGGATTAATAAATTAAATACATTTGCAATTAAATGTTTCTAAATTTTTAATATATCATAATCTGATGTTTTCAATTTATCTTTATTAGCAATTTATATCCAATAAAAGGTCATATCAAACTACACCCATAAGGAAACGGCTGTCAATCATGTTTGTGGGTGCTTCATGAACTACAATCTTCCCATGAGTCTTTTATAGAATGAGCCCCACACTCTCACATGGAGTACATGTAATTCCTATACAACTTCTGATCCTGAGGGGGACAACATTCCCTCTTGGGAGTGAAGAATATCTTTAATATAAATGGGGAATCCCAGGATATCACTTGCAAATGTTTCCATGGAAATCTTCTCTGGGATCTCACTCTCCAACACATCTTCTGCATCTGTCCAACACACACACACACAGTTTTAATGGTAGACTATCATAACTGTGTAATTTCCGTCTCATTATGAGATTTTTAGATACTACTCTAAACTGAACATGGTGATACATACCATCACATTCAAAAGCTCCCAGCTCAGCCCCCCCCCCTTCTGGATTTAGTCCTACCAGTGTGGTGAAACATTCTGCCAGCTCATTTTCAGTCATGTGTTCCCCTGAGGCAAAAACAGGGTTGACATGTTATTAGAATGAAATCCCATCACTGACACCGAACAAAGGAACATAAGTACATAACGCTTGCAAATTGTAGATACTGACACTACCCTGCATAGAATTATAGACACAGCAACCAGAAATGTGTGGGGACTAAGAAGATGCAGATTTACAGGCAACTACACTAGCACACCTCTGTCCTGGAGGAGTTCCAGCAGCTCGTTCTTGTTCACCACAGGCTCTCCCATCACATAGGAGTCACCCAGGACCTGGAAGGTGTGAAGCAGTTCCTTCCTAGAGATGCCAAACGCTGGCCGGTGGTTGACGTAGAGCTTAATGAACTCCTCCAGGTCTACATTGGTCACATATCTCCCAGACTCAGCATACCTGCTGAACTTGACTTCGTTCTGCATGTCCTCCAGCTGGATAGAGTCATGATCAACAAACATTACTCTTTCTATACTAAACTTAACTCATTGTTAGAACTGAAGATGTTATTATCACTGAAAAACAGGTAAGAAAACAGAAAATGATCAAAGACATAGATTGATCAATCGTTTCCAAATTAGCCTAGTCATCACATTAGTCCTCATTGAGGACTTTGTACCTCTTGCTCAGTGGGGAAGAAGCCCAGAGCCCTCATGACAAAGGGGACCTCTGCTAGGGGGATTCGGGTGGACACCTGTCGCATCTCCATGGAGTCAATGCCTTGGTTACGCAGCTGACAGTAATAGAAAAAGTCCTCCATTTCCTAAAGAGAAAAATGAAAATGTCAGAACAAACAAGTATTGCGCAGCCATAACAACTGATGTACCCACTCTATATAGTTATGAATATTGATGGTTACATGATAAATATATCACTTTAACCTACTCTAAAGAGTTCCCCGTCTCTCCCTCCATCCAGGAGGCTGTAGAAGGGGATCAGCTCTTTTCCACCCAGGGATGCAGCAGCCTCTAATGCACTAAACACACAACAAGAAATAACGATTCAGTTCAACAGGACAACTCAAGGGTCTATTCAGTGAAGGGTCTACTTACTCACTTTAAACTAATCTCCCATGAGAGGACTGTGCAGTCAGACCCCCCAGCAGTGAAGACATATCGACTGTCATAGGAGCAGGCCATAGCAGACACCCCTGTTGGGTGGCAGATCAGAGCAGAGGACTTGTGGGGGTTCCCATCAATGGGCAGAATCTGGACACCCACCTTGAAAAATAACAATGACAAGTTACACTGAAACCAGTATCTCTTCATTAGGCAACAAATCTGGCCCCTTAAATTAAGACATATTTGATCTAACTTAGGAGAAGGTGGTTTGATATGATTGGGAGTGAATCAACATTTACCTTGTCTTTTGTGATGTATGCCATGTAATGAGCACTAGGGTCATGGTCCTTAGAAAATGGAAGCATGGTCATCTTTTCAACTGGAGACCCGTATGTGGGGCCAAGGAGTGTCTTTCTGCAAGAGAAACCAGAAGTATTCATTTGTGGCCTTCATACTACACCCCAATGACACAGAGATGGCCAAAAATAAGAGTACTAATCATGCTTTTACAGACTATGTTATTTGGCCGCTGACCTGCACATTTTGGTGGTGCTGTTGAAAAGCTTCATTTTGTAAAGGTCCGAGGCGGTGAGCAGGAAGTCCTCTGTGGTGAGGGGTGGGTACCAGGCCATACAGGTGGGCACAGCGCTCTGCTCAATGCGCTCAGAGCTCAGGATCAGCAGCTCATCCTTGACTTTGCTGTTCTGCAGGTCATACTCCACCTGGGCAATCACCACCACACACCAAGGCAAAGTTATCCAAAGTGAGTCAGCATGTCTAGTGGTTCAGCATGTGAAGAAACATGGCATGTAAGTAAACCAGAGTCCTCCTATAATAAGTGTGAGGGATTGGGACTCACCAGCCTGCGGTCCATGCCCAGGGAGAGTAGTCTGGGTTGGGTGCTGTCCAGGTACACCCCAAATAGGAGGTCCCTGATGGGCTTATAGTGGGAGTGGTGTCTCCCCAGGTATTTCCAGCGCTGCATGCTCTTACCGGTGTACAAGCAGAACACCATCACCGCTCTTCCAGCATCCTGACAGTAGCAACAAAACAGGAGGGGAAAATGCAACTTCAGTTTGATTATAAGGCTTCAAGGTAGAGGGCTCAAACCTGTTACTTTCCCTATCCCAATGCCAGAACCACATAGTGTGTCTGCTCACCGCTGTGGCCAGGTAGAGGGAGTCTGGAGAGAAAGTAATGTGAGTGATGCAGTCTTGGCTGAAGTTGAAGCGCTCCTCTGCCTCACTCAGCAATGTGCAAGCATCCAGTATATGGACAGATCCACTGGCAAAGCCAACCGCCAAATAAAATCCTATTCACACACAGTGGTGGAAAAAGTACCCAATTGTCATACTTGAATAAAAGTAAAGATACCTTAATAGAAAATGACTCAGTAAAAGTGAAAGTCACCCAGTAAAACACTACTTGAGTAAAAGTCTAAAAGTATTTGGTTTGAAATATACTTAATTATCAAAAGTAAATGTAAAAGTTTAAATCATTTCACATTCCTTGTATTAAGCAAACCAGACTGAACGTGTTTTCTTGTTTTATTATTTTACGGATAGCCAGGGGCACACTCCAACACTCAGAAATAATTTACAAACGAAGCATTTGTGTTTAGTGAATCTGCCATATAAGAGGCAGTAGGGATGACCAGGGATGTTCTCTTGATAATTGTGTGAATTGGAAAAATGTTCTGTTGTGCCTTCGAAATGTAACTAGTACTTTTGGGTGTCAGGGAAAATGTATGGAGTAAAAAGTACATTATTTTCTTTAGGAATGTAGTGGAGTAAAAGTAAAAGTATAAATAGTAAAGTGCAGATACCCCCCAAAAATACTTAAGTAGTACTTTAAAGTATTTTTACGCCACTATTCACACACACAAGATAGCCTGGTCAAAGCTGAGCCAACTCACACACGGACAGATATGTTCTAAGGGGAGTTATCCATACACCACAGATTGAATTTGAGAAAATGTGAGATCTTTCTACGTATGAATATAATTTTACTGTATAGGAAATTAAACAGACAAAAAAAGCCTCTGCTGGGTCACCTTGGGGGTCATAGGTGATGCACTGAATATGCCTCTCCTTCTCAAAGACCCTGCTGCAGATGGACACCTTGCGCTCATAGTCCCACACCTTCAGGATGCCACTGTGGCTACCCATGGCAACAACTGGTTGCTGGGGGTGACAGGCCACAGCATGCAGTGCCTCGCAATGCTCGCGCAGCAACGTCTGCAGCACACCACCCTGTGCATTCACATGTACCACCGTCGAGCTGACTGTAGACAGGACAAAGTTCCTACAGACGAGAGGGGGGTTTAGAGGGGGAAGGAGGACAAAGCAAATACGTTACACATACACTGGGGCACAAACTGGCATCACACTGATTCTCACCGGATAACAAACATCTTGGCTTCCAGAGTGCAGTCATCCAGATAACCCTGGCTGCTGTTGGGTGGAACTTCCTTGGAGAAGGAGATTGATGTGATTGGGTCCAGGTTGAATTCACTGTACCAGCTGATGAGCTTGAAGTTCTCATCATAGAATTTCACATGGCCCAGAGTGTCACCAGTCACAATGAAGCTAAAGAATCAAAGACCATGGGGATATACAAGGAGAGCAACAGTTAGAGAACAACAGCTACACATACCAGGCTGCAATACAAATAACAATACTTCAATAGTGGTAAGGGAGTTGAACTCCAAGCAGAAAGATAAAGCTCCTGTTTCAGCGTTGTTTGAAACCTTAAATGTTGCATGTTCACCTGTCAGTCAGAGTGAGCACGGTAATGCCATCCTTCTGGAGGGGGATGAGCTTGCTGGCTCTCCTAACGAGGGGTCTTGAGGTAGAGGAGGCCCTAACCATGTCCCACAGCACCAAGTTGCCTGCGGAGGTGGCCGAGAGGGCCTGAAGCCCCCTCCAGTGGAACACAGACTGGCTCAGCATGCCCACAACCTTGTTGAAAGTCTTTGAAAAGATGGTAAAACCACCAGAGAGTGAAAGGTGAGATTATTACATGATTATTACAATGACATGATTACAGGTTCTATAAACAACTAAACAGGTAGCGTCCTTACCTTGTCCAAGAGCTCTGGGGCAATATAATCAAGGTTCTGTTTGTCCTGAAAGATATAACTGACAATCATATACTGTAACGCTAGCTGATAACTGTAGCAGTGTTAAACCCAGAGCAAAACAAAACTGTGGTACTTGCCCTGGTGTAAAATAAGACTTGGCTCTCACTGTTGCTGAGCAGCTGAGTGATGTCGTTGGGATTAAAAATGATGTGATTCTGAAAAGGAATTTAAATCAGAACATGTTGTAAAGTCATACATTATTGCAGATATTATCAAATGAATGTATTCAATTATATACACTATCTTAAATACAGTGAGACCATAAAAGCTTACCTGAAAACCATACTCCGGGTTGAGGTCAGTTACACACAATGGATCCTCTGTCTCATTTGTCCAGTCCCATATACAAACTCGCTGTGAACAGATCAGAAAGTCCTGTCCACTGTTTGTGTGTTTAAGTTCAATTAACAACATACACCTAAACTAGAGGTCGACCGATTATGATTTTTCAACGCCGATACCGATTATTGGTGGACCAAAAAAAGCCGATACCGATTAAATCGGCCAATTTTTATATATATATTTGTAATAATGACAATTACAACAATACTGAATGAACACTTTTATTTTAACTTAATATAATACATAAATAAAATCAATTTAGTCTCAAATAAATTATGAAACACGTTCAATTTGGTTTAAATAATGCAAAAATAGTGTTGGAGAAGGAAGTAAAAGTACAATATGTGCCATGTAAAAAAGCTAACGTTTAACTTCCTTGCTCAGAACATGAGAACGTATGAAAGCTGGTGGTTCCTTTTAACATGAGTCTTCAATATTTCCAGTTAAGAAGGTTAAGGTTGTAGTTATTATAGGACTATTTATCTATATACCATTTGTATTTCATATACCTTTGACTATTGGATGTTCTTATAGTATTGCCAGCCTAATCTCGGGAGTTGATAGGCTTGAAGTCATAAACAGCGCTGTGCTTCAAGCATTGCGAAGAGCTGCTGGCAAACGCAGGAAAGGGTTGTTTGAATGAATGCTTACGAGCATGTTGCTGCCCACCACCGCTCAGTCAGACTGCTCTATCAGATATCAAATCATAGACTTAATTATTATATAATAAACACACAGAAATACGAGCCTTAGGTCATTAATATGGTCAAATCCAGAAACTATAATTCCGAAAAACAAAACGTTAATTCTTTCAGTGAAATACGGAACCGTTACGTATTTTATCGAACGGGTGGCAACCCTAAGTCTAAATATTGCTGTTACATTGCACAACCTTCAATGTTAAGTCATAATTATGTAAAATTCAGGCAAATTAATTACGGTCTTTGTTAGGAAGAAATGGTCTTCACACAGTTCGCAACGAGCTAGGCGGCACAAACTGCTGCATATACCCTGACTCTGCTTGCACTGAACGCAAGAGAAGTGACACAATTTCCCTAGTTAATATTGCCTGCTAACATAAATGTATTTTAATTCGCAACGAGCCAGGCGGCACAAGCTGCTGCATATACCCTGACTCTGTCACGCCCTGACCTTAGAGATCCTTTTTATGTCTCTATTTTGGTTGGTCAGGGCGTGAGTTGGGGTGGACATTCTATGTTGTGTTCTATGTTGTCTAGTTCTATTTGTTTGGCCGGGTGTGGTTCTCAGATGCAGCTGTCTATCGTTGTCTCTGATTGAGAACCATACTTAGGTAGCCTTTTCCCACCTGTGTTTGTGGGTAGTTGTTTTCTGTTTTGTGTGTATTACCTGACAGAACTGTTTCATTTTCGTTCTTCCTCGTTGTTATTTTGTTTAGTGTTCAGTTTTGATTAAATTTATAAAATGAACACTTACCACGCTGCGTTTTGGTCACCTTCTTCCCAGGACGATCGTTATAAATAAATATGCAGGTTTAAAAAAAGATATACTTGTGTATTGATTTTAAGAAAGGCATTGAGGTTTATGGTTAGGTACATTAGTGCAACGATTGTGCTTTTTTCGCGAATGCGCTTTTGTTAAATCATCACCCGTTTGGCGAAGTAGGCTGTGATTCGATGATAAATTATAAAGGCACCACATTGATGTGCTGTGATTCGTTGATAAAGGCACCGCATTGATTATATGCAACGTTGGACAAGCTAGTTAAACTAGTAATATCATCAACCATGTGTAGTTAACTTGTGATTGTTAAAATTGTTTTTTATAAGATAAGTTTGATGCTAGCTAGCAACTTACCTTGGCTCCTTGCTGTACTCGCGTAACAGGTGGTCAGCCTGCCACGCAGTCTCCTGGTGGATTGCAATGTAATCGGCGTCCAAAAATGCAGATTACCAATTGTTATGAAAACTTGAAATCGGCCCTAATTAATCGGCCATGCCGATGAATCAGTCGACCTCTAACCTAGACATTATAAATTGGGACACACACTTATCCGAACATTCAAAAAAGCACTGGTAGATTTCACAATTTATGTTTCCCCTCAACTTTAACATGGGCCTTAAAAAAAAAAGAGCAGCTCGGCTGGTTCAGTTGAATTACACATTCTATCTAACTACACTCCCATATGCCATGTCTGGAAATATGCAGACAGATGGATTAAAAGTAAGTTTACATTGTAATACTTCTGACAGACCATTTCTAGCTCCGCCTACAACTTCTGGATTTTATAGCATTCCCAGAAAGCATGGATTATTGAGTCATTATTAGTTTTACACTTGAGACATGACTCTGCCCTTGTGCTTTAGAATGTGTGAATTTTGTC
Source organism: Salvelinus alpinus (assembly GCF_045679555.1). Classification (NCBI taxonomy): domain Eukaryota; kingdom Metazoa; phylum Chordata; class Actinopteri; order Salmoniformes; family Salmonidae; genus Salvelinus; species Salvelinus alpinus. The sequence goes on from NC_092104.1 coordinate 32,399,133, forward strand.
TCTTATATAATAAATTCTATACATTAGTTTGTAGTGGATTATGCATGCATTTTCATTAACTGTAATTTCGTTAGTTATGCTCCAACTTTCCCTCCATCCTGTGTCAACATCAACTCTTTTTATAACTTGGTTCCAGGAGTTTATATTTTTTTAATAAGAGATTGTTAGTTGGATATGCTCTCTGCAAAGGTCTGGTATATATATTCCCTATCATATGAACATCCTTTTCTGACTCAAATAAGATTCCCTGAAGGTTGCTCTGATGTTTCAAATCGACATTTCGTGATATGTGTAACGGCAGCCCTCCTCTTCTTCTGAAGAGGAGGTGTAGCAGGGATCGGACCAAGACGCAGCGTTGCGCGTGTTCAACATGATTTTAATAAACCAGACAAAACTGAACACTTACAAAATAACAAACGTGGCTTACCGATACAGCCCTATCTGGTGCAGAGAAAACACAGAGAAAGGAAACTACCACCCACAAAATCCCAACACAAAACAAGCCACCTATATATGATTCCCAATCAGAGACAACACAAAACATCTGTCTCTGATTGAGAACCATATTAGGCCAAACATAGAAACAGACAAACTAGACACACAACATAGAATGCCCACCCAGCTCACGTCCTGACCAACACTAAAACAAGCAAAACACACAAGAACTATGGTCAGAACGTGACAATATGTAACTTTTAAGTTGTGTGTATCTAATACTATCTACATTGGTCAGTTCAAAATGTATTTTTAATTCTGTCATGGAAATACATGTATTTCCTGTTACCAAGTCATTGACGGTTTCTGTGACTTTAGTTTTCCATGTAGCCCAATTCATCGATTCATTCTGAAAAGCTATCCAAGGATTGTTCCATAAGGGTGTGTTTTTGGGAGTGATATTGTTTTTTGTAGAATCCATTTCGTTTTCTCCCATACTTTTATAGTGTTCTTCACTATGAAGTTGTTAATGTTCTTAGCTTTATCCTTTGAAAATAGACACGTAAAAAGATTCTGGGGATGAGCATGCACATCTTCAATATGTACCCATTGCTCCTCTTCAGTACATTTAACTATATGTTGCAAGTAAAAGCCTTGGGTAGCGAGTTGATACAATTCCAAGTCTGGAAGGTTAAAACCACTCTCAGACTTAGGAAGATGTAAAACTTTCCTTTTTATTCTATGAAATGTATTTGCCCATATAAAGTCTGTTATGACTGAGTATACATTTTTAAGGAATGTCTTCGGTGAGGTAATTGGTATTACTGAAAATAAATACTAACTTTGGCCGGCATGCTATTTTAAAGAGGTTTTAGATTTAGATATGATACTTTTTCACAAAGTAGTTTGGATGTAGTGAACTACTTTTTAAAAGTAACTTTAGTTAAGTAAACTATATTTTTCTTTAGGGTAGCTTTGTGTAGCTTAACTTCTTCCAGTGTGAAGTAATTGGTAGTTTGGTAAACTATATTTCCATTGTAGCTTCCCCAACACTGAGCTTACCTGAACATCTCCAGCTCCAACTGTTACCAGGTATTTGGATTCCTTTGACAGTGCCAAAACTGCAACACCGCCCTCAGGGTGACTGTCAAATAATGTCCGCACAGGAATCCTGAAACACAAGCCAAACAACCACTGTTTCAGAATAACAAATTGAAACAAATACATCAAAAATATAAATGTACTGCTAGAATATAGTTCTACCCTGAAAAGGAGTCCCAAATGATCACCAGACTTTCCTGTCCTCGGTCTGCTGTCACCAGCCAGCGCCTGTCCTCACTCACACACAAACACGAAATGGGGCTGCTGTGACCCTGTGGAAGGTGACCTTCAAATTTATGGCAATACTATTTGCCTTGAACAGTTATTATTGGCTTTACCTTTGCCATTGAACACTGGCATTCCTAACAGCATAGACATAGCACTCACTCCCTATACCCACAGGCTTTTGCCTAATTCTGACCTTTGTGAGTGCATTTAGGCAACTGCTGGGCCTTACCTGAAGGACATGTTGTGAATTTGATGTTTGGTCGTACATGACGGCTACATTGGTGCAACCATACAGGATCACCAGTTGATCCTCCTGGTCCTGAAGGCTGAAGACAGGAAGAGCCCTGTTCATCCCAAAGGCCCACTCCAGTGTCTGTCACCAAACACATTACATTTTTCAGATATTGTGCTTTTTTTCTTAGATATATAGTTTAATAAAAATGTGTATGATAAAAAGCTAATTTCATTTACCAGTGCATGGGTTTTTACATGAGGGGACTTGGGTAACAGTGTCATTTTAGTGGCTGTGTAGACTTGAGAAACAGTTGGATTCTGATCATCTGTCTTGGGTTCCCCATGCTGTCCACTGACACAGTCACTCATTTCACCCTCCCCTTTACTATCCTCTTTTCTCTGATGCAGATCCTCTTCACCCTTGTCGAGGCCAGTTCTGGCCTGCTGCTCCTCTGGAGGGCTAGGCAAGGGGTCACTGCTCTCGGTTCCAACACCTGACATGACTCAACTCATCACAGGCCTGGTGTATTTTCAGAGAACAGACAAATGCAATTTGAAATGAATGGGTACCATGAGGGCAGTAGCTAGCAACAAAAAAAAACGATTGGAGCACAATGTGCTTAGTTGTCAGTTTGTTGATGAAAAATATCTAAATGTATTACGCCCCCAATCTAGCTACGTTTAATAGCTATTTTCTGCAAGTCTAATTTGAAACCTACTTAGGTTCCTACTTCTACGAACGTTAGCAAGGTATGACAGTGTTCAATAATAAATTGGCTAGCTAGATAGCGTAAGCTAACTAGCTAGCTATTAGCAAGTGGACTGTTTCTTTAGAGGTGCAGCAAGTTGTTTCACAACGAAGAAATAAGACGAATAAACAATGTAAAATATAAATTCCCTGTTTTAGCTAAATATTTAATCGACAGTTGTAGTTGATCAGCAAAATACTCACTTCAGAAACGCATGAACCTACAGCACTGTCTTGTATGAAAGCATCTTGTTGCTTGGATACGCTTGCTGTACAGAGAATTGAGTGGCCAGAGCAAACACGTGCCAGACAAGATGTCTGGGGCTTCTCACCTTTTTCATATTTTGGCAATTAATTTGTTGTAACATGTTTCTTCCGGTGAATAGTTTGGCAAAGGGGAATGTCATCTGAAGAAAACAATTTTCACAATGAAAGCAAATGTAAACTCACACAGAAAATAACCTTAAACAATACTTTTATTAGAACATGAAATTAACATTAAATCAGTTGAAAATGGCAGTCTTCTAATCTATGGGCTCAAACATGTAATTAACTCATAGCCACCCTGTGGCATACCAAAGCACAGCTAGTGGTAAGGTTGACCAGAAGATCTTTATGATCCTGCTGGTCACATTGTCCTTATCATTTTTGGATGGGCACAATGTTGCATCTGTTGGAAAAACAATTAATAAGCAGTCAATAGTCAATCTCTCTTAGATATATATGCATCTTGGCATGGCATGTATTTTAACATCCATGCTATCAAATGTGAACTACAGTAAAATTAGATAAAATAGAAATCAGTCTAACATCCAGCTCATAGGTAGGAAACTCACCCCAGTAAACCTCTCACTGACCACTGCTGTGGGGTAAGGCCCATTTGGGTTTTCTGGCCATTTCGAATCACTGTAACGCTTAATGGTTTCTACGGAGAAAATGGAAAGACAACATGTCATGCCTGGTAAGTTATCACTGTAGTGACTGCATTTCATATTGCTTTCATCATGATACGTGAAATGATCATGATAATGATGAGGTCATTTGGCATATGAACAATAAAATAAAAGCGGTTATAACAAGATTATTCTGATCAGACTGTAACATACCCCTTCACTATGCTGAACCACCGAGGCAATATTCTGCAGGTTCTGGAAGTTCCTTGTGTTGACGGATCCAAACGTTATGATTTCATCATTAACTCGCAGGCCCTATGGGGAAGAAACATACATTTCTCACAACTGAAAACAAACACACTAAGTAAATACCCATGCCAGTGTTGTAAAAAAAATCTAGATATGTTTTAGGTCAATCTAGGCACTGTAAACACTCACAGCCTGACAGGCAGGGGAGCCTTGTGAGACAGCATCCACACGGGCGAAGGGAGAAGGCAGGGTGACCTCCTGCTCCATGGACTCAGCTTGGGACTCTGCCTGGTCCTGGTCCCGCTTTGCCTTCTCTCGAGCATGCAGCCTGTGCAGGGCCTCCTCAATTTCCACCATGATGGCTTTGTGATCATTCTGTAGACCTGCCACGTTGACAAGGTGGTCATAGTAAGCAGAGAAAATCCAGTAGGCAGTAGCACGTGAGCATGGGAACCCTTTACACATGCCAGAAGCAACGTACCGCATCACTGTAAATTGGTTGTCTAACTGTTGTCAAGTAATGTGAAGAGCAGTGCTCCAAGCTCTCTTACAAGAAATACTGTGCCTTGCTGTTCTGATCTGGTACACATTAACATCTGCGCGAGGGAAGCCTTCTGCATCAACTAGAGGACCTTCCATTCCAACATCTTGCTTAAAGAGAACACACAAATGATTAATGAAGGGAAAACATATTTCTTGCAGAATAGATGTTTTTGAACCTTTACTTAATTAGGCAAATCAGTTAAGAACACATTTCTATTTACAATAACAGCCTACCAAAAGGCCTCCTGTGGGGACAGGGGCTGGGATTAAATATAAAATCAAAATATAGGACAAAACACACATCACAACAAGAAAGACACCACAACACTACATAAAGAGAGACCTAAGACAACATAGCAGCAACAATATTATAGCCCCACAACACGCATGCACGTTGTTTCTTATGTTAGATAAGCAGTGATGTAAAGTAACTAAGCAAAAATACTTTGATGTCCTACTTAAGTTGTGTTTTCGGTATATGTACTTTACAATTTATATTTTGGACAACTTTTATTCCACTACCTTTCTAAAGAAAGTATGTACCTTTTACTCCCATACATTTTCCCTGACACCAAAAAGTACTTGTTAAATTTTGAATGCCCAGGCAGGAGGGCAATATGGTTCAATTCACGCACCTATCAATATCATCCTACTGGCTCTGATCTGGCGGACTCACTAAGCACAAATACTGTGTTTGTAAATTATGTCTGAACGTTGGGAGTGTGCTCCTAGCTGACCGTAAATTTAAAAAACAAGAATATCATGTGGTCTGGTTTGCTTAATATAAGTAATTACTTTACTTTGTCAAGTATGACAATTTAGTAATTTTCCCACCGCTGTACCTAAGTACATTTAAAACCAGATACTTTTACTCAAGTAGTATTTTACTGGGTGACTTTCACTTGAGCCATTTTCTAATAAAGTATCTTTACTTAAGTATGACAACTTAGTACTTTTCCCCACTACTGCCGAGAGTGGTGTAAAGTACTTAAGTAGTTTTTTGGGGTATCTGTACTTTACCATTTATATTTTGACAACTTTTACTTCACTACATTCCGAAAGAAAATTATGTACTTCTTACTCCATACATTTTACCGGACACCCAAATGTACTTGTTACATTTTGAATCCTTAGCACAGGAAAATGGTCCAATTCACACACTTACCAAGATAACACATGGTCATCCCCTTTGCCTCTGATCACAAATGTACACAAATATATATTTTGTAAATTATGTCTGGGCGTTGAGTGTGCCCCTGGCTATCCATACATTTTAAAAACAATTCAATGGTGCTGCCAGCTTTGCTTAATATAACGAATTTGAAATGATTTATACTTTTGATACTGAAGTATATTTTAGCAATTACATTTACTTTTGATAGTTAAGTACATTTCAAACCAAATACTTTGACTTTTACTCAGGTAGTATTTCACTGGGTGACTTTTACTTGAGTAACTTTCCATTAGGGTATCTATACATTTACTCAAGTACGACAATTGGGTACTTTTTTCCCACCACTGACTGTTGATAAGACAGACTGAATAAAAGCAGCATTGACTGACATACAACATATTGGAAAAATAACCTAATTTGAGCTCGCTAACGTTAGCTGGTCCACAATGTAAACGTACCAACTTACATCTTCCAAAACGTCGTAGTAAGCTTTAATTTGTTCTTCCATATAGTCTTTCGTTTTTATAAGACTTTGGACCGCTTCCATTGTCGAATTTCCATTGTTTTCCTCAGTCATCTTTATGATCCCCTCTCGTCCGGAAAGAACTACAACTACGAGTCGGCGAATAGCAAATAAGTCCCAGAACGCGCGAAGTAAGAATTATTAGGTGCAGTCACTATTTCCGGTTTCTATGTGTTGCAAACAGTCGTAAAAAAAAAAAAAAAAAAGGTGTAATACTGTTTCCAATGGGAGACAGAGGGCAGAGCTAAATTGCCTATAAACATCAAAACGTACTCAAAAATCAGCTTCTTGGTTAAAGCAAAATGTTTCCATGGATACAGAACACAAACAAAGTCCACTTTCCTTATGTTTTTTTTCTTTAATTAGAGGTTCTGCTGTACATTCACTAACAATATTTCTTCATGATCTTCAGAAACTTTATTTAAAACATGTAAACAAGGTTCTTCACAAAAGTTAGTGCTATTAATGAGTAGAATGATTACATGGAATATAATCAGATTTTAAACAAGAACAGGTATTGTAACTGTACCTTCAACAGTCTAATATTGGAAAGTAAGACGTAATCCATAATCACAAACATTCAAATGAAGTATTCTACTTTGACTGAGCTACCTCTACTTTACAGGGTTCTACAATAACAGGTTTCACATTTTATTCACAATCTTCATTACTAGTTTTTGCAAAGGCACTTGGGTTTATCTTAATTGAGTAATCTAAGAAATATGATAGCAGCAATCAATAGTAAGTCTGCTCACTACCCCAGTAAGTGCTAAATTACAAAAATAATTGTCCTACTGTCCTGATATTTAACAAACTTCAGGGTGCAAGACATAGCTTTTCTTTGACAGCATATAAGAGCACATTTCTTATAGATAAGAGAGTACTGTACAAACAAATAAGAGAACCGTAGAAACGTTAAACAAGGTCAAGAATGTAAACAGATGACAGCACTTTGTGACCTGTTAAACCAAATAGCAAAAATAATTGCTTGTGTTAACAATGGTTTCAAGATCAGCATTTGTCATCAGGTTGTGCTTTTGGTGTGCAAAGTTGGCATCAAGGAATGTTGAGGTCTGTTTTTCTTTGAGGATCCCACCGAACCAAAAATGTATGCCCTTATTTGGTACCTCCTCTGCTATCAATTAAGCTACTTCCTATAGTCCCACATAAATACTTATTTTAGCCGATCACCTGCAACTCAATAATATTTACCCCACAAAGCTCACACAAGCATGACGAACCAGGGTAAAAAGGTTGCCCACTGTACCCCAGTCTTAATATGGCTAACACTCTGCCTCTGTTAGACAAGTGTTGTTGTTGGACTCTTGACCATCTAGCAACAGCACCGACTGGTCTTTGACATCATCTGCCTGTGTTAGAGTAGAGACAGATTGGCTTTGCAAAAACTCTGACTGGGCTTTAATTTCTTCTTGTGCCAGAGCAGACTGGGATTTTACCTCATCTATCTGTGCCTTGACCGACTGTACCCAATGCTGTAGCTGCTCTTTGAGGGCATTTATTCCTTGGTCCACCTTCTCCTGTCGACCCTTCAGGTCCTCTAGTTGGTCTTGCGTCTCCCTGGTCATCTTTTGCCTCGCACTGCCCCTCTTTGAGGGAGCACGGCGACCCTGCATGTACCCCTCAAACTCCTCTGGGCTTAGGTTGAGTGCTGGCCCATCCAGCTTCTCAATGAAGGCCACTGCGCAACACTACATTAAAACAAAACGATAACATTACCAAAAACAGGCTGTAGTAATCTCAGCACAAGTCATTCAAGACTATTTACAATCAACTAATGTACAGTACGCATGTACATATTAGCTCACCAAATTGGTGAAGTAGTAGCCACTCTCTCCTGCCATCAGGCTGTGAGGGAGGCCGAAGCGGATCACATACTGCATGTTGGAGTGAAGCCGGGGTGGGTTGGCCTTTAGTACTACGTAAATCAGGCCAGACAGGTAGTCGTCAGCATTTGCTGGCTCACTATTGGAAGTGGAGAGAGCCTGGAAGACATTCTGACTGCACTTACATACGCATGTAAGCTTGTCCTGTGGCGCTCGCTTGGCATCCATCTCAATTATGGCTGGGGATTGTGAGTGTAACAGTTAGTACACAGGTGGAATTTGAAAAGGTCTGGAAATGTTTTAGTCAAACTAATTTAGTCATTTGGCTTTCTTCATGACATTTCAGTGTTGCTGGTGTCATCTTTCATCCAAATAAAGGAACACTGTCTTCCTTTAAAATAAGTCACCTGTTATAGCAGGCAGAAAGGGATCGCTGACAACCTCAGCCCTCTCGTCAGGGAAAGGCACCCTCAGCATGTGGGGGGTGACCCAGTTTAAGGACCTGTCGAAGTTAAATTCAAATTAAAAACAATGGTGAACTAAATTGAATCACAATACTAGTCATTAACATTGCTAAGATAGTGTATCTAGCATCACCGAGACCTATGGTACGGGGAGGGGGTTTGGTAATAATGTTACACAAGGTTATGCATGGCAGTCTGACCGTATCCTCCTCTGGAGTGCCAAGTCTTTCACTTCATCGTCACAGCTGTCATGGCAGAACACCCACTTGTGCAGACGCGTCATGATCAGCTTCTCCATGTGCTCCATCATCTGAGAGACCTGAACCTCTGAAAGACCTACCAATACAGCAGACACAGTGAACAAGTATGTGAAGTTGGGGAATAGGGTAGAGTGAAGTGTTCAGTGCAATATGTTGTGTAATGAGACTGATATTCAAGGACGAACAAAATTCTTGTCTATATGTTAAGTAAACAAACATTATAGGCCCACAATAATTAACATCAAATGGGAACCAACACAGCAGCTCAAACAGAAAAATGGCCTCATTACTCACTACTGAAATGCACAGCAATGTTTTGGTAAAAGTCTTGAACAAGGTCAGATTGCTTCTGCACTGGCAGGCCCTGCAGCAGGGGAAAAAATATATAACAAGAAAATGATAAGAGAGGCATTATTCGAACTTCAAATATCAAGATAATAGAAAAAGCAGCACAAGAAGCAGGCAATGGAAAGGAATCTGAACTTGACAATTAGAAAAGGCAGTTGTGAGGGCCGTAAAAAAAGAAGATGAAAGAGAAAAGTAATTTCAGAGATAAGTGGTGGATAAAGAGGAAGGAAGCACATTACGTGGTAAGCCTCCATGGTGTTTAGGAAAGCAGTGCAACGGGACTGCAGACGTTGAGAGGATGGGTTCCTCAGCAGCTTCAGGAAGCTGGTAAAATCCCCTGGCTCAATGCTCTGATAGGCTTTTAATGTAGCCGCCTGGCCCTCTGAAGACTCTGAAAGAGCATAAGGGGTCTCATAAGATCAGCTATTACGGTGTTAGCTAAACATGTTTTTGCTTCGTATCACTTCAGATTATAGCGTAATCCTACCAAAAAAAATGCACATTAAAATAGTCATACAGTTGTGGAAATTACATTAAATCAAATCAAATTTTATTAGTCACATACACATGGTTAGCAGATGTTAATGCGAGTGTAGCGAAATGCTTGTGCTTCTAGTTCCGACAATGCAGTAATAACCAACAAGTAATCTAACCTAACAATTCCACAACTACTACCTTATACACACACACACAAGTGTAAAGGGATAAAGAATATGTACATAAAGATATATGAATGAGTGGTGGTACAGAACGGCATGGCAAGATGCAGTAGATGGTATAGAGTACGGTATATACATATGAGATGAGTACTGTAGGGTATGTAAACATAAAGTGGCATAGTTTAAAGTGGCTAGTGGTACATGTATTACATAAGATGGCAAGATGCAGTAGATGGTATAGAGTACAGTATATACATATGAGATGGGTAATGTAGGGTATGTAAACATTATATTAAGTGGCATTGTTTAAAGTGGCTAGTGGTACATTTTTACATAATTTCCATCAATTCCCATTTTTAAAGTGGCTGGAGTTGAGTCAGTATGTTGGCAGCGGCCGCTAAATGTTAGTGGTGGCTGTTTAACAGTCTGATGGCCTTGAGATAGAAGCTGTTTTTCAGTCTCTCGGTCCCTGCTTTGATGCACCTGTACTGACCTCGCCTTCTGGATGATAGCGGGGTGAACAGGCAGTGGCTTGGGTGGTTGTTGTCCTTGATGATCTTTATGGCCTTCCTGTGACATCGGGTGGTGTAGGTGTCCTGGAGGGCAGGAAGTTTGCCCCCGGTGATGCGTTGTGCAGACCGCATCACCCTCTGGAGAGCCTTACGGTTGTGGGCGGAGCAGTTGCCGTACCAGGCGGTGATACAGCCCGACAGGATGCTCTCGATTGTGCATCTGTAGAAGTTTGTGAGTGCTTTTGGTGACAAGCCGAATTTCTTCAGCCTCCTGAGGTTGAAGAGGCGCTGCTGCGCCTTCTTCACAACGCTGTCTGTGTGGGTGGACCAATTCAATTTGTCCGTGATGTGTACACCGAGGAACTTAAAACTTTCCACCTTCTCCACTACTGACCCGTCGATGTGGATAGGGGGGTGCTCCCTCTGCTGTTTCCTGAAGTCCACAATCATCTCCTTTGTTTTGTTGACGTTGAGTGTGAGGTTATTTTCCTGACACCACACTCCGAGGGCCCTCACCTCCTCCCTGTAGGCCGTCTCGTCGTTGTTGGTAATCAAGCCTACCACTGTAGTGTCATCCGCAAACTTGATGATTGAGTTGGAGGCGTGCATGGCCACGCAGTCGTGGGTGAACAGGGAGTACAGGAGAGGGCTCAGAACGCACCCTTGTGGGGCCCCAGTGTTGAGGATCAGCGGGGTGGAGATGTTGTTACCTACCCTCACCACCTGGGGGCGGCCCGTCAGGAAGTCCAGGACCCAGTTGCACAGGGCGGGGTCGAGACCCAGGGTCTCGAGCTTGATGACGAGTTTGGAGGGTACTATGGTGTTAAATGCTGAGCTGTAATCGATGAACAGCATTCTCACATGGGTATTCCTCTTGTCCAGATGGGTTAGGGCAGTGTGCAGTGTGGTTGCGATTGCGTCGTCTGTGGACCTATTGGGTCGGTAAGCAAATTGGAGTGGGTCTAGGGTGTCCGGTAGGGTGGAGGTGATATGGTCCTTGACTAGTCTCTCAAAGCACTTCATGATGACGGAAGTGAGTGCTACGGGGCGGTAGTCGTTTAGCTCAGTTACCTTAGCTTTCTTGGGAACAGGAACAATGGTGGCCCTCTTGAAGCATGTGGGAACAGCAGACTGGGATAAGGATTGATTGAATATGTCCGTAAACACACCAGCCAGCTGGTCTGCGCATGCTCTGAGGACGCGGCTGGGAATGCCGTCTGGGCCTGCAGCCTTGCGAGGGTTAACACGTTTAAATGTTTTACTCACCTCGGCTGCAGTGAAGGAGAGCCCGCAGGTTTTGGTAGGGGGCCGTGTCAGTGGCACTGTATTGTCCTCAAAGCGGGCAAAAAAGTTGTTTAGCCTGTCTGGGAGCAAGACATCCTGGTCCGCGACGGGGCTGGTTTTCTTTTTGTAATCCGTGATTGACTGTAGACCCTGCCACATACCTCTTGTGTCTGAGCTGTTGAATTGCGACTCGATTTTGTCTCTGTACTGGGACTTAGCCTGTTTGATTGCCTTGCGGAGAGAATAGCTACACTGTTTGTATTCGGTCATGCTTCCGGTCACCTTGCCCTGGTTAAAAGCAGTGGTTCGTGCTTTCAGTTTCACGCGAATGCTGCCGTCAATCCACGGTTTCTGGTTTGGGAATGTTTTAATCGTTGCTGTGGGTACGACATCGTCAATGCACTTCCTAATGAACTCGCTCACCGAATCAGCATATTCGTCAATATTGTTGTTGGACGCAATGCGGAACATATTCCAATCCGCGTGATCGAAGCAGTCTTGAAGCGTGGATTCAGATTGGTCGGACCAGCGTTGAACAGACCTGAGCGCGGGAGCTTGTTGTTTTAGTTTCTGTTTGTAGGCTGGAATCAACAAAATGGAGTCGTGGTCAGCTTTTCCGAAAGGGGGGCGGGGGAGGGCCTTATATGCGTCGCGGAAATTAGTATAACAATGATCTAGGGTTTTCCCAGCCCTGGTAGCACAATCGATATGCTGATAGAATTTAGGGAGTTTTGTTTTTAGATTAGCCTTGTTAAAATCCCCAGCTACGATGAATGCAGCCTCAGGGTGTGTGGTTTCCAGTTTACAAAGAGTCAGATAAAGTTCGTTCAGGGCCATCGATGTGTCTGCTTGGGGGGGAATATATACGGCTGTGATTATGATTGAAGAGAATTCCCTTGGTAGATAATGCGGTCGACATTTGATTGTGAGGAGTTCTAGATCAGGTGAACAGAATGACTTGAGTTCCTGTGTGTTGTTATGATGATCACACCACGTCTCGTTAATCATAAGGCATACCCCCCCGCCCCTCTTCTTACCAGAAAGATGTTTGTTTCTGTCGGCGCGATGCATGAAGAAACCAGCTGGCTGCACCGACTCCGTTAGCGTCTCTTGAGTTAGCCATGTTTCCGTGAAGCAGAGCACGTTGCAATCCCTGATGTCTCTCTGGAATGCTACCCGTGCTCGGATTTCATCAACCTTATTGTCAAGAGACTGGACATTGGCGAGTAGTATGCTAGGGAGTGGAGCGCGATGTGCCCGTCTCCGAAGCCTGACCACGAGACCGCCTCGTTTGCCCCTTTTACGGCGTCGCACAGGGTCGCCGGCTGGGATCAGATCCATTGTATTGGGTGGAAGGCAAAACACTGGATCCGTTTCGGGAAAGTCATATTCCTGGTAGGAACGATGATGAGTTGACGTTAATCGTATATTCAGTAGTTCCTCCCGACTGTATGTAATGAAACCTAAGATTACCTGGGGTACCGATGTAAGAAATAACACATAAAAAAGCAAAATACTGCATATTTTCCAAGGAACGCGAAGCGAGGCGGCCATCTCTTTCCGGCGCCGGAAGGGGTAACCGTTTTCAATGACTGAACTGAGAGGAAGTGCAGAGGGAATCACCTGTGCGTTTAGGAGGGGACGGTCCACCCCAGAAGAGCCTCCTCATCGTATTCACTTTGCGACCCTTCTCCATATTCTTCTTCTCCTCGAATTTAGAAAAGGTGAGGGGAGAACCTGCATCATTGTGGGGCCTGACAGCAGGGAACAAAAGAAACATTTTAATATTTCCCAGATCAAAAGACATGATCAGTCTCTGGTGGACTTGTTTTGTCAATATTTATGAACGACAATAAAACCATTACCCAATCTCCTGCCTGTCCGCCTCTGCTTTGCGGGTTCGTTCTCGCCAGCACTTGGAGCAAAAGCCCTGCCATGCAGGGTTGCCATAATAACCACACACATCCTTGCAGAGAAGCTCTGCTTGAGTGACTCGGATCCCTCTTTGCTGCTCCGCCGCCATACTTCAGCACTCTTTTACTCCCACCTGGTGACATAGCAAACACAATTGTTTAACTGTTTTGAACAACTCATAGACAAAACATACATAAATAATGTAAATACAAACGCAGTAGTGGAAATAAATGGATTTGTTACATAGCATAGTTGCAGTTTGAGTCAAATCTCCCCCTTAAAAATGTGGACCTCCACTTAACTGTCTAGTTGTAATTCTGTTTGTGGAATATCCTAAATTGTTGTAACGTTAGTTAGATCCAATCGTAACCCTGAGTAATATAACGAGGATCAAGTAGGTAGATTTAAAAAAAATCCCAATAAAGGTTACCAGTAAATGATACCATTTAATCGAGCACAACCACTGGTTCTTAGCTACTTTTAGCAACGCAGGTGTACTTACATACATTAGCGTTACTTTCAATTGAATTGTTTTGCACAAAAACAGACCGCAGGAATACAGAAGTTAAATACAATTGCATTTCAACTTACAGTGTCGATATTTTGTCTCAAATTCCCTTCGTCAAAATGACCAACCGTCCTGTCCACAGGCACAGTAAGTTAACGTCACGTTGAAATTGAATTGCATTTAACTTCTGGCTTCCCGCGGACTGTTTTTGTTCAACCTAATACAGTTGAAATATGTAAAAACACGCGTTGTTAAAACCAACTAACTGATTCAGACGTCTTTTGACAGTAAAATAAAACATATTCCTTACTAGCGAAACAAATTATTGTTCAGCAAAGTAACGTTAGTCATATTCCTGGTAAGATAAAATAATGTGTCGCACTTCAGCAGTTGTCCTAACGTTACCATTACTCCAGCTATAAAGTTTAAGATAGCCCAAATTCAAAACCTAGTCATCTAATACATTAAATACAGACTCTGAGAGAAAGCTAACTTGGTTAGCTACCTAACCAAGAAATTACATGGTGAGCTCACATCTGGTAGCTAATTTGTTGTGCTAACGTTATCTAGCTAGTTCGAGAAGGCTCCAAAAGACTAGAGAAATTAGCTACTTATATAACATGCAAACATTTTAATGACGCATAACCAAAACCGAAATTGTTGATATAGTTCGATTTTAGTAACTATAGCTAACACATTTTGATAGCTAGCAAGAAAACGACTTACCTCGGCAGGTTCACTTGGTTGACCGACGTGACGTGTCATCAGCTGCCTGTCTGATGACCCCATAGAATTAGAATACTAGAATGTACATGAACCTTCTTAAGGTGGGATAACGGTCAGCCGTGTTGGTCAACCATGGTTTGCCAGTGCTGTGATATTGGGCGCTTTCCAGCGGATCACTTTTGTCAAGAGTTGACCAACGTCTTTCAAACATTGTCTGACTCGCGACTAAATGTCTACTGCATTAACTTTACACAAATCATGTGATCAGGTCATACAGTTTTTGATGAGATCGCCTTCAAGTTGCTTCTCACCAACTGCACCATGCAGCCATCAACTGCATTGTGGGAAGCACTATTTGTCAAACAATCATTAGGGTGTTTTTGTTTGACCCACGCGAACATGGTCAAAGAAAAGACAAACAGGTACCAACTTTTCTGCAATTCCAAAGCTACAGGGGATAGAAGTAAAATGTATATTTGAGACCTCATTTCTAACCAATTAATTGTACACACAAGTTATGTTTTCAGTTCGTGAGTATGTGATATGGGGATATAGAAAAGTTGATTTCGACATTTTATACAGAAATACTTTTATAAACAGTAGCAGCTGTGTTGACACTGCCATGTTGATCTGAGCATTGCTGTTGGAAAACTACTAGTGTCTGACTTTTGGCTGTCGCAGCTGCACCTACCACAACTTCACTCTCCACCTTTTGTCTACAGTTGGCATCCTTAGGCTTACCGCTGGAAGACACCCATTGTCTTAAAGGTGCACTATGCAGAAATAGCACCCCCATTTCCTGGTTTCAAAAAGTCTAATAGTTCGCCTTATTTCAGTTTGTGTGTCAAACAAGCAAGTATAGTGTAGACTGTAGAGAATCATTGCACCATCTAAACCGCTGTGAAATATTTTTTACATAACCAAAAATATAGTATTTTCAGCTGGTATAGAAAACCGAAAGTAAAACACAAAAACGAAACTTAATGGGAAGCATAGAAATAGTGTACATAGAATAACTACCGATTCATTGACTTGCTTTCAATAAGAATGACAGATCTATAACTCAGCTACATATTGCAGCTTTAAGTAGTTGAACATGTTATTACTCCAACCTCTCGTGAAAGTGACAAACTGACACGTTTTCATTTGTCAAAAACAACTTTATATATCAAAGGAGTGCCTTTAATTTGACGCCCAGCAGTTCGGCACGATTATGTGCTTCTGCATATGAGCTTAGCTAGCCAACCTCGCCATGACATCGCCTACAAGTGTGATATGGGATTTCTATTGGGAAAAGCCGTTTCTGCCTATCTTCCACAGGAGGCTGCTGAAGGGAGGACGTCTCATAATAATGGCTGGAATGGAGTGAATGGTATCAAACGCATGGAAACCATATGTTTGATGTGTTCGATATCATTCCATTTATTCCGTTCCATCCATTACTATGAGCCCGTCCTCCCCAATTAAAGTGCCACCGGCCACCTATGCTATCTTCATACTGTACTGTATATGGTGTAATCATTACTCTGATTCAGTCACTGTCGTCCGCCCATTGTTTTCAATCTACTCACGTTTGCATACACCATTTCATGGACCGTCAATATCCGGGTAGCATCTGGTTTATATGGCCCAACTACACATGGCAATAGCACTCAGTGTTGCCAACTATTTTTCAAGGAAAGTAGCTGTTGGTTACTCCATTTGTTGCTAGATGATGCGCATGCATGTGCATTACATTTCTATTAAAAACCTCAATACAAAAAAATAAACACCATCTGCTGAAGACATTTCAGGCCCATTTATCACTCTCGCTTCGCCTCTTCCTCTCTGTTATTAGAGCGGAGAGAGGCGGGGGAGAAGAGCGAAGAGATGCGGGGCTAGGGGTGCAAGTGATGGGTGCACACCAACAATGTATACAGTGCCTTCGGAAAGTATTCAGACCCCTTGACGTTTTCCACATTTTGTTACGTTACAGCCTTATTCTAAAATAGATTAAAATTGTTTTTTCCCCCCTCCATCTACACACAATACCCCATAATGATAAAGCAAAAGAACTGGTTTAGAAATTTACATAAGTATTCAGACCCTTAGTCCTTTTTTGAAGCACCTTTGGCAGCGATTTCAGCATCGAGTCTTCTTGGGTATGATGCTACAAGCTTGGCACACCTGTATTTGGGGAGTTTCTCCCATTCTCTGCAGATCCTCTCAAGCTCTGTCAGGTTGGATGGGGACCGTCGCTGCACAGGTATTTTCAGGTCTCTCTAGAGATGTTTGATCGCGTTCAAGTCCGGGCTCTGGCTGTGCCACTCAAGGACATTCAGAGACTTGACCTGAAGCCACTCCAGCATTGTCTTTGGCTGTGTGCTTAGGGTCGTTGTCCTGTTGGAAGATGAACCTTCACCCCAGTCTGAGGTCCTAAGCGCTCTGGAGCAGGTTTTCATCCAGGATCTCTCTCTACTTTGGTCCGTTCATCTTTGCCTCGATCCTGACTAGTCTACCAGTCCCTGCCGCTGAAAAACATCCCCACAGCATGATGCAGCCACCACCATGTCTCACTGTAGGGATGGTGCCAGGTTTCCTCCAGACGTGACTCTTGGTATTTAGGCCAAAGAGTTCAATCTTTGTTTCATCAGACCAGAGAATCTTGTTTCTCATGGCCTGAGAGTCTTTAGGTACCTTTTGGCAAACTCCAAATGAGCTGTCATGTGCCTTTTACCTGAGCAGTGGCTTCCGTCTGGCCATTCTACCATAAAGTGCAGAGATGGTTGTCCTTCTGGAAGGTTCTCCCATCTCCACAGAACTCTGGAGCTCTGTCAGAGTGACCATCGGGTTCTTGGTTACCTTCCTGACCAAGGCCCTTCTCCTCCGATTGCTCAGTTTGGCCGGGCAGCCAGCTCTAGGAAGAGTCTCGGTGCTTCCAAACTTCTTCTATTTAAGAATGATCGAGGCCACTGTGTTCTTGGGGACCCATCCCCAGATCTGTGCCTCGACACTATCCTGTCTCGGAGCTCTATGGACAATTCCTTCAACCTCATGGCTTGGTTTTTGCTCTGACATGCACTGTCAACGGTGGGACCTTATATAGACAAGTTCTTCTGTTCACCCAACCTAGAATTCCTTACAATCAAATGCCAGCCATTTTATCTACCGAGAGAATTCTCGTCAGTTTTAGTCACAGTTGTGTACATTCCCCCTCAAGCGAACATCAAGACGGCCCTCAAGGAACTTCACTGGACTCTATGTAAACTATGTATCCGGAGTAGAGGTCGACCGATTATGATTTTTCAACGCCGATACCGATTATTGGAGGACCAAAAAAGCCGATGCCGATTTTTTAAATTTAAAAAAAAATTGTTATAATGACAATTACAACAATACTGAATGAACACGTATTTTAACTTAATATAATACATCAATAAAATCTATTTAGCCTCAAATAAATAATGAAACATCTTCAATTTGGTTTAAATAATGCAAAAACAAAGTTTTGGAGAAGAAAGTAAAAGTGCAATATGTGCCATGTAAGAAAGCTTACGTTTAAGTTCCTTGCTCAGAACATGAGAACATATGAAAGCTGGTGGTTCCTTTTAACATGAGTCTTCAATATTTCCAGTTAAGAAGGTTTAGGTTGTAGTTATTATAGGAATTATAGGACTATTTCTCTCTACGATTTGTATTTCATATACCTTTGACTATTGGATGTTCTTATAGGCACTTTAGTATTGCCAGTGTAACAGTATAGCTTCCGTCCCTCTCCTCGCTCCTACCTGGGCTCGAACCAGGAACACATCGACAACAGTCACCCTCGAAGCAGGGTTACTCATGCAGAGCAAGGGGAACAACTACTCCAAGTCTCAGAGCGAGTGACGTTTGAAACGCTATTAGCGCGCACCCCGCTAACTAGCTAGCCATTTCACATCGGTTACACCAGCCTAATCTCGGGAGTTGATAGGCTTGAAGTCATAAACAGCGCAATGCTTGAAGCATAGCTAATAGCTGCTGGCAAATCGCACAAAATTGCTGTTTGAATGAATTCTTACGAGCGTGCTGGTGCCGACCATCGCTCAGTCAGACTGCTCTATCAAATCATAGACTTAATTATAACATAATGTGAACGCCGCGTGTAACACATCCGGTATCAGGATAAATAAAAAGCAAGGTCTGCTAACTTTCTTTAATTATGTTTAATTACCGCAAGCAATGAATGGCAAATGCAATTTTCGTATATACGGGTTCACTGTATCACCACGCAGGGAACTGGCAGGAAGTACGTAAACAGCTGTTCTTATACCGTGATGACGTAGTTCCAACGCGTCTGTTGGCCTATCACAGTAGAGGCTGAGCGCGGTTTAGACTTTGCCCCGCCTTTGCTGGCCCTCGGACTTGTCCAAGTCCCTTAGTGCTCTCCTCTGTCCACATCTGGTTGTTGGGTAGATTAGATCCGTCTTGTGTCTCCCCCGATTCTACACTCAAACAGTCCCTTATTTGGTATTGTCCAGTGCCCTAACTCCCTGGTTGGCCTAGAGATATGCACCCCTCCCCTCTCCAGATTGACCACAGCTTTTATGGCCTGTCACTCTATGTTGGTCAGTCTTTACACACACACACATCTGTATTGTTTGTGTGTGTGTGCAACAAAAAAATATTCATCTTCAAACAATATGCTAGGGGGCTATAGTGCATAAACATAAATCCTAACAGTGGCTATTGTTGTTATGACAATAATGAACTGTTATGCCTATTCATCATGCATTTATGTGATATCAGTGATAAACTGTAGTAGGCCAACATTACTGATTGCTAGTTAACGTTAGCTAGCTAAATTAGTAACAAAGTATACAATGTTAGCTAGCCAGCTATAGTAGCCATTTAATTCCTTCATAAAACTCATTCAAAGCAAGCTTGTAAGAAATTGTTTTCACTAGATAAATGGTACACTCCCAATGTTTAAAAATCAGAATTATTGTTTGAAATTATGATTTATTAAAGTTAATCTTTCCACATACCCGAAGCCATCCCTATAACACAAACAGCTAGCTAGTTAAATTATATTCTAGCGTGCCAAAATTAAAGCCCTGCACAAAAAATAATAATACAATATTGCATGGCCAGGTGCACCTGGTGAGTGGATTTATCTTAATCACCAATGGAATGGTCTAAAATGACAACACTCCGGGCCATGTGAAACGAATTTGACCAACGATAACTGAGTTATACGTCATCAAATTGCGACATTAGCTACACCATACCAAAAATGAGCAAACGTTTACCTAAAAATCTGTAGCTGTAAAAGTGACAGGATTAGCTAATACACTTATTTTGTCTGTTCTCAGTCCAAAACATAAGAACCAACTCTTGAAATAGCGTCATCCGCGTCAGGAGGAAAAACGTGCTGTTTCATCAGTTCTAGCAAGGTAACGTTACATGGTAGTTAGCCAGCGTAGCTACGTTAGTCGTTAACAATAATCCTTCTGGCATTTACTAGGTTAGCTACATAGAAAGTTTAATCTGTTCAAAGGTGTCATCTGGCCTGCTTCCTGCTTTTGTTGAGGTGTCGACTTGTTTGACAGAATGGACAAAGATGGTGAGTTTAAGTCTCATTGATTAACTTGATGAGTAGACATGCTAGTCCCAAATGGCCATAGATTTCAGCATGATCTTATAGTTGCTTTCATGGGGGTTGTTTCCATACATGCACACCACTATCCATACAACTCTAAATAAAGGATAAGGTTTTTAGTGAGAGTGTAATCAAGTATAATGTTTCCATTTGACTTTGACTTGCCCATGGCCATTTCCTTTCAGAGCTGGTGGAGTACTTCAGGACACAAGTGAGACAGGACCCTGAGGTTCCCTCTGCTGTGGCAGCTATCCGCACTCTCCTGGAGTTCCTCAAAAGAGACCAAAGTCATATTTTAATATTTGTACTTTTCTACTCTCCACTTGTTATGCTGATATCTAGTGAATCAGAAGGCTGTTTGTCTGATGATTACTGAAATCAAAATACTTTCATCATTACTGCTGAAGAGTTTGCACTCGATTTATAAATTATTAGCAAACAGACAAGTTGTGGTATTGATTGGCTTATGCTTTATGTCCCTGAGCAGGTGAGACCATCCTGGGCTTGAGAGAGAACCTGACCCAGACCATCAGGCGTCTGGAGGAGGCTGACTCCTCTGTGGCTGTCTCGTCTGGTGGCGAACTGTTCCTCCGCTTCATCAGCCTCACATCGCTGGAGCACCCTGTGAGTAGAGAGAGGGCCCTCACCTATCCTCCTCACTGTAATGCCAAGGCTACTCTTTTACGCTCCGAGCCCACTTTAAAGTGATATTACAGGTCAGGTCGCAGTTGCAAATGAGAACTTGTTCTCAACTAGCCTACCTGGTTAAATAAAGGTGAGAAAAAAAAGAAAAAAAACATGTATTCAATACGTGAGAGTAGCTTGAGTTGTCCAGCATACCATCATGATTTAAGATGCCATTTTCAGAAATATTAAGTGTTTTCTTTGTCCCTCAAACAGGATCTCTCTCAATGCAAGAAAGTGATGGTAGAGAGAGGAGAGCTCTTTCTTAAGAAAATCTCCCTTTCCAGGAGTAAAGTAGCAAAACTCTGCCATACCTTTATCAAGGATGGTGCTGTAAGTATTTCTATTTAATTTTTTTATTTTAATGAAGATTCCAAAACTCACTCCACTGGGACACTCATGGTGATTCTGCCTCGAACTAACACTGTTCTCTATTGTCATTCACAGAAAATACTGACACACTCCTCCTCCCGGGTGGTTCTTAAGGTACTGGAGAGTGCAGCAGCTGACAAGAAACGCTTCACTGTCTATGTCACTGAGTCACAACCAGACTCTGCAGGGTGTGTGGTCAACACAAACACATGCGTATGTCTAATGTCAAACTAAGTAAGCAAGCCCTAAAGAGGAACTTGAAAGACTATTCACAAGTGTACCCTTTTCTCTTTCCAGAAGACAAATGGCTGACAAATTACGGAATCTAAATATTCCGGTCACGGTGGTTCTTGATGCTGCAGTGGGGTAAACACCTAAACATTTTCAGTTGATACATGAAAGCCCAGCTCAATCGCACCATGTTTCTTCGAAAGACCATACAGTGCCTTCAGAAAGAATTCATACCGCTTGACTTATTCCACATTTTGTTGTTAGCCTGAATTCAAAATGAATTACATTGAAGTAGTTTCTCACCCATCTACACACAATACCCAATAATGATAGTGAAAACATGTTTTTAGAAATGTTTGCTAATTTATTGAAAATTAAATACAGATATCTAATTTACATAAATATTCAACTCCAAATTGAACTCGGGTGTATCCAATTGCCTTTGATCATCCTTGTAATGTCACTACAACTTGATTGGAATACACCTGTGGCCAATTAAATTATTTGGACATGTTTTAGAGTGAAACACACCTGTCTATATAATGTCCCACAGTTGACAGTGCATGTCAGAGCAGAAACTAGAACATGAAGTCCAAGGAACTGTCCGTAGATCTCCGAGATATATGCCTCATCATAATTCTATTTGGGGAAGGGTATAAAAATGTATATAGTGTTAAAGGTTTCCAAGAGCACAGTGGTCTCCATAATTTGGAAATTGAAAAAAATATGGAACTACCCAGAGCTGGCCGTCTGACCAAACCGGGCAAGAAGGACCTTGGTCAGGGAGGTGACCAAGAACCCAATGACCACTCTGACAGAACTACAGAGTTCCTTGGCTGAGATCAGAGAACCTGCCAGAAGGACAAGTCTCTACAGTACTTTACCAATCTGGGCTTTATTGGAGAGTGGCCAGACGGAAGCCACTCCTGAGAAAAAGGCACGTGATAGCACGCCTGGAGTTTACCAAAAGGCATGTGAAAGACAGATCATAAGGCAAATGATTCTGTGGTCTGATGAGACAAAAATATTCATTTTTGGCCTGAATGCAAAGCGCTATGTCTGGAGAAAGATGGGTGATAAGCTGTGGCTGGTTAACACCATCCCTACCGTGAAGCATTGTGGCGGCAGCAACATGCTATGTGGATGCTTTTCAGCGGCAGAGACTGGTAAGGATAGAGGGAATAATGAATGGAGCCAAATACAGGCAAATCCTTGATGAGAACCTGCTTCAGTGTACAAACGACCTCTAACAGGACAATGACCCCAAGCATACGGCCAAAGCAACGCTGGAATGGCTTCAGAACAAGAATGTGAAAGTCCTTGAGTGGCCCAGCCAAAGCCCAGACTTGAATACCATTGACAATGTGTGAAAAGACTTGTCAATGGGACCACTCCCTATCTAACTTAACAGAGCTTGAGAAAATATCCAAATCCAGATGTGCAAAGCTGATACAGACATATCCAAGATGACGCAAAGCTGTAATCGCTGCAAAAGATGCATCTACAAAGTATTGACTCAGATGTGAATATTTATGTACCATCTAAGGTGCGTACGCAGTAGACCCCGAGACTGCTGCGCAGCTCCACCCTGGGACAGCCCTGCAGAAGAAATATCAGCCCACGGAGAGAAGCACGAGATTGAACTTCACTTTTTTCCCCCCCGTTAGTTAACACTCAACGTTTCCCTTTACTGTGGCAATTGGGATCGAATCGACACAATTAGCCACTTTCAATGCAACATACTGAAACAACTAACTATGCAAGAGATTTAGTTGTAGGCAGAATGCATCGGAATAGGATTCTATTGCATTGACATGCATGACTCAGTCCGTACTATATACACAGACCGGTGCGACATAACCAATCAGAGCTGCACTAGGCCTATATGCAAAAAGACCATTGCCATATATGGATGTGCCATTTACTTTGAACTGGACTGTTTACAGCATGAGCGGTCGTAGATGCGCTTGTTTTGAATGTAGCCACGTGTGCACATTTTGTTAATATCCTTTGCTAGTTAGTTATTAGCCCAGTTATAGATCATTTGTAGTCAGCAATAGGGGAGTGATTGCTTCCTACAAGAGCACAAAACATGTACATCTCTAGATATCTTTGAAAAGCTAGTCAGGTAAAAAATTGCTTTTTTGTCTTAAATGGGCAGTTTTGTGAGACATGCTTGAATAAGCTAAGTAGTCAATAGGCAGAGGGTAGCATAATTTGTCTGATTCTCTAATGGTAGGGGAATAATAATGATTTCTTTTTTGTAAAATGGTTTCTTGCATAAAACTTTTTTTCAGTCACCTTGTCTGAAAGAAAAGTGGATAAACAGGTACATGTTTTTTTCAAAAACCTCATGGAATGTAGGCCACCATTGGCTGCTACTGTAAGCTGAATGATGGAACAGCTATTTCCATGTTAAATTGTTATGGGATGCATTTTCTCCATTGTTTTTGATGGTAGGCCTACATTATGATCAAATAGCCACATTAGGCTACTTAGCCACTGTTAAAACTAACTTAAAGCAGGTACAGCCTCAGTGTTCACAGTAAAGTGCTGAAAACAATGTGAGGGAACATTGCTTATGTACGCTGAACAAAAGTGCTGAGGAGTATTTCTGTCGGTAATAAAGTCCTTTTGTGGGGGAAAAACTAATTCTGATTGGCTGGGCCTGGCTCCCCAGTGGGTGGGCCCACACCCACCCATGGCTGCACCACTGCCCAGCATATCTGTGAAATCCATAGATTAAGGTCTAATTTATTTATTTTAGTTGACTGATTTCCTTATATGAATTGTAACTCAGTAAAATCTTTGAAATTGTTGCATTAATATTTTTCAGTATATGAAATATTTCTGTTTAATCAATACATTTGCAGACATGTTTTGACTTTGTAATTGTGTGTGAGAGAATCTATTTTGAATTCAGGCTGTAACACAATGTGGAATAAATCAAGGGGTATGAATACTTTCTGAAGGTACTGTAAATACCGTTTTACCTATACCCACTTTTTGGATTTGTACAGGTAGCCTAAATTAACAAGGCAGTCAGTGAAATCTGTATTTTATTACAGTACTGAATCTTTTTTGTTAAAGGTATATCATGGAAAAGGTGGACCTGGTGATTGTGGGTGCAGAGGGAGTGGTAGAAAGTGGTGGCATTATCAACAAGGTATATTATGAATTGGATAACACACCATTCAGACGGTCTTATGTTGATGTCCTATGACGTTACTATTTACAACATGTAGCAGTTTACCTTTTATTCTGCATGCAATTCACATGACAGATTGGCACCTATCAACTGGCTGTGTGCTCCAAGGCTCACAACAAGCCTTTCTACGTTGTGGCAGAAAGCTTCAAATTCGTCCGACTCTATCCTCTAAATCAGCAAGATGTCCCAGAACGATTTAAGGTAATAGCACCAAAATATGATCAATTGGCAATATAGTGATATTTCTGTAGTTATTTGATGTCCTAACTAGTGGTCTCACTTTGCTCTCTGTATCTCAGTATAAAGCAGACACACTGAAGGCAGTGGAAGACCTAGCAGAAGAACACCCCATGATTGACTACACACCGCCATCGCTGATTACACTTCTTTTCACAGACCTGGGGGTCCTCACTCCATCAGCAGTCAGTGATGAACTTATTAAGCTGTATTTGTAAACCACCATCAAATGAATGACCTTGATGCAGAACTTGATCAAGTGAAGTCACCGTTCAATACGCATTTCATTAAAAATGTCAATCCCCCAGGGAATCTGCCTTAAACAAACCAAAAACACTTCTGTTGTGTGTGACTATTTACCCCCTACTTGTTTTACTGGAGTTTGAAAGGTTATTCTGACCCATACCAGACTGTCTGTAAAAACCAGCAATCATAGCGGCATACTGTGTGAGTAACTTATTGCAAATTAGAAGTAATCAAAATCTCAAAAGGAAAAAGGAGACACTTTATTATGAACATAAGTTGGTCCTCCATAGTTTAACTTCTTTGAAAGTTTGTCTGAGCTCTCAGGTGTGTTGGCTCAGATTAGTTATTCACCCTCTGTACCCAAAATAACACATACCAATACAAACTATGAAGAAGTCTGTAGGAAATTGTCCTCATTTGATAAATAGAAATGCTCAAGTGACTACTTAAAACTGGCAACAGCTCCCATACCAAGGCTTTTTTGTACTGCCCTTGCCCCAAAAGGTAGAATCATTACTACAAAGTATTTGCCATTTCTTTGTATTTTTACCATTAAAATGTGCATACTGTGACTGATTGGCACGGGAAGTGTTAAAAGTATTTGTTTATCAAGAACCCCCCCCAAAAATACAAGCTGAACAGTTTTATCTAACTAAAACAAATCAAATACAACACTGGGCTTGGAATGATGTGGCTCAGTTGGTAGAGCATGGTGCTTGCAACAGCAGGGTTGTGTGTTTGATTCCCATGGTGGACCAGTATAAAAAATGTATGCACTCACTGTCGCGCTGGATAATGGTATATGACTATGTAAAAGCAAACATATTTCCACCACCTACTCATTCTATCCACAGCTATAAGATGAGAAAAGGTCATCATTCTGGCATCCAGCGTTTTGGGGCGGTGGCTTTGAATGTGCAAATACTCAAACCTTCCTTGATCAAAAATTAACAATACCCTCTTCAGTGCTATTGATGTCAAAGTCTGAGGAGTCAATGCAAAGACAGTTTTCCGCGAGTGTAAAAACATGCATATGTACCATGGCCTGAAGTACACGAACAGAAAAACAGGAGATTGGACAATAAAGTCTTTGTTGTTTGATTTCCAATTTTGAAGTATGGTGTGGCTAATAGCTCAAGTGAATAGTAAATCATTTGAGGGGGGGGGGGGGGGAGAAACTGTTTTACACAACTCTCCGCACTTCGAAAAATCTCTTCAGGTAGTAGATCTGTCCAAGGGTCATGGCTACCAGCACAAGAGCTTCAAAGAAGGACCAAAGCACCACTCGGCTGTTTGTGTTGTCATTAACTGGAGGGGAGGAAAACACAGAATAGTACATTAAACCACTACTGCCACTGAAGTATTTTCACTAAGCTGTCAAAATTGGGTGTTCTTGACAAATGCTATGCAGTTTGAGATAAGAGGTTAGGTCCGTATGTTATTCATTTTCTATGGAAATAGCACATTATACATGGCTGTTATTGAAGTAGCAGCACAGAAGTGGTCTTACTTGCTCTGTGTATCCTCTCTCGGACCTCCATGTATTCCTGCTCGTGTTTTACTGCTGTCATGGCAACTGCTAGCTCATTAATCATCTCTTCCAGCTTGTTCTGGTGGGCTGTGAACAAGAATGGAAAATTAACAAGTAGTACAGTATACAACATTTTGCAGAGTTAAAGAAACCCCAACAAGTACAGGCACATCAAGTAAATCAGGTACAACTTACATCACAGTGATTGGGGTGGCAGGGTAGCCTAGTGGTTAGAGTGTTGGACTAGCAATCGAAAGGTTGGAAGTTCAAATCCGAGGTGACAAGGTACAAATCTGTCATTTTGCCCCTGAACAAGGCAGTTAACCCACTGTTCCTAGGCCGTCATTGAAAGTAAGAATTTGTTCTGAACTGCCTAGTTAAATAAAGGTTAAATAAATAAAAAAGGTTAGGTTTATTGTAGATGCTGTTCAAAGTGATGTAATGAAATGTTCATACATCAAACAACCAGTAAACTGGTCTCCATATCTCTACCAAAGCTTGGGTATACCCATTGTGCAAAACTTTTAACAAATATTTACACTAACCTTACAAATACGTTGTCAGATAGCGTGAATGACTTCAATGTGTCTTTAGTGCATCTAACATTAAATAACATCTGCTGTAACACAGCAAACTTGGATTAACATAAAACTAAAGGCACCATTTGAGCTGGTAGTGCTGTGCAAACTGCTGCATTGACTGGACACAAGTGTACTGATTTGATGCAAGATGTATTATTGAAACTGACCAACCAACACTTTTGAAAAACTGAGGGCAAAAGTAATTGACCCAATTTGTTTCATGAATGCCCATATGGCAGAAGCTGAGGGGGGTATAAATTCCTAAATCCATTCACCCACCTCAAGTCATTGCCAGGCAGCAAGTGAGTGTCCATAAAGCAAAAGAAAACAGCACAACCCAGGCAATTAATAAGACTAACTATGAAAATGGTACTATTTAAATTCACTCTGTTAATTTTGTAATTCAGTACTTGGGGTAAGCAACACTACAGAGAAGAGTCCATTTTCTCCAAGGGCATTGAAGAACGACCATCTCTGACCTCATGCAATAGTGTTAACCTACCATCCCAGGTGTCTCCACCACCTGATGGAGGGTGGAGAGCAGAATGAGAAAAGAATGAATATGTAGGTTCTCTTCCAGAGAACCTACAAACATATGGTGAGATAATATTCCCAACATCAGTCAGTGTGACCAGAGCTCTACAGTGCAACCATTTTACTTGAATGTGTGCCTAAATATTTTGCTGTGCAATCTGGAATTTTAATTTAGGAGCACCAGTGTGCCTAGAAAAATTAAAGATTCTTGCTTTATTACCTGAAATATTTTTATTAGGTGCACACTTGCTCCTTGTAAAAAAGGTCAGCGTTGAGCCCTGGTGCCCATTGCTGCCTCTTCACCCCAGTTTACCTTCTGTCTCCATGCCGTCTCCCTTGGGGGCCTCTCCAATGTCAATGGTGAACATGACGATCTTGGGTGTCATGGTGGACATCTTATTGCTGAAGCAAAACTTGTATGTGCCATCCATATGGGCAGCCACCGAGTACTTCCCACTGGATTCTCGGTCTCCTTTGTAAATCTGCTTCCCATCTGGACCTGTGATCTGCAAATGAAAAGTACCTACATAGTCATTGACAATCTATTAAACATTAGGCATAAGGTAGCTAGTTACCCATGTTTTGACTGGACAGCATCAGATATACAATAAATGCTCCACAACACCACCATCAGTACAAACTCAGATATGATCAATGGCCCTAACATGAAATCATCCCTTGGCTCCTGATATATATTTTTTAGAATATCATCTCGCACTGTCAGTCAACCAAGAGAGTTTAGCTAACGAACGTAGCTAGGTATAAAGCTTGCTCGCTAGCCATATGGCACAATTTGAGGGACGTTTGGAAGCATAGCTATCTAGGAGAACGACGTTAACTTAGCTAGCTACTTACCTACATTGTTAATGTTTAGCTAGTTAGGCCCATGATTTGCCAAAGCTAGCTAACAGCTGGGGGGGGGGGGGGCTTTCCACGCAATAAGATTAAGAAAGAGGGCACCTTTCACAACTCAGACTTTACCTCCACATCGATGTCTAGGAAACCTCCTTCGGCCACCTCAAACATGAGGCCCATCTTGGTACCAGAGTTGACTCGTTCAAAGAAACACTCTTCTGCATGAGCGTCGATGCTTACGAAGTAACCTGACGCTGTGGCGGATAACATAGCTAAAATTACCATACACTCCGAGAGAGTAAACATGATTGCTGTTGTTTTTCGCTACTGTCTAGCTATGTGAAAAATAGATTAGCGAACAAAACGCTCAGCCGCCGACTTGCGGAGGAGGAGCCAACAGTAGAAGGGGGACGCAACTTCCTCGAAAATGCTGCCACGTAAAGACGGGAAAACGAGCCGCGTCGAGGTTCAAAAAGCCAATCAAATTGACCTCAGGCCCCTGGTCCAAGACCTGGGTGTATTCATTAGGGCGATTCGGTTGCAAAACGTTTCTTAAACGGAAGCAAACAGAACGAAATGGGGAGGGACCTACCTGAATTTGGCCAATAGAGACTCGTTTTAGTAATGCAACTGTTTTGGACTAATGAGTCAGTGGCGACCCGTCATTCAGTGCAGGTGGGGCTCTTATTATATATTTTTGGTCTTTTTTGGGGGACTTGCCTGTTTTGCATGTTATTTTGGCATTAATATGTGTCACATATCAGTTTGCAAACAATGTAAACAAAATAAAGTATATATCAATGAGTTAATAAAACCGTATACAAACATGGTCTCTTTTTTGTAAGGCAGCTCCAAAATGCAGGTGTTTCAGCCTAGCTCATTGCTTTCTGTGGTGGTGGGGCAGGCCAGCAGAAAATACAGAGCGTTGCGCCATGATTGGCCTCAGTGTTCTGTCACTCATGGGGACACTACGTCACCGCCAAGTCTAAGGGTAGAGCTTGACAATTCAAGCCCCTTGAGTGCTGCTATAGATAAAATGCCCATCTGCCTCACACTAATAATTTGGTCCATTCACCTGCCCTGAATGACGGGTCGCCACTGCCAGGGAGATATGTATACTGTAGCTAATACTAAGTGTATGTTGTGTAATAAGCTCTTTGTAGCCCATTTTCCTCACCCTAATAATTTGGTATATTTTCACCTCTTAATTTTGCCTACTGTCCTGACTTGGTGGTGCACATGTAGCCTATAACCTTTTTGAGAAATGTAATCATCGAATATTGTAAGAGCTTTCATTGTCTGCTTATATTCCCCCTTTATTTATCCTACGGTTCTGACTTGGTGTACAGGGAGAAACACTGTAAGAACGGCCATGTTCTGAATTCTGTCATAGTCTGGGTAGCCATTTGATTAGCTGTTCAGGAGTCTTATGGCTTGGGGGTAGAAGCTATTTAGGAGCCTCTTGGACATAGACTTGGCGCTCCGGTACCGCTTGCCGTGCGGTAGCAGAGAGAACAGTCTATGACTAGGGTGGCTGGAGTCTTTGACAATTCTTAGGGCCTTCCTCTGACACCGCCTAGTAAAGATGTCCCAGATGGCAGGAAGCTTGGCACTGGTGATGTACTGGACCGTACGCACTACCCTCTGTAGTGCCTTGCGGTCGGAGGCCCGAGCAGTTGCCATACCAGGCAGTGATGCAACCCGTCAGGATGCTCTCGATGGTGCAGCTGTAAAACCTTTTGAGGATCTGAGGACCCATGCCAAATCTTTTCAGTCTCCTGAGGGGGAAAATGTTTTGTCATGTTCTCTTCACGACTGTCTTGGTGTGTTTGGACCATGATAGTCATTGGTGACGTGGACACCAAGGAACTTGAAGCTCTCGACCAGCTCCACTACAGCCCGTCGATGAGAATGGGGGCCTGTTAGGTCCGCCTATTCCTGTAGTCCACAATAATCTCCTTTGTCTTGATCACATTGAGGGAGAGGTTGTTGTCCTGGCACCACACTGACAGTTCTCTGACCTCCTCCCTATAGGCTGTCTCATCATTGTCGGTGATCAGGCCTACCAGTGTTGTGTCGTCAGCAAACTTAATGATGGGGTTGCAGACATGTTTGGCCACGCAGTCGTGGGTGAACAGAGAGTATAGAAGGGGACTAAGTACACACCCCTGAGGGGCCCCAGGGTTGAAGATCAGCATGGCAGATGTGTTGTTGCCTAACCGTACCACCTGGGGGCGGCCCGTCAGGAAGTCCAGGATCCGGTTGCAGAGGTAGGTGTTTAGACCCAGGGTCCTAAGCTCAGTGATGAGCTTCGTGGGCACTATGGTGATGAACACTGAGCTGTAGTCAATAAACAGCATTCTCACTTAGGTGTTCCTTTTGTCCAGGTGGGAAAGGGCAGTGTGGAGTGCGATTGAGATTGCGCCATCTGTGGATCTGTTGGGGCGGTATACGAATTGGAGTGGATCTCTAGGGTATCCAGGAGGATGCTGTTGATGTAAGCCATGACCAGCCTTTCAAAGCACTTCATGACTTCCGACATGAGTGCTACGGGGTGGTAATCATTTAGGCAGGTTACCTTCGCTTCCTTTAAATGAGGCTGAATGAACTGTTTCGCTGCCAGACAAGGCTCTGCTGATAGCCAGGTGTAACTGTGGTATAGTGCAATTAATGTACTGTTTAGTGTTGTGTAGTGGCTTTGCTGGCATGCATCTCACATTTTTTTGTTTGTTGCCCCACCAAGATTTACATGCTAAAATCACCACTGTTGTCCCGTGTGCTCCCTCTCTGGCCTCTAGGTCACCAGGCTGCTCGTTATGGCGCACACCTGTCACCATCGTTACGCACATCTGCATCGTCAGACTCACCTGGACACCTGGATCACTTCCCTGATCACCTTCCCTATATATGTCACTCCCTTTGGTTCCTTCCCCTGGCGTCATTGTTTCTGTTTCATGTCTGTGTGCTGTTAGAACATTCATCCAACTACAAGCACCCTGCTGTGGGTCTGTGGCTGCGCTGCATGAAGCCCACCATGGCATTCTTTTGGTATTGTTCTTAATCCCATTCCCCTTTCCCTAAACTTTAAAATTGTACGTTTATAGACCCAATTCCAGCAAACATGGTGTAGTTCGTGGGTGGGCAATTTACGGCCCAAGCCCATTCAATCCAGCCCGGGGGAGATTTAAGTAAAAATAAACAAACACTCCAGGCCACTCTTGAACTTCTAAAACTAGATTCAAGTATGTAGAAAATTATAAGGGACCTATACGTTTTCAAATAACCTAATTGCCCTTTTTCTGGGCCATAAATAGCTTTATACAGTATATAGGTTACTGTGGTGCAGACTTATTTCCCGGTCACTACATAGGCCTAATTTGGAGTACTTTGGACAGGATTCGGGGACATTTGTGGCCACGCATCTGATTCACTTGGAGAGCACTTTGCAAATGACTTCCATGCATAGATACGATTCCAACACTGTGCATCTATTTAGAATGTTTAATGTTGAGTACTTTGAATTTGCACATAAATCCATCCTCTTAGAAACATGGCCAAGAAATAAGCTTACAACATGATCATGACGAAAGCTAAAAAGGACCAGTGCATTGATTAACTGTGATGGGGACTTCTTCATTCTACAGGGGAAACTAAAATAACACAAAGATAATAGATCAATAAATGTTCTACACAATATCACACAACAACGTTCTGCTACTATCTGGGAACATGCCGTTATAGCTTTATTATTTGGTAACATATTTGTCCCAGGTCATGTTGAACACATTCACTGTACAGTGTGGCTATTTCAACAACAGTACACACATTATTTTATAATAGCCATTCTATAGCCTAATAAAGCAACTCATAAAGTTCCCCTTTTTTATTTTGCAACCATGAAGTATGTTGTCCAGCCTGCTAAGAGCAAAGCACCTAACAGAACTGTGTAACTGAAGAGAACAAATTTCAGAAGTTCTTTGAAGGTCCGAAGAAAGCGGATAGACAAGGGCTCCATCTCGTAACGGTATTCCATTTCCCAATGAGTGATGTAGTTTGCAGGATCTGTCTGCTCTGCAATCACAGGCCCTGAAAAGATGAAGGATTTTAATTTGTCCCCCCCATTGGGTATATATACAGTAGAGCCTACAGTGCATTTGGAAAGTATTCAGACCCCTTGACTTAATCCACATTTTGATACGTTACAGCCTTATTCTAAAATGTATTAAATTGTTTCCCCCTCCTCATCAATCTACACACAATACCCCATACTGACAAAGCAAAAACAGGTTTTTAGATTTTGTTTTGCAAATGTATACAAAAAAATGGAAATATCACATTTACATAAGTATTCAGACCCTTTACTCAGTAGTTTGTTGAAGCACCTTTGGCAGCGATTACAGCCTTGAGTCTTCTTGGTTATGACGCTACAAGCTTGGCACACCTATATTTGGGGAGTTTCTCCTATTCTTCTCTGTAGATCCTCTCAAGCTCTGTCAGGTTGGATGGGGAGTGTTGCTGCACAGCTATTTTCAGGCCTCTCCAGAGATGTTCTGTCCGGGCTCTGGCTGGGCCACTCAAGGACATTCAGAGACTCGTCCCGAAGCCACTTTTGCATTGTCTTGGCTGTGTGCTTCGGGTCGTTGTTCTGTTGAAAGGTGAACCTTCGCCCCAGTCTGAGGTCCTGAGCGCTCTGGAGCAGGTTTTCATCAAAGATCTCTGTGTACTTTGCTCCGTTCATCTTTCCCTCGATCCTGACTAGTCTGACTAGTCTCCCCTCACTGAAAAACATCCCCACAGCATGATGCTGCCACCACCATGTTTCACCGTAGGGATGGTGCCAGGTTTCCTCCATACGTGACGCCTTGCATTCAGGCCAAAGAGTTCCATTTTGGTTTCATCAGACCAGAGAATCTTTTTTCTCATGAAGAGAAATCTTGTTTCTCATGGTCTGAGAGTCCTTAAGGTGCCTTTTGGCAGACTCTAAGCAGGCAGTCATGTGCCTTTTACTGAGGAGTGGCTTCCATCTGGCCTCTCTACCATAAAGGCCTGATTGGTGGAGTGCCGCATAGATGGTTGTCCATCTGGAAGGTTCTCCCATCTCCACAGAAGAACTCTGGAGTTCTGTCAGAGTGACCATCGGGTTCTTGGTCACCTCCCTGACCAACTCCCCCCCCCCCCCCCCCAATTGTTCAGTTTGGCTGGGCGGCCAGCTCTAGGAAGAGTCTTGGTTGTTCCAAACCTCTTCCATTTAAGAATGATGGAGGTGGCCTCCCGAGTGGCGCAGCGGTCTAAGGCACTGCAGTGCTTGAGGCGTCACTCCTGTGGCGGCCGGGCGCATGCACGCTGACATGGTCGACAGTTGTACAGTGTTTCCTCATACACATTGATGAGACTGGCTTCCGGGTTAAGCGAGCAGTGTGTCAAGAAGCAGTGTGGCTTGTCAGGGTCGTGTTTCAAAGGACACATGCCTCTCAACCTTCGCCTCTCCCGAGTCCGTACGGGAGTTGCAACGATGGGACAAGAATGTAACAATTGGATATTACGAAATTGGGGAGAAAAAGGGGTAAAAAAAAAAGAATGATGGAGGCCATTGTGTTCGTGGGGACTTTCAATGCTGCAGAAATGTTTTAGTACCCTTCCCCAGATCTGTGCCTTGACACAATCCTGTCTCGGAACTCTACGGACAATTTCTTCGACCTCATGGCTTGGTTTTTGCTCTGACATGCACTGTCAACTGTGGGACCTTATATAGACAGGTGTGTGTGCGCCTTTCCAAATTATGTCCAATCAATTGGATTTACCACAGGTGGACTCCAATCAAGTTGTAGAAACATCTCAAGGAT
The DNA here is from genome assembly GCF_045679555.1 of Salvelinus alpinus. Taxonomy (NCBI): domain Eukaryota; kingdom Metazoa; phylum Chordata; class Actinopteri; order Salmoniformes; family Salmonidae; genus Salvelinus; species Salvelinus alpinus. The sequence goes on from NC_092104.1 coordinate 32,433,722, forward strand.
GATCAATGAAAACAGGATGCACCTGAGCTCACTTTTGAGTCTCATAGCAAAGGGTCTGAATACTTATGTAAATAAGGTATTTCTGTTTAAAATGTTTAATACATTTGCTAAAAACTTCTAATAACCTGTTTTCGCTTCGTCATTATGGGGTATTGTGTATAGATTGATGAGGATTTTTATTGAATTTAATCAATTTTAGAATAAGGCTGTAACATAACAAAATGTGGGAAAAAGTCAAGGGGTCTGAATACCTCCCGAATGCACTGTATATCAGCAACATATATTTATAGCTGGAGAGTGCATTAGTAAAGGCATTGCGACCTATAATTGTAGTTTATGAATAATTCATTTGTCAATTGCTCCAAATGCTTTTGGCATTGATCTCGCGCTTAGCAAATGGTCAAACATTTACTTCTGACACAGTTACAAGCATAGCTAGGCTAGTCTGTAAATCGTATTTGGTAATTAAACTATTGAAATATACCTATTGATATTTGAAGACATAAGAATGAGAAATGTCTAAAATAGCTGTTACTTTCGTATCAAAAGCCCTAATAATTATTTGTAGAGATGAGAAATATTTTTATATTTAGCTTCAACATCCGAACCAATAACAAGATTAGGAAGAAGCTGTTGTTTGTAAACATTGAAGTGCTGGTCCACACGCTCAGACCGGTAAGCAACTTTATCGACAGAAATTATGTTCAAATGTATTTATTTTAAAGTATATAAAGGAACTAAATTCCCTTACATATATCTATCGTATATATGTGGACATGTACCTAGTGCACCTTCAAGCTAAATAATGTAATAGCCTATAACAAAATAGTAGCAATAAAATATATTTCTCCAGACGAAATATTTCACATTAGTTGCACAAAAACAGCCATGCCCCACTTTCGCAACTCAAAATATATCTTTCACTTTGATAACCTGCAGTAGGACTGCAGTAAAAATTATTAAATTGTTTAACTATAACCTACTGTTACTGTTGATGTTATATGATTTCATGCTATTTTTCTAGTATCTGAAAGCTCTTAAAATGTAAGCGCATGGTGGATACATAACCTACTCACTGGGCATAGGGCCTATAACGTTACAACGTTTCAATATTTATAAACTGCTTAAATTGGTTACTTACCTTGTCGGTTTATATGAAGGATTTTCAACCTCTTTTAAAATTATTATGTTGAATATACTCTCTGTACACGGGTTTCAATGTGCTGCCAGGAATACAAGGTGATGTCCGTTGCCACAAGTCCTAATGGCAAAGGAGGGGCCAACAACAATTACATTGATTACAAGAGTCCTGAGACCCATGGGGTTTTCCTAATGGAAAATTAAGCCACGTCCTACACCCGCTTCTCTGAGGCGAGACCTTGCCAAATACACAATAATAGGCTATGCATTTTCTATTGTTTTAGCTCTGAAAATCCTCTGGTGCATGCAAGAACCGCTCATTTCATTTTCCACTCTTTATAAAAATGGTCTTATTATATGTGTAATTGTTAGCATTTAACATACCAAAAGGAATGCAATGTCACATTAATATATCTTCATGAGATGTGATATAGTGAGTTCCTCGCTGTTGGTTCACTAAAATCTCCGACTGCTGTCAATACCCGTCCCCCACTGAGTACAAGACCCAGCTGTCCACAGCGCAGGGCACGGACAAGCCATCGATCAAACCGGAGATCAAACCAAACTCCAACGCACGTATCCTCTACCGGAACATGGAGCAAATAGCCTCCTAATTCAATCAGCGTCCAGCGCTGTCAAATCAGGGGCCCTTATGGGGTAAGATCTCCAGACAGCAGAGGGCCATTATCGGCTGATAGGTAGGCCTGTTATTGGGCTAATTGCTCCTCGAGAGAGCAGGACTGCTGACGGCTGACTGGGCTCTCAACCTTTCCTCTCCACGCCACTCCTCCCTGCCTGCATCCTTTGGTACCATCTTTATTTTCTTCTACAGGATAAACAACTCATTAAGTAACAATACATGTGGCCTAATTCACCGTTATCAAGGCTTTTAGATCCTATATGTTGAAGGTGGAAGAAGGGGGAAAAGGGATAGTGTAATGGAGGTACAGTACAACTTTACATCAGACTTTTTAGTTTCGTTTTCTAAACCAGAAAAACATTTAGCCATATTGTAGAGTGTAAGGATTTTTTTTTAAATGGCCAGTTTTTTAGAGACCTGACATTGACTCTGGTTATAAAAGCAGTCAATTACACATTTTATTTACAGCACTACTTTTCCCACAAATAATGGCAAGCAGAGAAAAACCCTATACAACACAAAATATAGGTTGAAATCACAAAAATAATAATACAAGCATCTACCTTTCAGCCTTTGTGTTAATACAGTATATATATATTTTTTTTTACAATGATCTTAAAACCTTCCGTCATGCCACAAGTAAGATGATATCTTCTCAGCTCCATACAATGACCAAAGCAGGTGGCAATGGAGATGTGCATTTAGCAAGCTGTTAGAGTTGCAGGCAAAAGACAGGGAGAATCGAGGAGCTGACTCCTGGTCACCTCACACTGACAGTTGCTGAGATCAATCAGACACACCTGCAGGGCGCTGGAATATGGACATTAAAAAGAAGCGGCAAGGTCTTTTGTTCTGACTGTTTGATGTGTCTAGCTGTGCATCTGTTCCCCGAGGGGGCGGGCAGCAGGCTCAGGGGGCCTCCGGGCGGTCCATCAGAGACTTGATCCAGCTGGTACCATTGATGAGCTTGGTAGTGGCAATGATGTACTCTGTGCCACCATCCTCCATCTGAGACAGGAAGCGCAGGGCAGCAATTTCCGCATAAGTCACCCCTCCCAGAAAGAACACCAGGGTGGTCCTGTTCTCCCCCTGCTGGCCTGTGGGACAGAGTGGGGAGAGAAAACAGTCAAACAGGGTGAAGTTCACAGGGTGCACCACTCTCCAAGGGTGACTCAAGGGGAGTTGGGATATGCAATTTGTTATTTATTTATTTCACACACAAATATAAGCACCCACCAAATTATTAATATTATTACTTAGCAGATTGTTTGTTTTGAAGTGAGGTTACTTTAACCTCAAAAACTGATATTAAACATGTAAACACACAAAGAAAGTAAGAGACAGTGCCTCGAGTCAACCCCCATCTACCCATGTCCCCACCCACACACTATTCTCTCAAACAAACTCCGCCCTCTTCCTGCTACAACAGGCTCGTCTATTGTCAGTCTTCCATTATCACCTTTCTACAACAAAGATATGGCAGACATGTAAAAACAAGTCAACTGTCTAATACCCAAACTCACAGTTGTAATTAACACATTGCATGGTGTAAATAAAATCTCATCAAATTAATTATCCTCTTGTCAATGAGATGTCCAAACTGACCCTGGAGTCAGCAACGCATAGTTATAACGCTTAAGATGAGGATATTCAACTCCCTGGTCTCTGAAAGGTCAACGGTGCCTTTGCCTCTCCTCTTTCATACACAAATACATGTACACAAACAATCACCCAAACAGACCCACACTTAACGGTAATGTACAGTTTTGTTCACTGTGTACAATAAATCAACTGCTGCTCGAAGACATTTGGCACGGCAGGGACAAAGCCAGCTCTTATCTACAGCCAGCAGATTACCACACAGGTCATCATTCACCCAGCCTTTCAATAGCTCAGCTTGTTGTGCAAGAGAGCAACTTGCTGCCTTGGTCTCCTGCTGTCCTTACGTTTCTTATGGAGACCAGCAGGCAGCTGTTGTCTCTCCTCAAAGTGTGGACCAGGGAGCATCTTCAGAACTTCCTCGATGCTGCGCCAGCCGGGCCTGGCCAACACCTGGGTCAGACGGATGCTGAGAGGAGCATAACCACTGTACACATAGGAGATGTCATTGGGGTTCTGGAGGAAGATGACACATACACAAGTTGGGTATCAGTACAGACAATACTACATACAAATCCCACTCTCACAGTTGGAGAAAAAAAGTATGTACGTGAGTTTTGGTAAGGTTGTTGTTACATTTGGTTAATGCTTTGAGCTTTTTTTCTCAACTTGCTTAATAAACAAAAACAACCCAACTCCATTATTGTGCAAATACAAAGCAATGACCAAATTGTCACTACAATACTAACAGTATTATTACACAGGTGTAAGTGTTACCCTCCCCCTCCCAGACCGCATTATGTCTCCCTCATGGGATTCATTCACCTGTTCGTTGGCATCCTCCATCCAAAGTTTGAGTGTCTTCCTGATGGTGGGGTAGTTATTCCTGGTGCTTGTCTGGGGCTTCAGAAGACCTGTCTTCTCCAGGTTGTTGAGGGTAAGCATGTGTTCGTATCCATAGGTCTAGAGAAAACAGCACAGGTCAATCATGTTGCCACAGTAGCTTTCATCACATCTTCAACTGACCATCACTAGTATTAAAACACTGACTTATTGTAATGTAATCAGAAAAAAATGCACCTGCAGGATCTCTCTCTTGTAGTAGTCCAATATCTTCTGCTTGAGGCCATTGTTGCAGACTGACTGCATACAGACCAGCCGCAAGATTTTGATCAGAGGATCCTTCTGGGCAATACAGTCCTCAATATATGTGTTAACCTGGACAATAGGAACAAGGGGCCTTTGGTCAGCAAGCCATGAGACATGAGCACACACATACACACAGGGACTAAGCAAAACATTCTGTTAATAGTTTTAAGCTTCTTCAAATATTATCAGAGCCAACCTCATCCACACTACAATCTACAAAGCATTGAAAACCTTGTGTACCTTGTCTGTGTCAACTCCAGTCATAAACTCCTGCTCCACTGTCAGGTTATCAAAGAAGGCCTCTGAGGCTGAATCAGAGCGAGAGAGAAAGAGAGAATATCCATTTACCTCTCAACGAGTATCAACAGTAGTCTTTCTCTAAACGATATGCCACACATTTGACAAAGTCAACTACATTAAATGTCACCAAGATCAGATTGTATCAGTTTTTTAGGGTGGAGGGCATGAAGAAAGACAGATTAAGACAGAAGGAAGGGATGATGAATGGAGAGTTGTTAGTTGGACATGAAAGGAGAAGGAGTAAAGGCTGTTCTTCTCACTGGTGATGTCCTTGATGAGTTCAGCTATGGAGGTGTGATTGGCCAGCGAGCTCCGTGCTGCCTGCATGTGGGGCAGCTGGGACACAAACTGCTTTATCTCGCCAACTGTTTTGGCATTATGTCGCTCCTGCAAGACAAAATCAACAAACTAACATTAACACTGGAAAAAAGAGACTGTGTAGTGTTACGTACAGATGTGAAATGTGAGAGCCGGTTGAGGAATTACTAAAAATCTCCTAGGAAATTACAAAAAAAATCTACTTCTCAATTACACATTAAACAGACACTAAACTCAACGTAAATATGTGGAAATTATTTCAGATTAAACATACAGTATGGAATGCTGTCATGTAGGCATAACAATAGTAAGAAATTGTTTGATGCCTAGAGAACAGCTGATGCTCTCACTGATATGGTCATCCATCAAACTAGAGAAAATGAACTTTGATTGGGAACAGGTCTGGGCAATACAGAAATGTAAAAATACATAAACTGAAACACCCACAGGTGTGGGACTTCAGTCTAATTATCACATGCAAAGCATCCAGTGACAGTTATGATGCCAAAAGTGTAGGCCTGTAGGGGATGCATAACAAATCATCAGTGGGAGATTACGCATGAACTAAAAACAGTTGCTTTTATCTGCCACTCCTTTATCGTAAAAAGTGTGTTTACTGTCTTGATCGATAATACTAATTGTCAGTTGGCTTTACTTTTTGCCATTGGAAAACCACCTCCTGAAAAGTCTCCCTGGCACATAGAAGGTAATCAATAAGAACACCAATTGATATGATTAGAGAAAGCGGTAGCTAATGTAATTGAGCGGTCTGACATTCGGATTTATCTGAGATTGTAATCCCCAGTTTGTGAAGTGACATTTATAACACATTAACAAAGTGATTTGGATCAAATTAGACAGGAGTGGTTACAAGGAGTGTCTGTCTGTCTGCTTGGATGAAGCCAACCTCAAAGGCAGCAGAGATGATCTTGGCCTTCTTGCTCAGTGCAGCCCCTATGGCGTTGAAGTTTTTGTCCCGTATCTCAGCATACAGCTCCTCCGCTGAGTTGAGCTGCATCTTCTTGGGCTCCATGGGCAGGTCTTTACCCACCTCACCCTGCTTCTTTTGGGCAGCAAACTTCTCCGGAGGCAACTTCACATAACCTGTTTGCAGACACATGCGCACAGAATAGATAAACAAGCACACAAAGGTCCAAAACCCCATACACAAATCAACAGAGATCCCTCAAGATGTCTTTACGTCAATCAATATGTGATTAAATATGTCTGTATTTAGCTTGCATTGTGTTTTCATGCATTAACAGAGGCCCATCCTCACCGTTGGTGATTCCATAAACTTCGTCAATGAGGCCCTCATAGGTGAGCTGTGTGGCCAGAGGGGTAAGCAGGTCTATGTTGCGGTCCAGCAGCAGCAGTGAGTCGAACACAGGCAGGATCTGAGTCTGACTGCCAGCAAACTCCCTCTTCATCCTAAGCATCATATTAGCTACATGCTGGACATTGAGAAGAAATAAGGATTTTATTTCTAACACAATTAAAGCATAAATTTACACTCCACATTACTCCGTTACTCATAAAAGTAATCTGATTTAAGTAGCATGTTACTTTTTCAAATTGGGTAATATTATTAGTTACTTTGTCAAACAACACGTGCGCTACTTTCAGAATCATATCTCTACCGGGCACGTGCTTTCATGATCCGATCTCGACTTGTTTCCTCATTTAGTTCTCGAGCGAGTGGAGAAAGGCTGCTTGGAGAAATGTCATCACAGCTGCTGGCCATAGAAACATATAGAGGGCACATCTCTGATATTTGCCATCAATTGCTTCTGTGATAGCAAAGCCCATAATGGGCTTTCCCATCTAGTGACAAGTGTATACCCTCTATACATCTCTATGGGTCCGTGTACGTGCGGTCTACAACTAGAACCTGTGGCTCAAGAGAAATATTTTGAATGAAAAGATAGGAAATCTGTACAGATTTGCGAAAAGTGCAAATCAATCCCAGAACAACAGCAAAGGACCTTGTGAAGATGCTGGAGGAAACAGGTACAAAAGTATCTATATCCACAGTAAAAACAAGTCCTATAACGACATACCCTAAAAGGCCGCTCAGCAAGGAAGAAGCCACTCCTCCAAAACCACCATAAAAAAGCCAGACTATGGTTTGCAACTGCACATGGGGACAAAGAACGTAATTTTTGGAGAAATGTCATCTGGTCTGATGAAACAAAAATAGAACTGTTTGGCCATAATGACCATCCTTATGTTTGGAGGAAAAAGGGGGAGGTTTGCAAGCCTAAGAACACCATCCCAACCGTGAAGCACGGGGGTGGCAGCATCATGTTGTGGGGGTGCTTTGCTGCAGGAGGGACTGGTGCACTTCACAAAATAGATGGCATCATGAGGGACGAAAATGATGTGGATATATTGAAGCAACATCTCAAGACATCAGTCGGGAAGTTAAAGCTTGGTCGCAAATGGGTCTTCCAAATGGACAAGGACCCCAAGCATACTTCCAAAGTTGTGGCAAAATGGCTTAAGGAAAACAAAGTCAAGGTATTGGAGTGGCCATCACAAAGCCCTGACCTCAATCCTATAGAAAATTTGTGGACAGAACTGAAAAAGCGTGTGCGAGCAAGGAGGCCTACAAACCTGACTCAGTTACACCAGCTCTGTCAGGAGGAATGGGCCAAAATTCACCCAACTTATTGTGGGAAGCTTGTGGAAGGCTACCCGAAACGTTTGACCCAAGTTTAACAATTTAAAGGCAATGCTACCAAATACTAATTTAGTGTATGTAAACTTCAGACCCACTGGGAATGTGATGAAAGAAATAAAAGCTGAAATAAATCATTCTCTCTACTATTATTCTGACATTTCACATTCTTAAAATAAAGTGGTGATCCTAACTGACTTAAGACAGGGAACTTTTACTAGGATTAAATGTCAGGAATTGTGAAAAACTGAGTTTAAATGTATTTGGCTGAGGTGTATATAAACTTCCAACTGTACATTCAAGCAGCATATTAAACTGGGATAACATTGTAGGTTACATCGGCAAGAACACAAACATTTGCCAGGGCATATTATTTATTTATAAGTCTGATTAGCTTCCCACATCGCCATGTGAAATAATCAACTTGAAAATCACTTTACTATCTTGGTTTAGCTTGGCATTAAATAAGCAGCCTACTTTGCATTGAAAACCAAATATCAGTGACTGTTCAAACAGTAAACCAACAATATTGTAGCCTTATTAGAATCCCTCAAAAATGGTTTTTGTTTAGAAGTGATAATGTTATTCTAGGCTATTTTGAAACGCAAAAACAGATAGCCATGTGCTTGTTTTTCTCCATGACTAAAAATCATGACATTCTATTTTAGTTGATATGAGAGTGAATACATTGACGCAGCATATCAAATTAGGATAATGTTGTAGGTACCGGCAATAAAAATATTTGCCAGAGTATATTTAATTATACATCTGATTATTTCACATGGCGATGTGAGAAGCTAATCAACTTCAAAATCACTTCAACTTCAAGATTGCTGTCTTAGTTTAGCTTGGCATGAAATAAGTGGTCTATTTTGCATTAATAACCAAATATAATCCCAGTGACTTTTCAAACAATAAACCAATCAACATTCTAGCCTTATTAGAATCCCCCACAAATGTATTTTGTTAAGAAGTAATAACTACCTGATTGACTACCTAAAAACAGCCCCAAGCCCTGTGCTTTATTTTTCTCCATAAGCAAAAATGATGGCATTCTATTTTTAGCTGATATGGGAAGTAATATATCCAAGCAGCATATTCAACTGGGATAATGTAGGTTACACTAGCAGGTATAAGAATACTTGCCACGGCATATTATTTCATTATAAATCTGATTATTTCACATGGTGGAGATGTCGGAAGCTAAAAGGCTAGCTTGCTGTCTTTTTAGCTAGCTAGCAACCTGCTAGCGGAGTAGCCTATAGCCAACTGGTAGTCACAAAATTAGGTAATTTATAACAAACCTAAACTTTCATTAGAAGTAGCTATCAAATACGCAGTTGGTTTTCATTGAAATTAGTTAACAGTGGTGATGAAGTTTCACACGTGAATCTTCTTTGATTTTATGACAAATGGAAGATAACAAGAAAATCTATGCTATCACACCCTTGTGTATGTTACTATTAGGGAGTCTAAAAACACATGGACCAGCGAGGGTATATTTTTCATGAAAGTAATGCCAAGTAATATATCACGTTACTTTCCACACAAATTAATATTGTAGAGTAACGCTTTACTTTGTTAAACGTAACGAGTAAAATGTACTATATTACTTTCCCAAATAACTAATACCAACACTGGCGCCAATATGGAATTCTAAACCTAATGAAGTCCCAAGTGGTTCCCAATACTCACCCGTGCACACTCCCCTTTCCCAAATATCTGGGGGATGGTCCCATACAGAGCCTGGAGAGTCATAAGGCCCTTGGCGGTGTGGTACAGACTTGTCTGGTCACTTTCTAGATAGCATTCCTAAAAGAGCCAGGGCACACGGGTTATTACCCCATACAATACAAATCATAGCTTTGTACCTGAGCCTTACTGGGCCTATACATACACTGGGACATGTGTAGTGTCTTTGTGCATGTCCCTGTCCTAACCTACCCTGAAGGCCCCCTCAGACTCCATGGAGAGCAAGTCTCCATCATAAGGGATGAGGTCTAGGATGTACTCGTCTATGTTGATGAACGAGCCCAAGACCCCCTGCTCCTTCAGCCGCTGCTCACAGAGCATGCTCCGCCGGGGCACAAACAGGATGTGGAAGTCACGTGGGGAATGCATCTTATCCTCACTGCAAGAACACACATTGAACACAAGAGATGCACTATAAGGGGGAAAGCAAAACCCATCCACACCCACATGCAATACTGGCTGCAGCATTACTCCAAAAACAAGGACAGTGTTTAACATAGGGATGTGACAAATGTAAAAATGTTCTTATGGTTTATTTTTTATTTATTTTTTTACATCAGAAAATGACCAGTTAAATGTACTACAGTCCTGGCTACCTACCAGCTAGACCGCATTCACCTTATCGCTATCCCCCACCTACTCAAATCAAAGATGGTATTAAATGATGATTTATTTTTTTACAACCAAATCTCTATTTTTGACATAAATGGCATGTTATAGAAGGGTCCAGGTATGTTTTTGAGAAACTTAGCCCAAACAGAAAATCACTTCCTCATCCTCGTTGTGTAGTATGGGGGCCCGAAAAAACATGAACAAAGGCTTCAAAAACACCCAAATACGTCTATTAGAAACAGCAAAGCTCTCAGTATAGTGATGAAGGAATATAACATTGCGGATAAAGTTCGGAATGACAACTTCATGTGTACAACATCTAAAGACCTGCATCACTATAGGGAGAGCTTTCCTGTTTCTAAAAGGATGTATTTGGGTGTTTTTGTAGCCTTTTCATTTTTTTTAGGGGCCCACATACAACACAAGGATGAGGAAGTGATTTGCTGTTTGGGTCAAGTTTCTCAAAAATGTGAAATCACAAAAAAGGTGTCTGGACCCTTCTATAAGATGCAATTTAGATCAAAAGTTGAAATTTGGTTGTAAATAAGTATCCTTTAATGCTGTTTAAGAAAATGTATCCTTTAATGCTGTTTTAGGTTCTCTGTTGTGTGCCTCTCCTCCATGTTCTCAGTTGTCAGTACATGGGACCTTCATGTCACACTTTTCACATCAATGTGATGGCTCGTTGCAGTGATGTATGACAGTGTGTTCATTTCTGTAATCAGCACTGTGATTTTCTCACTCCGTCCCTTATCACACTGCTGCCAAAAATGGGTTGGGTCTCACGGTGCCTCCCTTTCAGCATTGCACCTGTACTGCAAATGTAGCTCAATTCCACCTCGCAAAGTTTACATTTCATCATCTTCTCATTTAACTTCTCAAAGTATTGCCCTAGAGGACTTCACTGCTGTCACTTCCCTGACTCACTTTGCCATTTTTCCAACTGTGAGCGATGATGACGTGCGTAGCGCTTTTTATCAGTGGCAAATCAAAGATGCATATCTCCTACTTACAGCATTGTTGCATTAGGCATTTGTTGAATTTGTATTTTTGCCTTTATGATGATGGGGACCTGTTAGTGGTAGTTTGGTGATAACTGCACTGTGACTTTAATTTGGTTAAAAAAAACATTAACGAGACCACATTCGTTTAAACGTTACACCCCTAATGCCAGTGAGATAATGTGATGTTGACCTTTTTCTTCTTGTCCTTCTTTGGGATTGGGTTGGCGGATCGCATCCAACACCGCCACCTACTGTACTGGAGTGTGAGGCTAGCTACGGCCTACCTACATTAAATCCTCTTCATTAGTCCTGTTCCTTCAAGAAAGTGAAATAGCGCCCTAGATACACCACTTCCCTCCCCCCACTACACCACCCATACCCCAACCCGGTCTAGCCTCCCTAACCCTTTCACACAATCTCTCCCTATCTACAGTACCAGTCAAAGGTTTGGACACACCTACTCATTCCAGGGTTTTTCTTTATTTGAAATAACACATATGGAATCATGTACTAACCAAAAAAGTGTTAAACAAATCAAAATATATTTCATATTCTTCAAAGTAACCACCCTTTGCCTTGATGACAGCTTTGCATACTCTTGGCATTCTCTCAACCAGCTTCATGAGGTAGTCACCTGGAATGCCTTTCAATTATCAAGTGTACCTTGTTAAAAGTGCCTTGTTAAAAGTTAATTTGTGGAATTTCTTTCCTTCTTAATGCGTTTGAGCTAATCAGTTGTGTTGTGACAAGGTAGGAGTGGTATACAGAAGATAGCCCTATTTGGTAAAAGACCAAGTCCATATTATAGCAAGAACAGCTCAAGTAAGCAAAGAGAAACAACAGTCCATCATTACTTTTTCAGTCAATGCGGAAAATTTCAAGAACTTTGAACGTTTCTTCAAGCGCAGTCGCAAAAACCATCAAGAGCTATGATGAAACTGGCTCTCATGAGGACTACCACAGGAAAGGAAGACCCAGTTACCTCTGCTGCAGAGGATAAGTTCATTAGAGTTACCAGCCTCAGAAATTGCAGCCCAAATAAATGCTTCATAGAGTTCAAGTAACAGACACATCTCAACTGTTCAGAGGAGACTGCGTGAATCAGGCCTTCATGGTCAAATTGCTGCAAATAAACCACTACTAAAGGACACCAATAAGAAGAGATTTGCTTGGGCCAAGGAACACGAGCAATGGTCATTAGACCGGTGGAAATCTGACCTTTGGTCTGATGAGTCCAAATGTGAGATTTTTGGTTCCAACCGCCATGTCTTTGTGAGATGCAGAGTAGGTGAACGGATTATCTCTGCATGTGTGGTTACCATCGTGAAGCATGGAGGAGGTGTGATGTGTGGGAGTGCTTTGCTGGTGACACTGTCTGTGATTTATTTAGAATTCAAGGCGCACTTAACCAGCATGGCTACCACAGCATTCTGCAGCGATATACCATCCCATCTGGTTTGTGCTTAGTGGGACTATCATTTGTTTTTCAACAGGACAATGACCCAAAACACACCTCCAGGCTGTGTAAGGGCTATTTGACCAAGAAGGAGAGTGATGGAGTGCTGCATCAGATGACCTGGCTTCCACAATCACCCACACTCAACCCAATTGAGATGGTTTGGGATGAGTTGGACCACAGAGTGAAGGAAAAGCAGCCAACAAGTGCTCAGCACATGTGGGAACTCATTCAAGACTGTTGGAAAATTATTTCAGGTGAAGTTTGTTGAGAGAATGCCAAGAGTGTGCAAAGCTGTCATCAAGGCAAATGGTGGCTACTTTGAAGAATCTAAAATCTAAAATATATTTTTTTATTTGTTTAACACTTTTTTGGTTGCTACATGATTCCATATGTGTTATTTCATAGTTTTGATGTCTTCACTAGTATTCTAACAATGTAGAGATTAGTAAAAAAAAAAAAAAAAAAAACATTGAATGAGTAGGTGTGTCCAACTTTGACTGGTACTGTATACAACAGTGTTTGTCTATCCGACCCCCAATCACATCCTGCCACTGCCCTCATGAGGTTCAGCACCTTCCTACACTTAATTTCAATATGCTCAACATGTCTCTTCCACGTAAGCCTCTCACTAAACCACATAACTAAATAATTAAACTCTGACACCCTACTTATATCTGTATATTTGCAGCCTAACATCTTTAACCTTCTTCCTAGAAAACACCATAAAGCAGGACTTGGTCACAAACATCCTAAACCCCCATGTTAAGAGACCAATCTTCCACACCTTCTTGCATCTTCCTCATCACAAATTTTACATTCCCACCTCTGTTCCCCCATCATCAGCATACCAGGCCATACACTCACTCCCTGTCTCACATCTAAATGCATGCTCTTCAACCGATCACTGCCGCACCTGCCCGCCCGTCCAGCATCACTACTCTGGACGGCTCCGACTTATATGTGGATAACTACAAATACGTAGGTGTCTGGTTAGACTGTAAACTCTCCTTCCAGACTTACATTAAGCATCTCCAATCCAAAATTAAATAAAAATCGTCTTCCTATTTCGCAACAAAGCATCCTTCACTCATGCTGCCAAACATACCCTCGTAAAACTGACCATCCTACCGATCCTCGACTTCGGCGATGTCATTTATAAAATAGCCTCCAACACTCTACTCAACAAATTGGATGCAGTGCCATCCGTTTTGTCACCAAAGCCCCATATACTACCCACCACTGCGACCTGTACGCCCTCGCTTCATACTCGTCGCCAAACCCACTGGCTCCAGGTCATCTACAAGTCTCTGCTAGGTAAAGCCCCACCTTATCTCAGCTCACTGGTCACCATAGCAGCACCCACTCGTAGCACGCGCTCCAGCAGGTATATCTCACTTGTCACCCCCAAAGCCAATTCCTCCTTTGGCCGCCTTTCATTACAGTTCTCTGCTGCCAATGACTGGAACGAACTGCAAAAATCACTGAAGCTGGAGAGTCATATCTCCCTCACTAGCTTTAAGTACCAGCTGTCAGAGCAGCTCAGAGATCACTGCACCTGTACATAGCCCATCCAACTACCTCATCCCCATACTGTATTTATTTATCTTGCTCCTTTGCACCCCAGTATCTCTACTTGCACATTCATCTTCTGCACATCTACCATTCCAGTGTTTAATTGCTATATTGTAATTACTTCGCCATCATGGCCTATTTATTGCCTTACCTCTCTTATCCTACATCATTTGCACTCACTGTATATAGACTTTTTTGTTTTATTTTTTCTACTGTATAATTGACCGTATGTTTTGTTTATTCCATGTGTAACTCTGTGTTGTTGTATGTGTCGAACTGCTATGCTTTATCTTGGCCAGGTCGCAGTTGCAAATGAGAACTTGTTCTCAACTAGCCTACCTGGTTAAATAAAGGTGAAATAATAAAAAATAAAAAATAAATATCCTGAAATATGTCATCTATCATCAGGGTGAACCACACTTCCCTGAGGAGTACCATTGTCCACTTCAAACCGCAATGACAATTCTGACCCCAACCTCACCCGTATAACTCGATCGAACAGGAAGTCCATGATCCAGTTATACAGACGTCCCCCAATGCACTCAACTTGATCAACAACCCTTCCCTCCACATGGTATCATAAGCTTTCTCAATGTCAAAATACACAACACTCATCACCTCTTTTATTGTCAGGGCCTTGGCTATCTCTGTAGTAACTGTCACCAGGGCATCCATGGCAGACCTCCCTCTCCTGAACCTACTCTGTGCTACACTAATCGAACCTCTAACTTCCAAGAAATACATCATCCTACTCACTATCATCTTTCCAATCAACTTACACATGTTGGATGTCAGCACGATAGGCCTATAACTGCCCGCCCAAGCGGGATCTTTACATAGTTTTACGAACGGCAACACCACCGCACTGATTCCCGCAACGTCTCCAGCCAGCAGGAATCACTGCAGTCCTACACATCTTATTAAACAACCCTAACACTGCTTCCAACACACTGTCCGGTGCATGCTGAAACATCACATAACACATCCTATCTTCACCAGGAGCAGTCCGCCCGCAGCCCTCCAACGCCATTGTCATCCCAAACATAGAAAACTCTGCATCCATAGCTTCTCCTGACTCGCCTTTTTTCTTTAAAACATCTCTATGCTCCTTTAGCTTCCCTCCCTCTTACTCTCATCACACAGGTGCTCACATCTATGAACCACTGCAAATTCACAACCTATGACATTTGCCTTTTCTGTACTTGACACAGCTGTGACGTTTCCTTCTACCAACACTGGAATTGCAGCATTTTTACCCTTCCCCATCATATTTTTTAAAACATTTTCCAAACTACACCAATTTTGGTCCCTCTACCAATAGTGGAGCAAAATTTCCGCCATGCCTCCCTTTTCGCTGTCTTAATCATTCTTCTGGCCGTCGCCCTCTTCCTTTGATTCTCCATGAGATTCCTTCCTGTCAATCCATTCCTTCCGTAGAGCTATATCCATTTCCTGCACCACCTTTGAGCCCTCATCTGCCCACCATGGCACCACCCTGCGTCTTCCTCCCCTGAATGGTCACATTTGCAGCTGATATAATTACAGACGTTACTGCCTCATCGCACTCATCCATCGCACTCTTCCACAGACATCATTAACACACACTAATCATAAATTCTTCGACTATACTCCCATTGTTATCTTAATGCGTACTTCCCCAGATTTCTTTATGGGCATTAATAACACCACACCATATTACCTTCCTATCAATACACGTCCTATTAATCCCTTCTACAGTTGAAGTCGGAAGTTTACATACACCTTAGCCAAATACATTTAAACTCAGTTTTTCACAATTACTAACATTTAATTCTAGTAAAAATTCCCTGTCTTAGGTCAGTTAGGATCATCACTTTATTTTAAGAATGTGAAATGTCAGAATAATAGTAGAGAGAATGATTTATTTCAGCTTTTATTTATTTATTCACATTCCCAGTGGGTCAGAAGTTTACATACACTCAATTAGTATTTGGTAGCATTGCCTTTAACTTGGGTCAAACGTTTCGGGTAGCCTTCCACAATAAGTTGGGTGAATTTTGGCCCATTCCTCCTGACAGAGCTGGTGTAACAGTCAGGTTTGTAGGCCTCCTTGCTCACACACACTTTTTCAGTTCTGCCCACAAATTTTCTATAGGATTGAGGTCAGGGCTTTGTGATGGCCACTCCAATACCGTGACTTTGTTTTCCTTAAGCCATTTTGCCACAACTTTGGAAGTATGCTTGGGGTCCTTGTCCATTTTGAAGACCCATTTGCGACCAAGCTTTAACTTCCTGACTGATGTCTTGAGATGTTGCTTCAATATATCCACATCATTTTCGTCCCTCATGATGCCATCTATTTTGTGAAGTGCACCAGTCCCTCCTGCAGCAAAGCACCCCACAACATGATGCTGCCACCCCCGTGCTTCACTGTTGGGATGGTGTTCTTTGGCTTGCAAGCCTCCCCCTTTTTCCTAACAAACATAACGATGGTCATTATGGCCAAACAGTTCAATTTCTGTTTCATCAGACTACAGGACATTTCTCCAAAAAGTACGATCTTTGTCCCCATGTGCAGTTGCAAACCATAGTCTGGCTTTTTTATGGCGGTTTTGGAGAAGTGGCTTCTTTCTTGCTGAGCGGCCTTTCAGGTTATGTCGATATAGGACTCGTTTTTACTGTGGATATAGATACTTTTGTACCTGTTTCCTCCAGCATCTTCACAAGGTCCTTTGCTGTTGTTTTGGGATTCATTTGCACTTTTCGCACCAAAGTACGTTCATCTCTAGGAGACAGAACGCGTCTCCTTCCTGAGCGGTATGATGGCTGCGTGGTCCCATGGTGTTTATACTTGCGTACTATTGTTTGTACAGATGAACGTAGTACCTTCAGGCGTTTGGAAATTGCTCCCAAGGATGAACCAGACTTGTGGAGGTCTACAATTTTGGCTGATTTTCCCATGATGTCAAGCAAAGAGGCACTGAGTTTGAGGGTAGGACTTGAAATACATCCACAGGTACACCTCCAATTGACTCAAATGATGTCAATTAGCCTATGACATAATTTTCTGGAATTTTCCAAGCTGTTTAAAGGCACAGTCAACTCAGTGTATGTAAACTTCTGACCCACTGGAATTGTGATACAGTGAATTATAAGTGAAATAATCTGTCTGTAAACAATTGTTGGAAAAATTACTTGTGTCATCCACAAAGTAGATGTCTTAACCGACTTCCCAAAACTATAGTTTGTTAACAAGAAATGTGTGGAGTGGTTAAAAACTAGTTTTAATGACTTCAACCTCAGTGTATGTAAACTTCCAACTTCAACAACATAAGAGCTTTGCAGGGGTTATAGAAATTAGCTATTACAATTGTTACTTCGATCCCCACACATTCCAGTATCTCCAATACTCTGTATGTCATCCCCTCTTTAACGAACGTAGCACAACCCCGACACCTCCACTCTATCACACTGTACCAAACTGAGTCCCAGAATCACAAACTCCAGTTGAGGTTTGAGCCATGCCTCTTGTACACACTACATCTGGTACTACCTCCATGTCATCTACACAATTTTAAAACTCCTGCCCATTAGCTATTAAGCTTCTAGCGGTAAATTGATGGATTGCAAAAACCATACTAAATAGTTTGCTTTTGTAATTCCCAGAAAATCTTTGGCTGCGCGTACCACCACATCTATGCGTGCAGACTTTTTCTTAACCTGATCACTCATATTCATCACAATACACATGAACGCCAAGAAGTCAACCCTGTTCACCACCAACGACCGCATACTGATGGACACATTCCGTGGAGACCCCAGTTTGTGCTACTCCCTCACCTCCCCCTGGGATGCTGACCTGATGACATTCTCAGCTATAATATCCATCAGTTCCAGTCTGGGACGGACAAAGAAGATGATATTTTTCACGTCAGCAGCAGGAAGACGCCCCCCTTTGAGGGTGAACATCTTCTCCACCTCATGTTCCTGGAAGATATAAAGCAGACAGATCTGTCAACAACCAGCTTGACATATTGCTATTGCTGTAATGTGCGCCTTTGAAAACACAACGATTAATTGTTGCCATTCTGTCAGACTCGCTTATAAAAAAGTCTACACACCAAAGTACACATTTGAGTCAGTCTTACCTTCAGCAAGGAATATTGTGCTATCAATCCAAAGGGTCCAGTCAGGTATTCATCCCACACAATAGCCTAAGAACAGTCAACAACAATCAATTTTAGTCACATAAATACTACGAGTTCTAAAGTTGAAACTTAAATCGACTGCATCTATTTAGCTACTATGTGGATGACTATGTACCACAACAACCCAATTATTGTTTATGATAGCCTAGATAGCCTAGAATGCTAGCTAGTGTTGAACAGACATTTCGGATTAAAACAAGATAAAAGGGTTTGTAATTTTTAAACGCTTTAATCCAGGCGTTTTACCTTGCTTCCTGCACATTTGTCCAAAAACTCACGGAGTTCCTTCCGCGCTGCTTCCCTCAAAATGTTTAAATTTACTCTTCCATAGGATAAGTGCGCAGACATTTTTGCTCTGACAGTAGGGAGTATCAGGTGACTGCTAGCGGGTGTGCATCATGTGACCAAACAGCGAACTTCTTTGAGTTATAATAAATATTCTGTCCAAAAGATGGCGCTATATCTCCACAATGAACACCCCAGTTATCCCGGAACTGTGAGGTCAGATGCCGAGAAAGGCATTTAGAGATGGGCGGTCCATTTAAAATGAATAAATAAATTAAAGACAAAAAATCGAGGACAACGTGTGGCAATAGTATTAACGATATGCCTCTGGCAACACGTTTTGTAGATGACCAGGGCAAGTTTGATGAAGCCTATAAAACACAGACATGCAATGTGACCTTTTCATGGGGGGGCAGAAACTTCATAATGCTACCCCGACCAGGAGGCGGATTGAGCATCCAAATCCAATCAAATCAAATCCATTAAAATAAGGTTCAATGTTAAAAGTCTAGGCTATTGGAAAGTAGTTTTTACTGAAAGTGTTTAGTCTACTTTCATTCAGCTAGTGTAGCCATTCAATTAAATGGTAAGTTGCAAGAAAAATGTAGAACCAAGAAACCAAGACAAATCTAAAGTAGAACCAGGCAAGAGTCCACTTGAGCATCAATGGAGGCTACTTGGATGCAGGGGTCTTCTTCCCAGAGTACCAAGAGCTTACCACAGAGGAGAGAGCCCACGCAGGGCGCATTGTGTGGAGATCAGCCCCTAGCGACCGTGTTATAAGGAATTGAAAACGAAGCACCCGTCTTGGCAAAAATATTGCTCGTGACAGGCGTTGCATGCGCAATGAACGGTTTTGCTGTTGATTCCAAGTAGCCTACAGTATAGAATGAGTTCGCGTCATTCCCTGACATCTTCCTTCGAGAGAGGGCTGGAATCTCAGGTAGGCTTGCTATGGTTTTCTAACGGTCTGCATCTATTGTGAGCATTAGGCTGCATTTCACTTCAGTGTGCTTTTATTCAATATTTTTTCCACAACTGCAGTTGCATGAATAAAGGAACATTGTGCAAACATATGGGAACTAGCTGATTCTGTCATGAAACATTGATGGAGCGCTCGCTGCGCTTCAGTTTATCTGAATGATCTCAATGAACATTTATTTGAATTCGAAAATTATATCATTATTACATAGACCTATGGTATGCAATAGGATGCTATTTCTGTAAAAGGACCCAATGGAACATAGTTTTTATCTACCTTATGTACGTGTTGAAGATGAAACCAAGTAAATAGATAGCATATTATGTTCAGCTCTAATAAAAGCTTTGAATGAGTGAAATTACTTGAATACCAATAGTATGTATACTGTGCCATACAGCCGACTAAACAGTAAGGTACAAGCTTTACTGACGTCATTTTATGTTTAGCATAAACCAATGCTTCTATAAAACTGATATTAGGCTACAGTCTGTTGTAAAATACAGCGTCATATGTATGCTGATTAATTGGTATAGGCTCATAATTCTTTGACATACTTCAATTTATTATCCATTTCATTCATGAATAATGTGGTCCATTAATAACCACTGATTATGGCAAAGCTTCATGCAGTCTCCATTCCTCCACCAACGTCTCTACACACCCATGTGCATTATGTGCCTCTTTACAATGAGATTGGTGGCAGACTTCAATTCATTCTCTCAGGTCTGGATGATTCCTTGTTGCAGTTGTGTTGTGGGACAAGAGCCCTGGTAAGTCATTTGGGAGATGCTGTGGTTGCAGTAAGCTTCCTCTCATCTCATCCCTGGGCGTTGCTGCAGGATTTGAGAGAAACACATCAGTGTTTGATGTGCTTCCACTCCAGACCTGACTCAGGCAGATTGATTCTAAATGATTGCTTCAAGTCTATGACAAGAGTTGGGGATGGTGGTATTGGGAGTACTATCATCATTTCAGGTTCTCTCGGTATAGTCAGTGTTTCGCCTCGATTATTCCCTAGATTAGACTTGCCTGAATAATGGACCACAGGACCAGTCTATGGTTGGTTTTGGTTTTAACCTCAACATGGCTGTGGTTCAGATACCCATGCCCCCCCACCCCTGTTCTCAATATGCCCTGAAGAGGAGGTTGAGACATCACATACCAAACATCCCCTGACCAATAGAACAATGGCACAACCATAAGGCTTATGTTTTCCTGATGGTTGTGCCATTGTTTTATTGTTGAGGTTAAAACCAAGCATGGACTGGTCCGGTGGTCCATTTACTCAGGGAAGCCTAATCTAGTGAAAATCTAGGTGAAACACTGACTATACTGAGAAACCCTGAAATGACCATCTCAAACTCTCGCCATAGTCCTGAAGCATGGCGATTACATGGGGGAGGGGAGATAAGACTGAATGAACGGCTTGCGATATCTGCAGTT
The DNA here is from genome assembly GCF_045679555.1 of Salvelinus alpinus. Taxonomy (NCBI): domain Eukaryota; kingdom Metazoa; phylum Chordata; class Actinopteri; order Salmoniformes; family Salmonidae; genus Salvelinus; species Salvelinus alpinus. The sequence goes on from NC_092104.1 coordinate 32,454,844, forward strand.
GCCTCCTCTCACATGAGCAACTACTGTAGCGATTGGTCAACACCCTTGCACCCTCTCGTTCTCTTTCTCTCTCTCTGCTTCTCTCTCTACCATGCTATCTATGTACATCAGCTGCTGTAGAGAAAGAGAATGGAATGGCGAGAGAGGAGGAAAAATGTGACCATGTGTGTCAAGAGACAGGGGGAGTGAGAGGGGGAGGAAAAGATGAGCTTCACACCATACACAGTATACACTGAGTGTACAAAACATTAGGAACACCTGCTCTTTCCATGACAGACTGACCATGTGAATATAGGTGAAAGCTATGATCCCTTATTGATGTCACCTGTTAAATCCACTTCAATCAGTGTAGATGAAGGGGAGGAGACAGGTTAAAGAAGGATTTTTAAGCCTTGAGACAATTGAGACATGGAGTTTGTATGTGTGCCATTCAGAGGGTGAATGGGCAAGACAAAATATTTAAGTGCCTTTGAACGGGGTATGGTAGTAGGTGCCAGGCGCATGGGTTTGTGTCAAAAACTGCAACGCTGCTGGGTTTTTCAAGCTCAACAGTTTCCTGTGTGTGTCAAGAATGGTCACCACCCAAATTACATTCAGCCAACTTAACACAATTGAGGGAAGCATTGGAGTCAACATGGGCCAGCATCCCTGTGTAATGCTTTCGACACCTTTTAGAGTACATGCCCCAACGAATTGAGGCTGTTCTGAGGGCAACGGGGGGTGCAACTCAATATTAGGAAGGTGTTCCTAATGATTGGTATATACAGTATATATACAGTTGAACACACTAATCATAAATTCTTCGACTATACTCCCATTGTTATCTTAATGCTTACTTCCCCAGATTTCTTTATGGGCATTAATAACACCACACCATATTACCTTCCTATCCCTACACGTCCTATCAATCCCTTCTACAGTTGAAGTCGGAAGTTTACATACACCTTGGCCAAATACATTTAAACTCAGTTTTTCACAGTTCCTGTCATTTAATCTTTGTAAAAATGCCCTGTCTTTAGGTCAGTTAGGATCACCACTTTATTTTAAGAATGTGAAATGTCAGAATAATAGTAGGGAGAATGATTTATTTCAGTTTGTATTTCTTTCATCACATCCCCAGTGGGTCAGAAGTTTACATACACTCAATTAGTATTTGGTAGCATTGCCTTTAAATTGTTTCTCTTGGGTCAAATGTTTCAGGTAGCTTTCCACAAGCTTCCCACAATAAGTTGGGTGAATTTTGGCCCATTCCTCCTGACAGAGCTGGTGTAACTGAGTCAGGTTTGTAGGCCTCCTTGCTCACACACATTTTTTCAGTTCTGCCCACAAATTTTCTATGGGATTGAGGTCAGGGCTTTGTGATGGCCACTCCAATACCTTGACTTTGTTGTACTTAAGCCATTTTGCCACAACTTTGGAAGTATGCTTGGTGTCATTGTCCATTTGGAAGACCCATTTGTGACCAAGCTTTAACTTCCTGAGTGATGTCTTGAGATTTTGCTTCAATATATCCACATAATTTTCGTCCCTCATGATGCCATCTATTTTGTGAAGTTTACCAGTCCCTCCTGCAGCAAAGCAACCCCACAACATGATGCTGCCACCCCCGTGCTTCACGGTTGGGATGGTGTTCTTCGGCTTGCAAGCCTCCCCCTTTTTCCTCCAAACATAACGATGATCATTATGGTCAAATAGTTATATTTCCAAAAAGTACGATCTTTGTCCCCATGTGCAGTTGCAAACTGTAGTCTGGCTTTTTTATGGCGGTTTTGGAGCAGTGGCTTCTGAGAGAGGTGGTCATGAAAGAGGTAGAAAAAAAGATTGGAAAGAGACAGATAAGTGCTCTGCAAGCGAACTACATAATTTAAGGCTGGAAGGCAGATGTACCCATACTCCAGTATCTTTGGGTTTGTTTCCTTAGACCATGCTTTCTTAAGGGACTGGTTCTTGTTTGATTCTACTTCTAGGACTGAAGGAAGGCCATCAGGCTGGAGGCATTATTAAGGGTTGAAATTCAGGCTCAGAGTTTTCCCAAGCACACGAGTCATTAGTAATTAGTAATGTGTTTTGTACCCCTATTTATTTTTCCTCTGAAATTAGATTTAACGTGATGCACGCACACATACACTCATGCACACACACACACACACACACACACACACACACACACACACACACACACACACACACACACACACACACACACACACACACACACACACACACACACACACACACACACACACACACACACAGTATTTTATCAATCTGATTTTCTTCTTCTGATCTCCTTGTTACCATGGTCACAGATGGTAAAGGTAGTTCTGTTCCTCTTCTTCATGTTCCTCGGAAATCCATATTTGGGGAAAAGATAAAAGCCTGAACTGTATCATATTGTATTTGATTTCTGAGCATGAATTTGTGTATTTTTACGTACATGACTGCTGTACACAGTTTGTTGATTGTATAGCTATATGAATGTTTATGTGTGTGTTGTGTCTCCATGTCCAAAGGGAGTGAGATGTTTTTCTTTGTACTCCTCTAAGGATCATCAAGGCGTGGGATCAGGATCGATTGACAGAGTGGGTTCCCCTGGACACTTGTTATCACAGCTCTCCAAAAGCTGCTGTGGTGATGAAGAGAAGGGCCATTGATGAGACAATAACTCCACAGTCCACCCAAAAGAGAGGTTTAGAATCAGAACTGGCCATATCTATAGCCTGGCTTTGATGAGGGTTGAATCTGTGACAAGTGGCTCACACCCCAATAGAGAGAATCAACCGCAGACTCAGTCCAATAGATAAGATTGTTCTAAAATTAACGGAGGATAACAGGCCCTCTTATGTTGCCACTGGCAACCCTTTAGCAGCATAGACAGACCAAGCTAAGCTGTGGCGATGGAGAGGACCACTGCTGATCCCACTACATCACCAAGTGGCAGGTCATTAAGACAGTTGGCTCATCAAAAGCCTTTCCTAATGGGGTAATTGTAGAGAGGGAGTGAGTGTTGAGTGGTACTGCCTAAGCTTATCATCAAGTCATTCACCAAGTGGTTTCCCTTCTAATCAAACTGCTGAACCTACCTTTTTTTAATCAAAGCGTGTCCTATCACGGGTCATTAAATGTTCAAGAAAAGCTGACTGACAACCTCACCCAAAATTGCCAAATCCAAATAAATAAATAATCAATCTTTGCATGTGGAATCTATTTTTGGAATTGATAATTGAAGCAGATCGCAATCCCTACCAGTTTGTCAATACACTGCTTCAGTGCACAAATGATGTATTCATCATCCTGCTGTATGGTGGAGGCTGTTTGATGGGAGGAAGCTGAGGAGTGAGTACATGCAGTACTTAAGCTGTACTTAAACAGGTTGAACATGAATGTCAGGAGTCAGGACACAACATGTCACATCAAGAGGAATGCCTCAGGGTAAGAATTGAGGCCAACTGAATTGAATTTGTTCTGAACTGACTTGCCTAGTTAAATAAAGATTCAACAAGCCACTTAAACTTTAACCTAGACACCTGTCCCTCCTATCTGAATAGCTGAATTCTAAATCGTCTTTCAGTGTATGTTTTTAAAATGTATTTAACCTTTATTTGTTGATTAAGGTTAAACTGACTTGGCTAGTTAAATAAAGGTTAAATAAAATAAACATTTAACTAGGTTAGTCTCCTTGAGATGAAAATCCTTTTTTCAAGAGAGACCTGTGGGTGCGATTTGTTTGCAAACAGGGACCTGTTGAAAAACACTCAGGGACATGGTACCTGCTAGTTTTCTGGCGGGGCCAGAGGGAGTGTCAGATAGCCATCAGCTGAAGTGTGCCAGCTCCTCATGGCTGATTTCCAGCAGAACAGCCGGGGGCCCACCAGAGGCATCGCCATTATCCTCAGAGAGACAATAGAGACAGAAAGGGATGCGATTCTATTTCCCTCCTCCGCTTAGGCCATGTACAAACATGTCTAGTTTAATAGCCATATTTCAAGGCTTGTGAGTAACAATATAAGCCATGATATTTTGACATTGGAAGATGCGTGGTTTAATGTAATGCCCCATGCACATCTGATTATGCCTGTCTTCCTGAGATGGAGAGAGGTAGTGAGGAAATGAGTGGAAAATGACTCGCAACTCTAGAGTTTAATCTCCACGTCCCTCTTCTCACTTCTGGGGTACGGCAAGGATGAGTCACCAGACTATGAGCTGGGAGCACATGAGGGACGAGGAGCCCATCCTGAAATATAATCCGGTGGATGCTGCCTTTATGATGAATGGTGTCTGCATAATGCTTGCATTTTCAGGTTGCCAAAGTCAAGATTGCAATTGCTCAATGACTCAATTTAAATTGGCCTACACATGCAACAGATAATGTTGGAATTAAATAGATTTTTGCTGAAGATGCCTGTAGATTTGTATTTGTTTTCATCATGCTAAGAGACCATAGGTACAATTGCATCCTATTTATGTGTGAAGTGTTGTTTGTACAGTATGTGTGTGAGTGTGTACTTATCCTTTGTATGTGTTTGTGTGCCAGCCCTCTCCAGTGCCCTCTCTCATTGGCTCTATTTGGATGAAATTGCCGTGTCTGCAGGGTAGCGACAGCGCAAGTGCTTGTTGGTCACAGGAGGGTCTTTCCTGTTTGTTACCCAAAGGGGCTGAATCTGGAAATATGCCTCCCTAGAGGAAGTGGTGGTGGCTGTGAGACCTAGGGAGGGCCATCCTCTCTCATCCGAAGAGAGGTGAAGCCGCCTCTTTGTTCCTCACAGATGGCCACACAGATGGTCCCTGCTGACCCGTTCATATGACTGAAAACAGGGCTAATACTGTATGGCACATTTCCATACAGGATTTACCCCAGTGCTTTACCCAAAAGGCTCAAACTTTCCATCTACGCAGGCCGGCAGCCGTGTCTAACTGGGCCATGGCTCCGGCGGACATGCTCTCACTTTGAGCCAAAGCCAGGCCACTTGTAGTTTTCTGATGACATTTACATAAAAATGGCTAACTGTGAACTTTAACAGCTTCTCACAAAGCAACCGTTTTGATTATGCAGAGGTTGTTGATTCTGCTCTTTTTATTTTAATTTATTTAATTGAATCTTTATTTAACTAGGCAAGTCAGTTCAGAACAAATTCTTATTTACAATGACTCTCTTCACAAGTCTCAGTGTCAGCCCTAACTATGGAAACACTATTTCCCTAGTATAACATTTGGGTGTATACAGTACACTAGTGTAACACTGGTGGTACGGTCTAAGAGCACCATATGTGACATGTAATGTATGTCCTAGACCTGGAAGAGCCCCTCCCCTCCGCTAAACCACAGCCACATCTCTCACCAACAGGCATACCAACAGGCTCCCAAAAGAAGCCCCTTTCCTGTCCTCCCCCATCCCTCCTTCCTGCCAAGCTCTCCTTTATCGCATAATTTTTTCTCCTTCTTCCTTTCCCCCCAGAGCCCACTGTACGTGTTCAGACACACAATGTCTTGCAGATAGAGTAATGAATAACTAAAGTGCACACTAAGGCCTTAAAAAATGAGTACGAGAACCCGCTTCACTGGAGTGAGGAGCAGTGGAGGATGGGGTGGGAGTTGTAAATAATTAAGAAATGCTGAGCGAAGTTTTCGTCCTGCAGTAGAGGGTTACTTGGTGCAGTGCTTTACAGTTCTGTCCATATGTAGGCCTCAGGGTTGCTATCTCACCATCTCACCCCCCTCTCCTGCTGGGCTGACGGAGAATGGGCCTTTCACTCAAACCAATGGCCTCCCCAGTCCCCTGCCCATTTCCCCAGAACACATTAATGCCAGAAGCACTCTTTGATCCCAATGACAAAGATACAATTTTGGAATGCGGCGTTTCATCGGTTGTAATGAGAAAGTTGATTAGATTTAAGGATAACGTAGGGAGTGGAAGTTAGAGGATGAATGAGCCAAAGTGAGTATGAGCATGGGAGAGTGACTCTGACCATGTAAATCATTCATCAAACCTCATAAAAATATTCAAAATGTAATTTCAGCATCAAGTAATGGATGTAGGCATAACCACATTCAGTTGCCAAACACTGAAGATAAAAATTCCACGAATAGAGTTGTTCTACATGTCGGAGAGGCATGTTCGTTCCACATGTTGTTATATGAAATTGTTTCATTGATAATCTGATAGTTAAGAAAGCCCAAAGAAAAGCTTCCCAAACAGAAACCACTGCTTTGTTGAAGAGTAGGAAAAAGGTTATTTCAGAGTACCTTTCAAGGAAATACCATGACTGATATACAAACACTTCTGTAAAGATTGCTTTTAAAAGATTGGCTGCATCAGCCCATTGCCCGTTGGATGCTTCAGTGCTTCTTATCACTGAAATATAATTATGTTTTTCAGAAACCTTCATATTCTGAAATGGAAATGTTCATTTCCATGAACGGAGCATTTGGGTCAGAGTATCCATGTGTCTTTATATACAAAGTGTGTGAGGGCAAACAAGACAAGGAGTGGAAGGGCTGTATTCTAACCAGGTCTCTCTGGGCTTCTCGACATAACACCATCTTCCACTCTCCATCGGTGCACACCCCAGGAGTCCTGACTACCTCCCACCTACCCACACAGATCAGTGATGCCGAAGGCTCTGGTCCAGGACCCCACTACCAAGCATCTCTGCAGCTGCGCTTACTACTGCCAACAGACTCTTTGGCAAAAAGCGTGAGCTTTTTTTTTAAATGTAGAGAATTGGCTGGTTGAGTCCTCAATCAGTCCCACTGTTGAAACCAGCAAGAATATTGCACCACCCCAATAAAACATTCCTACCCTGGCCACTGTAACATGCAGAATGGTTCGGTTTGATAGTGGGAAAAGGGTTTAATAAGGGGTGGGCTTGGGGGACTTGTCAGCACTGCTACACACAAGTGGTCTTTACAGGGCAACATCCTGTGCCAACCAATCAGGGTGTTTTTTTCCTAATGGCTTTTGTTAGTCCTCTGCTAACATTATTTCCAGGTTTTTATGGCTAAAAGGCCAGCTCAGCTCAGCATAAGGAGGGTGTGGTTGACAGACAGAGGCAGAGCAGAGGCACAAGCCCTTCAGCAGCTGGTTCTGAGGTAGACTTACTGAAGACTCTGAGAGCATGGTGGTCCTTTCTAAGCATATAGCAACTTAATGGCAGAAATGTAATATGTCATGTGGAAAAGTGTGCTTTTGTGCTTCTCACATTAATATCTGTTGTGTGTGTAATGTAAATTAACTTATGGTTATAATGTGATTCTTGGTGGAATGATGACACAAAGCCCCTTGAACAGAAGAGTGATTAATGCATCAACTTGCCACCAATAGGGATTCAAAAGGGATTGGCTGTGGAGCTCAGCAGTACAGCCCTTTTTTGTCACATCAGCCCTCAGGGAGACAACAACAGCCAATGGCAAGCCATGTAGGTAGGTGGGTGGCGGCTGGTGGCGGCTGTAGGGTGTAGGTAGGTGGGTAGGTGGGTGGCGGCTGTAGCAGCAGTGCCATGAAGCCGGACACAGGCTTTTTCAAGCTCCACCCCTAAATAACTTTCAATTCTGTGAGTCACAATAGGAACACTGCCCCGATGAATTATTAATTAAACTAAAACCAATCGTGGGAGTTTACATTGATCTCAGAGTCTCATTAACCCACTTAAGACATTTCTCTCTTGTCTCAGAGCAGGGCAGAGGAATTCTTACGCTGGAAATTCAGTGCAGAAGGAGTCCTGTAATGGTGTATCTCCATTAAAAAATGATATAAAGGTGGGACATAACCCAGTGCCATTTGGAAATGAAAGGAAGTGATTGTGGTCATAATGGTCTTGATATTGTGCTGTGTGCTGTAATAAAAAGATGCAAGGTAGTCAGCTCCATAAAAAGATGCAAGGTAGTCAGAGAGAGAGAGAGAGAGAGAGAGAGAGAGAGAGAGAGAGAGAGAGAGAGAGAGAGCGTCCATTGCAGTCAGAGCTTCAGTAAGGGTACTTACTGTATGATGCCTCTCATGTCTCACCCTCCCCAGTTTTTAAAGATCAAAGCAAGTTTTATAGTCAGTGTCCAATTCATACTACAATGGGAGGGAGCAAGCTAGTCATTCTATACCTAGTAGTGTTTGAAATCTTTTTTTTCTTTGTTTTACAATGTTTTATAATTCAGGAACACCATTGGAACATTGCTGGAAACACGTCTTTATCTCTCCCCTGCGAACAGGTTGGGTTGGAGGAGACGTAAGGCTGGGGTCCTAAATGACACACACTAGTAGGCTTATGGACTATCCTGTTAGTCACTTGATTGAGACACAGGTTTCTAAATGGGTCCTTTCCACCTCTGTATGAGGGGATGAGTGATGGTAATGACGAAGGAGACAACGATGTTGGTGCTCTGGTTTCCTCCATGTCTCCGTCTCTCTTTCTCCTCCCCCATCTCACCCTCTGTCTTCCATTATTCTTTTCTGGCATAGCTTCACATGGTTCTGCATGGTTGTTTCTCCTGTCCCCGGGCATCGCTGTGCTATGCAGTGCGCAGTGCTGGCTCTCAGACCCCCGTCATTTGGAAAAATGCAGGAGAAAATGCCAGCTTCTTCTCAAGGCACAATACACAGCCTGACTGACTCACTTGAATGAGATGAATGAATGACGAGCTGGTTGACTCTCCAACACTGAATGAGATGAATGAATGACGAGCTGGTTGACTCTCCAACACTGAATGAGATGAATGAATGACGAGCTGGTTGACTCTCCAACACAGTATGAGGGTCATAGTAAAGATGATGCAGACTAAGTGCCAACCCTGCATCATACTTATTGAGACAGTCTAATTTAAAGAGAAGGCTGTTGAAGGATGTTGACCAGCATGTCGTGTCCTTTCTCTGAATCAGTCCCCTGAAGGTCTCTGCTAATGAGCTCCGTGTAGCCAGCACTGACAGGAAACCTACTTCAGCTGAGGCGTTTTCTCTTGCACACTCACCCCAGTGACGCAACAGTGTCTATCTGCAGCGATACAAAGCTTTGTCTGGGTGAGAGCTGCTCATCCAGTGTCTGTGTAGTGTATGTCTGAGTATCTCTCCACCTCTGCTCCCCCTCCTCTCCTCTCTCTCTATCTGCCTCCCCAGGATAACCATCCGGAACAAAAGAGGGATGATTAATTTTGTGTGCAGTGAAGGAGAATCATAGTTGTGAGACTCAACCTATGGGATGTATATAGTGTTATACATTTATGTTGTTCCCTTCGCGAGCTGGACAGTGGGAAATAATGAATGAATGCCGAGTGTACTTACTGTAGTCTACATTTACATAGTGTGACAGGTTCCAGGCTAATACAATAAGGCATCCTCCCACATGGAAATTGTTGTGCATTCTGCTGGTGATTTCAATGAACAAGCAGTATCAGAATAAGTTGGAGTGTTAACCTACAGGAGTTAATACTGCAGATCAGCATTACCCCCCACCTTTCTCTCTCTCTCTCTCTCTCTCTCTCTCTCTCTCTCTCTCTCTCTCTCTCTCTCTCTCTCTCTCTCTCTCTCTCTCTCTCTCTCTCTCTCGCTTCTAGCTATGTTCTGCAGTGGTCATCTGGAGTTCTGTGGAGTAATCAGAGCAAACTGAAGACAAATTAGATTGAATGATTTTCCTTTTTCCTCCTTCCTTACACTTTCTTTATTCTCTCTCTTTTTCTGTCTCACCCTCGCTCTCTCCAATCACGCCACATCACATCTCAGTTCCCTGCAACCCGTCAGCCTTGGAAGGAGGAGCCTCTAAAACGGAGACAGGCTGCTGTGGAAAGAGGATTGTTGACCCTGCCCACCCTGCTCATTCCCTGAGGACCCGCCCTGTTGCTGGTTGGGTGTCGCTCCTCGCTCTGCCTGGTGGTGGCCCTTAGGAGTTTTGAGTCTTATGAACGTGCACCTACACACACCCGGTGTGTACAGGTACATTCAGTTCACTTAACTCCGATTGATTTCTGCAGGTATCTTTTGTCACTTTGCTCCATTGGATTTAATTGCTCAGTGGTTGCATCACTGTGGCGCATAAACATGGATTGTACTGTAAGAATTGGCTAGACATTGGGAGACATGGTTTATCGATTGTTGCCATAAGAGTTTACACAGATCACGGCTGATATGATTGTTATTCATAGCCCTTGTTGGTATTGTAATGTACTGTATCAGTATCAGACTCTTACATCAATTAGAGTAAGTGTGTGTTGTGACAAGCCAATTCAAGGCCATTGCAATCCTGGCCCACACACTTGGAGCAGACAGAGGGTTCTGCCTGCTGATGAGAGTGCAGCAATATTAGTGCTGAAGTCAGTGCTGCATAAACAGGGGAGATTAAATGTGACCGTCAATAAATTGTTTCAATTGACAGTTAGTTATTCTTTCCTGCATGGATTTCATGGATTGATATGAGTGGTGGTAAATATGAGATAAGATAACTTTGAATAAACAATTCAGCGTAATAATCTAACAATGTGTGACCCATATTGATTTCATGTGTGACAAGAGGAGAATGTTGTTTCCAATGAAGATATCACAGAACGTTATTGCACATCTTAAGATACAGCCTAAGTGATTTAGGGCAATGAGTCTCTGTAGCTACACTGAATAAAAATATAAACGCAACATGCAACAATTTTGAGTTACATTTCATATAAGGAAATCAGTCAATTTAAATAAATAAATTAGGCCCTAATCTATGGATTTCACATGACTGGAAATACAGCTATGGCTCTGTTGGTCACAGATACAGTACCTTAAAGAAAAGGTAGGGGCGTGGATCAGAAAACCAGTCAGCATTTGGTATGACCATCATTTGCCTCATGCAGCGCAACACATCTCGTTCGCATAGAGTTGATCAGGCTGTTGATTGTGGTCTGTGGAATGTTGCCCCACTCCTCTTCAATGGCTGTGCGAAGTTGCTGGATATTGGCAGGAACTGGAACACGCTGTCGTACACGCTGTCGTACACGTCGATCCAGAGCATCCCAAACACGCTCAATGGGTGACATGTCTGTTGAGTATGCAGGCCATGGAAGAACAGGGAAATGTTCAGATTCCAGGAATTGTGTACAGATCCTTGCAACATGGGGCCGTCCATTATCATGGTGAAACATGAGGTGATGGCGGCATATGAATGCCACGACAATGGGCCTCAGGATCTTGTCACGGTATCTCTTAAATTGCCATCGATAAAATGCAATTGTGTTCGTTGTCAATAGCTTATGCCTACCCATACCATAACCCCACCGCCACCATGGGGCACTCTGTTCACAACGTTGACATCAGCAAACCGCTCACCCACACAACGCCATACACGCTGTCTGCCATCTTCCCGGTACAGTTGAAACCGGGATTTATCTGTGAAGAGCACACTTCTTCAGCGTGCCAGTGGCCATCGAAGGTGAGCATTTGGCCACTGAAGTCGGTTACAACACTGAACAGGCTGGTTGGACGTACTGCCAAGTTCTCTAAAATGACATTGGTAGAAAAATTAACATTGAATTATCTGGCAACAGCTCTGGTGGACATTCCTGCAGTCAGCAAGCCAATTGCACGGTCTTTCAAAACTTGAGTCATCTGTGACATTGTGTTGTGTGACAAAACTGCACATTTTAGAGTGCTCTTTTATTGTGCCCAGCACAAGGTGTACCTGTGTAATTATCATGCTGTTTAATCAGCTTCTTGATATGCCTCACCTGTCAGGTGGATGGATTATTTTGGCAAAGGAGAATTGCTCACTAACAGGGATGTAAACAAAAGTAGTGCACATTGTTTTAAAGAAATACGCTTTTTGTGCGTATGGAACATTTCTGGGATCTTTTATTTCATCTCATAAAGTTTATATGTTTGTTCAGTATAAGAAGTTATTCTTGTATGTAGCATTTATCATTTAACTGTGTGTGTCTCATCTCTGTGTGTGTCCACCTGCAGAGTGCTATAGTGCAGCAGCCATGACGAACGCAGTGATGGGCGGTAGCTCGGACCGCTGGGTACCCAACGACAGGCAGAGGAGCATGCATGCCAAGTAAGAACTGGTGGCAGAACAGCAGGCACACTGGGTACACTAAGCACCCTGCGGGAATCGCCGGGTACAGCTGCCTGCTGCATGGTGCAGTTAACCCTTCATGGTGCTGTTAACACTTCATGGTGCTGTTAACACTTCCATGCCTTCCCAGGCAATAATCAATGTTTTCCTCTCCTGTCTGTTTTCTTTTCATCTCTGCCCTGGCTGGGACTCAGTGACAAGGAACAGTAAGTAGAAAAGCTCTCACTCCATCTCTCTTATCTTCCCCCCTCTGCACTGCTCCAATCTACTATTATAGTGTGTGTTTGTGTGTGTAAGGTATGTTTATAGGTAAGTGTAGATTCACTCGCCAGCAGCATACCACCCTACATACCACTGCTGGCTTGCTTCTGAAGCTTGCTTCTGAAGCTAAGCAGGGTTGGTCCTGGTCAGTCCCTGGATGGGAGACCAGATGCTGCTGGAAGTGGTGTTGGAGGGCCAGTAGGAGGCACTCTTTCCTCTGGTCTGAACAAAGATCCCAATGCCCCAGGGCAGTGATTGGGGACACTGCTCTGTGTAGGGTGCCGTCTTTCGGATGGGATGTTAAACGGGTGTCCTGACTCTCTGAGGTCATTAAAGATCCCATGGCACTTGTCGTAAGAGTAGGGGTGTTAACCCCGGTGTCCTGGCTAAATTCCCAATCTGGCCCTCAACCATCATGGTCACCTAATAATCCCCAGTTCACAATTGGCTCATTCATCCCCCTCCTCTCCCCTGTAACTGTCCCCAGGTCGTTGCTGCAAATGAGAACGTGTTCTCAGTCAACTTACCTGGTAAAATAACGGAAAAATAAAAAACTAAAAAAACTTGTGAATGATTGTATGTTCACATATGTTTCGGACACAATGACGGGGTGTTTGTACAATGTGCAAATGTGCATTAGGCCATTATGGTATTATTTGTATTACGTCCTGTCTCTTTGTCTATTGCATGCTGCTGTCTATTTGTCCACTCTTCTGTTTGAGCGTTATTTTGCATGTGCATTTGATTTCACACTGTATGTCTGAGGGTTTGACCTGGACTAGCAAACCATGCATGCCTCAGCCCCAGACAGTTTTCCTGTGTGGTTGTCAGGGGTAACTGGACTAACCAGGTCAGGCCTGGTCCCGGCGCTCCGGACCTGACTGACGAGGAGAAGGAGATCATTAACGGTGTGATCGCCCGTGCTGAGAAGATGGAGGCCATGGAGCAGGAGAGAATTGGGTGAGAACTGAAGAGACATTCTAAGCTAATAGATTGGAGCTCCATTGAATTGCATACCTCAGTGTTGTTACATTTTCAGCTCTGCAAAAATGCAGCACAAGATGATAGAATTACAGACAACATTATTCAATCAGTTGGACTATCATTACCACATTTACCCAACTGAACTTTATGTTCTACTGGTAATTGGCTGTAATGAGAGTTGTCCCAACTGCTGCAGGCGCCTGGTGAACCGTCTAGATGACATGAAGAAGACGGTGTGTGGGGACGGGGTGAACCGCTGTCTGCTATGTGGGGAGCAGCTGGGTGTGCCAGGGGTCAGCTCAGTGGTGTGTGAGGACTGCAAAAAGGTATGTGCAGCACGGGGTTGGAAAGATTGGTTTTTGGCCCATCCCTAGAAGGCAAAGGCACTAAAGCTTTTGCTGTGATAGGCTATTATGGACCACGTTAGGCCACAATAGATCCTGAGCAATGAAATGGTACAGTAATTTATGACATTGGGACCTCTTTGTGAACCTGTGTCTCCTCTACTGTAGCACATGTGCACCAAGTGTGGAGTGCAGAGTGGGAGCCGGCCGTGCTCTGTGTGGCTCTGCAAGATCTGCAGCGAACAGCGAGAGGTGAGTGTTTATGTGAAACACATGGTGACAGGGATATGTCATAGCGTGATGTTACACTATGTGCCATAGTGAATTAAAAGACATGGTGGGTCAAAAATACAAAGTGACGATTCACTTCAAGCGAGACATGGGATCAGGGAGATTAACAGTGAGTGTACTCTCTTACAAAAAAGGCTTCCAAAAGGGTTCTTCAGCTGTCCCCATAGGAGAACCATTTTTGGTTCCAAGTAGAACCATTTTTGGTTCCAGATAGAACTCTTTTGGGTTCCATGTAGAACTCTCTGTGTAAAGGGTTTTACATTGAACTCAAAAGGGTTCTACCTGGAACAAAAAATGGTTCTACCTGGAACAAAATAGGGCTCTTGCTATGGGGACAGCCGAAGAACCCTTTTAGGTTCTAGATAGCACCTTTTTTCTAAGATTGTAGGTGTCAGTGTTAAAGCTTGTATGACGCAGGCCATTCTTTTTGGACCCCAGGAGACTAGCTGTTGTCATGGCGTCAGCTATTGGGGATCTGAAAGATGAAAGATTCTTCATCATCTCTTAGGTGTGGAAGCGATCTGGTGCCTGGTTCTTTAAAGGCTTCCCCAAGCAGTTCCTGCCCTCGCCCATGCCCATCTCCAAGTCCAGAGAGTCAAGCGCCCAGCGGGCCTCAGAACCCCAGGAGCCAGCAGCCTCTGACCCCAGGGCTGCTGGTGATCAGCCACAGGCACAGGCACAGGCCAGAGGTAACCAGGCCAGACAGAGCTGTGAGAGTTGTTTCAGGTTGATTGCTTTCTTGGCTTGTGAGAGTGGCAAAGTAGATACAGACTTGGTCTGTTTTCATTAACTGGCCGGCAGAATGAAACAGATTCAGCGAACTAATTATAGCTAAATGGGAATGATGTTGCCCTGAACTCAATATTACATTCTAAAACGACTTGAAAAAGAAAGCAACGGAAAGCCTGAATTGTATCTACAATGTTCTTTAGCCATGATGTAGACTGTGATTTCAGATTTCTAAATTTAGCAGACCTATTTTGTCTTTTGTTGGCAACGTATCCCAGTGGGAAATGTACACACAGGAGAGGTCCTAATTCATGAACATGTACCACAGGCGGCTGGTGGCACCTTAATTGGGGAGGAGGGGCTCATAGTAATGGCTGCAATGGAATAAATGGAATGGTATCAAAAACCATTCCATTTACTCCTCTCCAGCCATTATTATGAGTCATCCTCCCCTCAGCAGCCTCCTGTGGTGAAGTCGGATACGAAACATTACAGAAGACCAAGCAGAAGTAAGAGTTTGTAGGGGTGAGAAAGCCTCAGTGTCCTGTGCTGCCTATCTCCCAGGTCCAGAGGAGAGTCACGCTCCTAGTTATGACCAGGGAGCAGGTGAGTCATTCAGTCAACCCCAGTATTACTTCAACAGAACCTAATCATGCTACCACCCTAACCCAATCCTCGACCCAGTACTGTACATTAGAGTACCATACTTGCCCTATAGCCACCCTCTCAAAGCACCATCTCTCCAGTTTCATCAGACAAACATCATCAGATGTTGGGAACTCCCACTGGCTTCCAGTCCCTCCAAACATTTATTTATGTTATTCATTTCTCATCATTACCATGAAAGCCCAGATCTGTTTCACAGAATGGGAACTGCCACCTCCTCTCAGACAGCCAGATCCAGGAGTGGGTGGTTTCAGTTAGGCAGTGGGAAGTACATTGCCAGGGCCCCACCTCCAGGGGGCCCTGGCAATCTGCTCCCACTTGCAGCAGTGTCATTGCCATTGTAGTGAGATATCCTCATAAAAGAAAGTAAGGGGGAAAGGTAGAGTAAAAAGCCAGGCTTCATGATGTGATCAAGGTTGCCTGCCACGGCTTGTTGTACTGTATGTAGGTCAATGCCTGTGCATTGGAAAAACTGCAACATCAAAAGGATTCACAGAGACTAGGGAGAATTATGGATTCCACTGCAGCGTAGTCTCAGTGATACACTGACGTGTGAGTGTGTGTGTGTGCCTATATGTGTGCACGCTTGTTCATGTGTGCATGTGTGTTGCAGGACCAGAGGCACAGGGGCGCGCTGGCAAACCACCTGTGGCCCATAAGCCGACAGAGGTTCGCTTTGCCGCTGGTGGGGCTAGTCCTGGCTACTCTGAGGGAGGTGCCCAGAACAGCCCAGTGGTGCTGCAGAAGGCTGTTACAGTCCAGAGCTCCAGGCCCCCTTCAGCAGCATCAGCTAATCAGGGTAGGGAAAAGCTGGACTCACATCACCAGACCAGCCTTGACACTGAAACACACTTTTCATTCATAGAGGATGGAATTATGAGTGACCAACGGATAAAAAACAAATCTTTACCTTGTATGTGCTTGTAGCTCCACTGGAGATGGAGGGAGGTGGCTACTCCACTATCACTGCTCCAGAGGAGGATAGAGTGACTCCTGCAGTGCGGGAGGAGAAGAGACAGCCTGCCTCCTACAACTCCCCTCCTGCTCCACAACAAGCCCCCCCGCCTGAGGAGGAGGAGGATGCAAACAGCTGTGACTCGGATGAGGCCAGTAAGTGACCATCTTGTCCTTCCAGCTTAGACCTCTACCACATGGGCTCTGTGTCTGTTGCTTCAGTGATCTCTCTCTACGTATTCCAGGCTGTTTTAAGTCAACATATGAAGACTCTGCTCTTTGCATTTCTATTTGTTTACATAGTCATTCAGCAGACACTTTTATCCAGTCTGTTGTAACATCTCCGTGATTGATCTCTTACTCTTTTGAGTCGGTGGTCTTTGTAGCATTCTAAGCATATGAATCATCTAATAATACTAGCAGCCAACGTGTATCCTTCTAGTAGAATTCATGGAGCTCTATTGGAGATGATATACGATACCCACCATATGTTATCCAAGCATGTGAATCAATATCTTGGAAGTAAAGTATAAGAGGATGTAAAACGAGTCAATAGTGAGTCTGTAATGAGAAACTGTAATGGAACCATTTTTTTCATGTCTCCCTTGAGTGATGGGAATCGTGTCATGCCAGGCGTACGTCATGTTCCATCCCTCTAGCGGTGAATAGCCTTTCCTCTCTCCCTGGGGGATGGGGCTTTAATTTACTTTGAGGTCTGGGAATTTAGCACAGAACCCATTATTTGTGATACGAGAGCTCTGACGGGATCTATTTTTCCCTTGTGTTTGATTAGTTCCCAAATGTTACAGCAGAAATGGCAGAAATAGCAGAGGCTTCATTGGTTGTAGTTATCTATGGAGTGGGCAGTGCTAGGACAGTCAGGTCCTGTTGTGCAGGATCAGTTACTCAGAGATGTCCTGGTTCTGTATGCTCAATGGTATAAAGGGTTGGTAGTAGTAATCATTTGTTTGCATCTACAGTGCCTTCAGAAGTATTCACACCCCTTGACTCTTTACATTTTGATGTGTTACAGCCTGAATTTAAAATGGATTACATTGAGTTTTGTGTCACTGGCCTACGCAATACCCAATAAAAGGATAAAAAGGAAGAGCTGAAATGTCTTGAGTCAAAAGTATTCAACCCCTTTGTTAAGGCAAGCCTAAATAAGTTCAGAAGTAAACATTTACTTAACAAGTCATATAATAAGTAGCATGGACTCTGTCTCCAATAATAGTGTTTAACATGATTTTTGAATGACTACCTATTCTCTGTACCCCACACATACACTATTATTGCAGACAGAGTCTATGCTACTTATTATATGACTTGTTAAGTCAATTTTTACTTCTGAACTTATTTAGGCTTGCCATAACATAGGGGTTGAATACTTTTGACTCAAGACATTTCAGATCTTCCTTTTTTAATATATTTATTAATTTTTAAAAACGGACACTATTGGGTATTGCGTAGGCAAGTGACACAAAACTCAATGTAATCCATTTTAAATTCAGGTTTTATATGTAAGGTCTCTCAGTCGAGCAGTGAATTTCAAACACAGATTCAACCACAAAGACCAGGGAGGTTTTCCAATGCCTCGCATAGAAAGCACCTATTGGTAGATGGGTAAAAATAAAAAGCAGACATTGAATACCCTTTTGAGCATGGTGAAGTTATTAATTACACTTTGGATGGTGTATCAATACACCCAGTCACTACAAAGATGAAGGCGTCCTTCCTAACTCAGTTGCCGAAGAGGAAGGAAACCAATCAGAGATTTCACTATGAGGCCAATAGTGACTTTAAAACAGTTACAGAGTTTAATGGCTGTGATAGGAAAACTGAGGATGGATCAACAACATTGTAGTTATTCCACAATACTAACCTAAATGACAAAGTGAAAAGAATGAAGCCTGTACAGAATAAAAAAATTCCAAAACATGCATCCTGTTTGCAATAAGGCTCTAAAGTAAAACTGCAAAAAATGTGGCAAAGTAATTAACTTGATGTCCTTAATACAAAGCATTATGTTTGGGGCAAATCCATCACAACACATCACTGAGTACCACTCTTTATATTTACAAGCATGGTGGTAGCTGTATCATGTTATGGGTATGCTTGTAATCTGCAAGGACTAGAGAGTGTTTTGGGTGGGATAAACATTTACGGAAAAGAGCTAAGCACAGGAAAAATCCTAGAGGAAAACCTGGTTCAGTCTGCTTTCCAACAGGCAATGGGGGACAAATTCACCTTTCAGCAGGACAATAACCTAAAACACAAGGCCAAATATACACTGGAGTTGCTTACCATTGAATATTCCTGAGTGGCCCAGTTACAGTTTTGACTTAAATCGGCTTGAAAATCTAAGGCAAGACTTAAAAATGGCTGTAGCAATAATCAACAATCAACTTGACAGAGATTGAATAATTTTAAAAACAATAATGTGGAAATATTGTACAATCCAGGTGTGCAAAGCTCTTAGAGACTTACCCAGAAAGATTCACAGCTGTAATCATTGCCAACGGTGATTCTAACATGTATTGACTCAGGGGTGTGAATACTTGTAATATGTAAATTACACATTTATTTATTTCATTTTCGATAGATTTGCTAACATTTCTAAAAACATGTTTTTACTTGATCATTATAGGGTATTGTGTGTAGATGGGTGAGAAAAAAAAAATATTTAATCCATTTTGAATTCAGGCTGTAACACAACAAAATGTTGAATAAGTCAAGGGGTATGAATACTTTCTGAAGGTACTGCAGTTACTGGAGATGGCATTATATCATACAAATTATATTTGTGCATTTTCTTTTGTCTGTCTGTACTCTTAATGTTTTCCAGCCATTTGAAATTGTATTAGCTCGGGATGTGTAAGGGCTGGTAGGAGTTACTACTACTGGTAGGAGTTGCTACTGGAGTTGCAGGTTTTAAAAGCTAGCCTTCCAACCATTACAATGTGGTGGTTTGGAGATGTTGGGGGTTTACTGTTTTAAATGAAGGGATGATAGATTTAAACCTATTGATTATCAGTATCATCACAGTTTTGTCCTCCCTTAACATCTATGTATAGACTCCCATTTAACTGCTCTGTAGCTGAATGTCCAGTACTTTTTACTCTTATCAGTCCATTTTATTTACATTTTTCATATTCTGTTTGAATTGGGGTATTTCTGTCTTTTTAACTAGAACATTATTTTCCTGAATGTGTTCCTTTGTGAGTCATATTTTTAGTTTCCTTGATATTACAGTAATATTTTGCTGCTTTTTAATGGAATTTTCTATTAATATGTGGACGGATGCATAACGTATTTAATCTGTTTACAGACCATTTAGGCTGCAGATTCACTGTTGGATTATGCATTTCTCCCTCCTTTATCAGTTCACCGCTTGATCTTCTGTTCTTTTGTCTGCCCTCTGGCGTGAAGCTCATGTCTCTATTACTGCCGGCAGTCTCAATGTTTTCTGATACTTTGAGAATCTTTCCTTGTCTAGACTCTCTTTACAACTCAGTGCCTTTTGTCTTAGATGTACTGCTAGTGTCTGTGTTCCAGTGCAGTCAGAGTAGACACCCTGTCTGTTATCTGATCTAATGACTGCCCTGGATGGTTTTCAGCCACTCTTGGCGCGCTGGAGTTCAGCTTGCTTTATGAGCAGGAGAACAACAGTCTCCACTGCAGCATCCTTAAAGCCAAGGTACCACCTATTGCACTCATTTACTCACCCTGAGACAATTACACTGAAGTGGCCTGTGTTTAAAAGATGCTGCCGCAGTAGTTCAAATTTACAGGGACTCCTTGTCCCTGCTGTCCTGTCTGGTGACATAAAGAGTATGTGTTGTCTTGTCTTTCCCTCAGGGACTGAAGCCCATGGACTCCAATGGACTGGCTGATCCATATGTCAAGCTGCATCTGCTGCCAGGGGCCAGTAAGGTGATGGAATTCACCTTCCTTATTTTCTACCTGGGGGTTAACATATGCTTGTGTATTTATTATGGTATGTGTCATGATTCAGAAAAATCTGAGAATGATGTCTGTGATGCTATGATACATGCCCATTAGCTCAAGCCTGCCACCTTGTGGCATAAGGATTATCCATTGTACTACATACGAAGCTCCATTGCCTCTATCCAGCCTCAGATATAAGTGCTGAAGTCAAGTTCCTTATCTTGATCTCTTGTATCTACTCTCATGTGCTGCAGTCCACCAAGTTACGCACCAAAACCCTGAGAAACACCCGTAACCCAGCCTGGAACGAGACCCTGGTCTACCACGGACTCACAGATGAGGACATGCAGCGCAAGACTCTCAGGTGGATACTGGAAGCAGAGAAACAAAACACAGGGTTCACTAAACATCAAGACAACACTAAACCACAACACTATTTAATTCCTGTCTTGTTGTCTCCATTTGTTGACATTTTATCTAAGGGCTGAATTGTTTTACTTTCCATGATTTCTTCTATGGATGTTATGATCCAATATTATTGATGTCCTGTATGGGTTGATGCAGGATCTCTGTCTGTGATGAGGACAAGTTTGGACATAATGAGTTTATTGGAGAAACTCGCGTTGCACTGAAGAAACTGAAAATCAATCAGAAGAAAAACTTCAACGTGTGTCTAGAGAGAGTTGTCCCTGTAAGTAGTATATCATCCTGCTTCACACATTAAATATACAGTAAGAGTCCCATTTGTTTCAATGTCTGATTGGACCACCCATATCCATATCCATCCACAGACAAAGAAGACCGCAACAGCTGGAGGGGCTCGAGGCATTTCGCTCTATGAGGATGAGGTATTGGTGTATGACCAGCATGCGTAGGCATGTGGACTACCACTACGTGTCCTCATACAAATCATGTCTTCATGATATGATATAAAATGTCACTCTTCCATTCTCTCTCACCCATCTTTCGCTCCCTGTTTTCTCTTTCTCTCTAACCTCCCCACCTCACCCCCCTCGCTCTCTCCAGGGTGGAAAGGAGGGTGGAGATGTGGAGGAGCGTGGTCGTATCCTTATCTCCCTCGTGTACAGCACCCAGCAGAACCGCCTGCTTGTGGGTGTGGTGCGCTGCGTTCACCTGGCCTCCATGGACGCCAATGGATACTCTGACCCATTCGTCGAAATGTCCGTGTCTGTTTCACTGTGATTGCTATCAGGAGTGATTACAAACACACGTTCTTCTCTAACACTTTTCCAGTGTTTAGATGATGAAGTATTCACTTTTCTCTCAAATATCAAAACAAATTGAATTATGTCAAAGTTATTCATTTGCACAGTAGAATACATCTGTTTTGCAATTTACTTCCTATCCCCAAATGCAGGATGACAACATCAAAATATGTTTGTCTTGTTTGTGATGTGTTTAGATGCCTGAAACCTGATATGGGGAAGAAGGCCAAGAACAAAACAAATATCAAGAAGAAAACCCTGAACCCAGAGTACAACGAGGTCAGTTCCCTGTTGGTGTCTTGCAATAATAATACAAGACAGAAGTAACCATCTGACAGCAGTACTTTGATTGTGCTTTTAATATTAAATGTCTGTCAATACCTCAATGTATTGATTTGTGTACTGATTTAAATTCCATTTATTGGAGATCGTGAGACTTCTCACTTGTTGTGTTACAGGAATTTAGCTATGACATCAAGCACAGCGACCTGGCTAAGAAGACCCTGGACATCTCAGTGTGGGACTACGACATTGGGAAATCCAACGATTACATCGGTAAGATCCATAGGAGATGCATTCGAGATCTACTAGACCTGGTTGAAATGTTCCATGTTGTACCAGTCCTCTCACCCTCCCCTCCCTATCTGTTGGTCTGCTGTAGGTGGGTGTCAGCTGGGCATCACAGCCAAAGGGGAGCAGCTGAAGCACTGGTATGAGTGCCTGAAGAACAAGGACAAGAAGATAGAGCGCTGGCACACCCTGTTGAATGAGAATCCTGTCAACAGCAACTAACCCCCACCTTGCATGAGCTAAGTCCTCTCCCTCTATACTCAGCCCCCTCTCCTCTCTCACATTACCCTGTCTAACCTCCCTCCACACCTCCCCAAGAACCTTCATTTTAGTTTTAGTTTTATTGTACTTACCGGTAGTCTTCCTGTCTGGCTGTCTTCATTCTTTCATGCCCTCAACCCAACCCACCACATGCACCCTTCCCATCCTCCCCTGTTTTCCCAGGTGTGATATTCCCTTCTCCAATCTCTCCCCCTTTACTGAGACTTATCTGCCAAGTGGACTCCCCAAGAGGCAAAACATGGTATACTTTAAAATCATCCTTCAAATTCAACAATTTAAGGCAAAAAATTATGTTAATGTTTGACATTGAAGTATACAGTTGCATTGAGACGATCATGCCTGTTGAAGGTGTTATTGAACTTGACACATCCCAAACTAAATAAAAATACATTTGAAATGCACTCGCACAAAAGACGACGAAGCAATATGTTATGGCATTCTATGTGGGATAACATCTGCAGCACCCATTGAACAATGAAGTTCATTAGACTGGCAGGTTGTAATCCTTGATTTCTGGTAAAATGACACCATCGGTATTATTACCACTTATATGAGAACGCAAAACCACATGAAAACACTCTGAGGACACACAGCTGTTTATTTAATGATATCTAATTAATATTATGGCATTGTCATGAAGAAGTTTCACATGTTGCTGATCTTCTGAAATTGAGGATAAACATATTCTGGACTATGAAAAAGGGCATGATTCACAAATCAATTCAATGACATTTAGTATGGAGAGTATATTTCTTAGTTTTTCAGTATCAGTTTAAAGATTTTGAATGATAGCACTCCTGGTAGAACAAAATGTACTCACTTTCTGTCAAGTGTTCACTTTTAGTCCTTATTTGAGTGCTGTTTATAGCACCCTGGTCTCATTAACTAGACTTAACATAGTACATGTAAATCCAGGACACTCAAATTAGCATGATATGGTACGTTTGGCATGGTTACATAAGACAGATGGTTACTTAAGGTAGAGTGGGGTGGGTCAGCGTATACCACAAATGCCTAGCAACCCAAAGGTTGCGAGTTTGAATCTCATCATGGACAACTTTAACATTTTAGCTAATTAGCAACTTTTCAACTACTTAGTACTTTTTAGCTACTTTGCAACTACTTAGCATGCTAGCTAACCCTTCCCCTAACCTTAACCCTTTTAGTTAACCCTAACCCTAACCTTAACCCTTTTAGTTAACCCTAACCCTAACCTTAACCCTTTTAGTTAACCCTAACCCTAACCTTAACCCTTTTAGTTAACCCTAACCCTAACCTTAACCCTTTTAGTTAACCCTAACCCTAACCTTAACCCTTTTAGTTAACCCTAACCCTAACCTTAACCCTTTTAGTTAACCCTAACCCTAACCTTAACCCTTTTAGTTAACCCTAACCCTAACCTTAACCCTTTTAGTTAACCCTAACCCTAACCTTAACCCTTTTAGTTAACCCTAACCCTAACCTTAACCCTTTTAGTTAACCCTAACCCTAACCTTAACCCTTTTAGTTAACCCTAACCCTAACCTTAACCCTTTTAGTTAACCCTAACCCTAACCTTAACCCTTTTAGTTAACCCTAACCCTAACCTTAACCCTTTTAGTTAACCCTAACCCTAACCTTAACCCTTTTAGTTAACCCTTCCCCTAACCTTAACCCTTTTAGTTAACCCTAACCCTAACCTTAACCCTTTTAGTTAACCCTAACCCTAACCTTAACCCTTTTAGTTAACCCTAACCCTAACCTTAACCCTTTTAGTTAACCCTAACCCTAACCTTAACCCTTTTAGTTAACCCTAACCCTAACCTTAACCCTTTTAGTTAACCCTAACCCTAACCTTAACCCTTTTAGTTAACCCTAACCCTAACCTTAACCCTTTTAGTTAACCCTAACCCTAACCTTAACCCTTTTAGTTAACCCTAACCCTAACCTTAACCCTTTTAGTTAACCCTAACCCTAACCTTAACCCTTTTAGTTAACCCTAACCCTAACCTTAACCCTTTTAGTTAACCCTAACCCTAACCTTAACCCTTTTAGTTAACCCTAACCCTAACCTTAACCCTTTTAGTTAACCCTAACCCTAACCTTAACCCTTTTAGTTAACCCTAACCCTAACCTTAACCCTTTTAGTTAACCCTAACCCTAACCTTAACCCTTTTAGTTAACCCTAACCCTAACCTTAACCCTTTTAGTTAACCCTAACCCTAACCTTAACCCTTTTAGTTAACCCTAACCCTAACCTTAACCCTTTTAGTTAACCCTAACCCTAACCTTAACCCTTTTAGTTAACCCTAACCCTAACTTTAACCCTTTTAGTTAACCCTAACCCTAACCTTAACCCTTTTAGTTAACCCTAACCCTAACCTTAACCCTTTTAGTTAACCCTAACCCTAACCTTAACCCTTTTAGTTAACCCTAACCCTAACCTTAACCCTTTTAGTTAACCCTAACCCTAACCTTAACCCTTTTAGTTAACCCTAACCCTAACCTTAACCCTTTTAGTTAACCCTTCCCCTAACCTTAACCCTTTTAGTTAACCCTAACCCTAACCTTAACCCTTTTAGTTAACCCTAACCCTAACCTTAACCCTTTTAGTTAACCCTTCCCCTAACCTTAACCCTTTAACCTAACTCCTACACTTTTTATTTAATTTTTTATTTCACCTTTATTTAACCAGGTAGGCTAGTTGAGAACAAGTTCTCATTTGCAACTGCGACCTGGCCAAGATAAAACATAGCAGTGTGAACAGACAACAACACAGAGTTACACATGGAGTAAACAATAAACAAGTCAATAACATAGTAGGAAAATAAAATAAAAAAAATAAAATCTATATACAATGTGTGCAAAAGGCATGAGGAGGTAGGCAATAAATAGGCCATAGGAGCGAATAATTACAATTTAGCAGATTAACACTGGGGTGATAAATCATCAGATGATCATGTGCAAATAGAGATACTGGTGTGCAAAAGAGCAGAAAAGTAAATAAATAAAAACAGTATGGGGATGAGGTAGGTAAATTGGGTGGGCTATATACTGATGGACTATGTACAGCTGCAGCGATCGGTTAGCTGCTCAGATAGCAGATGTTAACATTAGCCAGCTAGCTAACGTTATCCACCTAGCCACCTAGCTAGAATTTTTAACATATCATACATTTGCAAATTCATAATATATTGTACATTTTTGCAAATTCGTAACATATAATAAGAATTGTAATTTTTAACATATCATTCGAAATGGGAGATGGAAAACCACAAATGAATATATACCATACAACACGTAACATATCATACTGAATGGAGTGTCTCGGATTTACGTAAAGAAAATACAAAATGCTCTGAGACCAGGTTGGTTTATAGAGGTAGTTCGAAAATGTAAAAAAAATGTATGAGATTGTTTGCACTGAAAAGTTGACCATCTGGTTCAGGTCTTTGTTTACGGTGAAGGGAGAGAGGAGACAGGAAAAAATATTATTTCCCTGGCTAGTACATGTGTGTACTTCTCTAATGCACATGGTTTACAATGACAGCTTACAGAGGTTGTCTACTGACTGACAATTTTTACATTGAATGCACATTATCAGATTTTTCACTGACACTTAAAGCCTGCTCCACCTTAGACATACTAAATAAGACAATGTAAGGCTGTCATAAGAGAATGTGCTGCTTAACTTGCATGCACTGTGTTCGTGACCCCTGTGTTTTCTGTGCCTGGAGCCCCCACCCCTTTTACCCACACTGGGCCCCTCCCTTCCTTCCCCATCCTTTTCTGCTGCACCAATCACTCAAAGCTTTGGCGTGTGGCTGTTGACCAATTACCGCAATTCAAGCAAAGCACACCTTATACAATGGAATGACCTCAATTTATACAGCTGTTTGCAAGTTTCTCAAAAAACCCTATGCATGAGACGTCTTGTGGTTCATGATATATACATAGACTTTTTAAGAAACAAATTCTATTGTAATTTGATGGTTTACGTCTCTAACCCTCAACATTGTTCCAAATGCTTTTTTTTAAACACTGAGGCCACCGCAACATACATTAATTTATGCTGCATGAGTATTAGGACTATTGCTGTTATCATTTGGTTTCCAATGGATTATAAATTAGTTGATGTGACAGGCTACTTTAGCCTCTCTTCGGAGCATACTCAGCTTGGTAATGTGACAGGGATGAGAGCACAGCTAGGACCCTGTACCCAGAGCTCAGATAACACTCAGAGGCCACATTAACAAATGGATCTCACCGACTAGTTCCTGAAGGCAGAATATTAATGGAGATTAATCTCATCCATAGAGTGATGCCTTTTCACCAAATGCTCTGTCTCCTCCTTTGATGGGTGAAACCAGGGGCTCACGCAGTAATGAGAGCCTGTCTGAACTGTGTTGTCTTGCTGTCCACCAGTGGCCACAATTTCAACATTATTTTGTTGCGTATGCACTTGATTTTCACTGGTTCTACAGTACTACTGTAGCCTACCTATTCTGTTCTGGAACCAGTTCAGTGGTCTTTAACCTTCATTAGTTTCTATTTTCTCTTCTAGATAGTAAGTATCTCTAAACCTAAAGAGGACATAACTGTTCTCTATTTTTTCTGCCTACTGTATTTAATGAAATGATTTGTTGGTTTTATTATGTAACTGTAAATAAGTAGTGCATGCACTGGAGAGAAAATAAATATAAATATCTATGTATGTTTGCAAATGAATTTGCATGTAAAGATTTTACAAGGAGTTAGGTTTACACAGATCAATAAAAGCTATCTGAAATGGACAAACTTGAGATCATTATCTTGTGTACTGTCTATGGTCTTTGTGGTGTTATAATATGTAGGTTGTGTTTCTTTGTGGTATTGATGCTACTTGCTTGTCAATTTTTCTTTTGCATCAGGTCTCAAAGTGTTTACCCTACTTTTTACCATGTGAAGACAAGGATTTGGAATCCGAGTGATAAAGTTGTTACATGCAAACCAGAGGCGGCAGGTGGGAGGAGCTATAGGAGGACGGGCTCAAATGGCATTAATGGAGCAGTACCAAAATCATCAAACATATGGGAACCATTAATTCCATTCCAGCCATGACAATGAGCCTGTCTCCTATAGCTCTCCTCACCAGCCTCTGATGCAAACTTATTTACTTGATGTGGTGCCATTAGTGGGGATAATGGGTATGTATTATAAAATATACAGTATTTGAATACAAAAATATAAATATAATATAAAAATATAAAAACAAAAATGTAAGTTACATTTTCCGCTTAAAAAATGCACTCATAGTAAAAGTATTTTTAATGTAGCCTATAAACGGTCTTGATTCCCCATATGACTTTCACACCCCAAATAATACCTCTTGAGTGTTTGAAAAGGTTAAAACCATACCCGTCATTTGAAGGCAAGTTTTTTTCAGTGTTGTGTCACTGCGATCACAATTATTCTGGCACTTGCCTCTGGCATTGAAATCAAGACAATAATTTAACATCAAGACCGCAATTAAAATATCAAAGGAAACTTTTAGATCCCATGAAAATAAAGGTTGTTGATTACAAATATAGTAGGTCTATTTTTTTGTATGGTAGCCTATGCAGGTAGGGACAGGTTGAATTTAAATGTTCCATTCCTTGAAGATGATGTAGGCTACTAAGTAGGCTACAACCTCTTGATGACAATTGGAGTCAACTGTATAGGCTACTGTACTTACCTTCGGGAATGCTACTGCATTCATACCATTTCTCTTATTTAATCATAAAGTGAGGAGGGTGTGTAATTTTAATACATCACCGATCACCTCACCTTACATCTGTAGGCTTCTCTGATTTCTCCAACCAGTGGTGACTTCTTCCGCCCCAAACTCTTGTTTATTGACTTCATTCTAAACTACCATGTGAAGCAAGTCGACAAGGCTGCTGTATCCGATTTGTTACATGTGCATTCAGCCTTGTCTCATAGACTAGACGTAACATAGTAAATATAAATCCGGCACACTGACATTAGTATGATATGTTATGTTTGGTATGGATACATAAGACAGATGGTTACTTAAGGCAAAAACTACAGTAGGGTGGTTGGTCGGGGGTGGGTTGTACAGCGCAAATGTCTAGCAACCCAAAGTTTGTGATTTCAAATCTCATCCCGGATAACTTTAGCATTTTAGCAACTTTTCAACTAGTTACGACTTTTTAGCTACTTGCAACTACTTAGCATGTTAGCTAACCCTAACTTGAAACCTTTTAGCTAACCCTTCCCCTAACCCTAACCTTAAGCTAACGTTAGCCAATTAGCTAGAATTCGTAACATATAGTACGTTTCACAAATTCGTAACATATAAAAGGAATTGTAATTCGTAACATATCATACGAAACAAATTAATACATACCATATGAAACGTAACATATCATACTAGTGTCTCGGATTTACGTAACAGAATAATACGAAATTGTTTGAGACCTGTCTTCCATTTTAATGGAAAATTATATAACCCCCATGCATAGCCGCAGGAAGTATGGTGCTGAGGGCGCTGCAGCACCCCCTAAGGTCGATGTCCGCTCCCCCGTGAAAATCAAATTAGCATAATACAAAAATCACTATAAAAATCTGTCTGTTTAAGATAGAGATATCTTTTTTTTTTTTTTGCATTGGATCAATCCACCTCAACCGCCTACATCACGTTTCCGCATCTGCTGTGAAAGGTGACAGAGCTAGAGCAGTGTTTGTCAGCTGACTGAAACTGACAAACTGAAGTCAGTTAGGAGACCGAACTGCAGTCAGGTCAAGACCTTGGTGAGGATGACGGGCACGCAGATGAGCTTCCCTGAGACGGTTTCTGACAGTTTGTGCAGAAATTCTTCAGTTGTGCAAACCCACAGTTTCATCAGCTGTCCGGTGGTCTCAGCATTGGATGCGTCTCAATCCACCGCATCCGCCTATCTCACGCTTCCGCATCTGTGGTGAAAGGTGACAGCGCTAGAGCGGTGTTTGTCAGACCATGAGACATCACGAACACTTACATGTCGGCTGTTTTGCTCACCCACAGGCTTCACAAGACTTGTCTGAAGGTCCACCTTTACCAGTTAAAATAATGGAAGTATATATGAAGACTGTTTAGTGCCAAAAATAAGGGGTTAGATACATGTAATTTGGGGAGCTGGTGACCGTTTTCTCAGTGCTCCTGTCCAGGGTGAACAATTTACTATTAATACTTTACCAACTGTGTTACTTTTGTAACATTTAATTAGGAATCAAACTCAATTCACTAATTTGGCAAATTTTTTATTTATTTTTGGCCTTTTCATCATAAATGTCGAAACAACAACGGCCACGAGACACAAAAGCCTAGGGCTCACCGGACGCTGACACAAACTCTGATCCCCCCGACCTAGCCAAGGTAATGGTGGCTATCGTTAAGTCTGAACAGATGGTGCTGGCTAAGGTGGAGTCACTATCCACTGACCTATCCACACAAATAGCCACTCTCGCCACTGAGGTCAACACAAAGATCGACTTCGTTAAAGAAGACTTGGTGAAACAGAACACCCATCTGAATAGACTGGAAGGCGGTGCAAATACTTACTCTGACAAAGTGGTGACACTGGAAGAGAAGTCAACTGGCTATCATCAGATGTCGTCAAACTTACTTCCAAGGTGGAGGACTTTGAGAATAGGCAGCACTGGGGGAAGGGTTGCATTTTCGGTGTGAGAGAGGGACTTAATCCGTAGGCGGATTGCAGCCTACCCTGTTCATAGCTAAACTGCTACAGGAAATTCTAGGCCTTGATTACGCCCCCACCCTTGACCGTGCGCACAGAAGCTTACAGTCCGCACCGAAGAACGGGTAGCTGCCCATTCTTCTGTGCTGACAAATTCCATTACCTTCAGGAGAAGGAGGATGCTCTCCGTAAGCCTACATGAGTGGCTCCCATCACCTACGACAGCCAGAAGATTCACATTTAACATGGACTACATAACGGCAGTCATGAAGAAGAGGTCAGCTTTCAACGAGGTGAGGGGGCTCCTACATCACTGTCTGAACACCCAGTTTTGCATTCTCTACCCAGCAGTGCTGAAGATCACTACTCCCTCCGGCGAGCAGAACACATTCGTGGACCCTACCAGGGCCAAAGAATACATCATTGCACACCTACATCAAATCAAATCAAATTTTATTGGTCACATGCACATGGTTAGCAGATGTTAATGCGAGTGTAGCGAAATGCTTGTGCATCTAGTTCCGACAGTGCAGTAATATCTGACAAGTAATCTAACAATTTCACAACAACTACCTTATACACACAAGTGTAAATAGATGAATAAGAATAAGTACATATAAATATATGGATGAGCGATGACCGTGCGGCATAGGCAAGATGCAGTAGATGGTATATAGTACAGTATATACATATGAGATGAGTAATGTAGGGTATGTAAACATTATTAAAGTGGCATTGTTTAAAGTGACTAGTGATACATTTATTACATCCAATTATTAATTATTAAAGTGGCTAGAGATTTGAGTATGTATGTTGGCAGGAGCCTCTCTATGTTAGTGATGGCTGTTTTAACAGTCTGATGGCCTTGAGATAGAAGCTGTTTTTTAGTCTTTCGGTCCCAGATTTGATGCACCTGTACTGACCTCGCCTTCTGGATGATAGCGGGGTGAACAGGCAGTGACTCGGGTGGTTGTTGTCCTTGATGATCTTTTTGGCCTTCCTGTGACATCGGGTGATGTAGGTGTCCTGGAGGGCAGGAAGTTTGCCCCCGGTGATGCGTTGTGCAGACCGCATCACCCTCTGGAGAGCCTCACGGTTGTGGGCGGAGCAGTTGCCGTACCAGGCTGTGATACAGCCCGACAGGATACTCTCGATTGTGCATTTGTAAAAGTTTGTGAGTGTTTTCGGTGACAAGCCAAATTTCTTCAGCCTCCTGAGGTTGAAGGGGCGCTGTTGCGCCTTCTTCACCACGCTGTCTGCGTGTGTGGACCATTTCAGTTTGTCCGTGATGTATACGCCGAGGAACTTAAAACTTTCCACCTTCTCCACTACTGTCCGTCGATATGGATAGGGGGGTGCTCCTTCTGCTGTTTCCTGAAGTCCACGATCATCTCCTTTGTTTTGTTGACATTGAGTGTGAGGTTATTTTCCTGACACCACACTCCGAGGGCCCTCACCTCCTTACTGTAGACCGTCTCGTCGATGTTGGTAATCAAGCCTACCACTGTAGTGTCGTCTGCAAACTTGATGATTGAGTTGGAGGTGTGCATGGCCACGCAGTCATGGGTGAACAGGGAGTACAGGAGAGGGCTGAGAACGCACCCTTGTGGGGCCCCAGTGTTGAAGATCAGCGGGGTGGAGATGTTGTTTCCTACTGTCACCACCTGGGGGCGTCCCATCAGAAAGTCCAGGACCCAGTTGCACAGGGCGGAGTCAAGACCCAGGGTATCAAGCTTAAGGATGAGCTTGGAGGGTACTATGGTGTTAAATGCTGAGCTGTAGTCGATGAACATCTTTCTTACATAGGTATTCCTCTTGTCCAGATGGGATAGGGCAGTGTGCAGTGTGATTGCAATTGTGTCGTCTGTGGACCTATTGGGGCGGTAAGCAAATTGGAGTGGATCTAGGGTATCAGGTAGGGTGGAGGTGATATGATCCTTGACTAGTTTCTCAAAGCACTTCATGATGACAGAAGTGAGTGTTACGGGAAAATAGTCGTTTAGCTCAGTTACCTTAGCTTTCTTGGGAACAGGAACAATGGTGGCCCTCTTGAAGCATGTGGGCACAGTAGACTGGGATAGGGATTGATTGAATACGTCTGTAAACACACCAGCCAGTTGGTCTGTGCATGCTCTGAGGATGCGGCTAGGGATGCCGTCTGGGCCAGCAGCCTTGCGAGGGTTAACACGTTTAAATGTTTTACTCACGTTGGCCACGGAGGAGAGCCCACAGGCTTTGGTAGCGGGCCGTGTCAGTGGCACTGTATTGTCCTCAAAGCGAGCAAAGAAGTTGTTTAATTTGTCTGGGAGCAATACGTCGGTGTCCGTGACGGGGCTGGTTTTCTTTTTGTAATCCGTGATTGACTGTAGACCCTGCCACATACGTCTCGTGTTTGAGCCGTTGAATTGCGACTCTACTTTGTCTCTATACTGACGCTTAGCTTGTTTGATTGCCTTGCGGAGGGAATAGCTAAACTGTTTGTATTCGGTCATGTTTCTGGTTGC
Organism: Salvelinus alpinus; assembly: GCF_045679555.1. Lineage (NCBI taxonomy): Eukaryota > Metazoa > Chordata > Actinopteri > Salmoniformes > Salmonidae > Salvelinus > Salvelinus alpinus. The sequence continues at coordinate 32,487,332 of NC_092104.1, forward strand.
CTTGCCATGATTAAAAGCAGTGGTTCGCGCTTTCAGTTTTGCGCGAATTCTGCCATCAATCCACGGTTTCTGGTTAGGAAAGGTTTTAATAGTCACCGTGGGTACAAGATCACCGATGCACTTGCTAATAAACTCGCTCACCGAGTCAGCGTATACATCAATGTTGTTGTCTGAGGCTGTCCGGAACATATCCCAGTCCACGTGATCGAAGCAATCTTGAAGCGTGGAATCTGATCGGTCGAACCAGCGTTGAACAGACCTGAGCATGGGCGTTTCCTGTTTTAGTTTCTGTCTATAGGCAGGGAGCAACAATATCGAGTCGTGGTCAGATTTGCCAAAGGAGGGCGGGGGAGGGCTTTGTATGCGTCGCAGAAGTTAGAGTAGCAATGATCCAGAATGCTGCCAGCTCGAGTTGCGCATTCAAAATGCTAATAAAATTTATAGAGCCTTGTTTTCAGATTAGCTTTGTTAAAATCCCCAGCTACATTAAATGCAGCCTCAGGATATATGGTTTCCAGTTTACATAGAGACCAGTGAGGTTCTTTCAGGGCCGTCGAGGTGTCTGCTTGGGGGGATATACACGGCTGTAATTATAATCGAAGAGAATTCTCTTGGTAGACAATGCGGTCGGCATTTGATTGTAAGGAATTCTAGGTCAGGTGAACAAAAGGACTTGAGTTCCTGTATGCTGTTATGATTACACCACAAATTGTTAATCGTAAGGAATACACCCCCGCCCTTCTTACCAGAGAGATGTTTGTTTCTGTTGGCGCGATGCGTGAAGAAACCGGGTGGATGTACCGACTCTGATAACATATTCCGAGTGAGCCATGTTTCCGTGAAACAGAGAATGTTACAATCTCTGATGTCTCTCTGGAAGGCAACCCTTGCTTTAATTTCGTCTACCTTGTTGTCAAGAGACTGGACATTGGTAAGTAGTACTCGGGAGCGGTGAGCGATGTGCACGTCTACGGAGCCTGACCTGGAGGCCGCTCCATCTGCCCCTTCTGCGGCACCGTTGTTTTGGGTCGGCTACTGGGATTAAATCCATTGTCCTGGGTGGTGGTCCAAACAGAGGATCCGCTTCGGGAAAGTCGTATTCCTGGTCGGAATGTTGGTAAGTTGACGTTGCTCTTATATCCAATAGTTATTCCCAGCTGTATGTAATAAGACTTAAGATTTCCTGGGGTAACAATGTAAGAAATAATACATAAAAAAACAAAATCCTGCATAGTTTCCTAAGAACGTGAAGTGAGGCGACCATCTCTGTCGGCGCCATCTTGTAGTTCATCCACAGGAGGACAGGCAACATATGACTACATTTACATTTAAGTCATTTAGCAGACGCTCTTATCCAGAGCGACTTACAAATTGTAAAGTTCATACATATTCATCCTGGTCCCCCCGTGGGGAATGAACCCACAACCCTGGCGTTGCAAGCGCCATGCTCTACCAACTGAGCCACACGGGACCACGTGTGACTAACTAGCCATTGTAGGCCATCACTCTGCCCCTTACCCTAGGGGGGTATCTACCTCCTTTTTTAATATATATTTTTATTATCCTTCAAATATGCATATTGCATAAGATACATTAGAGAACTGAGGTGGTTCCCTCCAGAATCCCTTCCCTATGTGTAAATTTGATTATGTTTGCCCTGGATAGAGCTCTCCTGAGGTTTGGTTTAACATGGTAGTATTTTGCTTTAGTCTATGAGAGGTAGATGCAGCCTTCCAGCAGTGGGAAGGCCAGCATAGGGGTCCAAGGTTTTCTTCTGGGTATTTTGTTTTTAGCTGTTTTTTTTATTTTCTTTATATTTTATTACTCTGACATTTTCAACATGTCCCTGATTGAGTCTGTAATACCAACATGTTTCAAACAGACCACCATAGACCCTGTGCCCAAGATCACAAAGGCAACCTGCCTAAATGACTACAGACCCGTAGCACTCACGTCCGTAGCCATGAAGTGTTTTGAAAGGTTGGTAATGGCTCACATCAACACCATTATACCCAGAAAACCTAGACCCACTCCAATTTGCATACTGCCCAAACAGATCCACAGATGATGCAATCTCTATTGCACTCCACACTGCCCTTTCCCACCTGGACAAAAGGAACACCATGTGAGAATGCTGTTCATTGACTACAGCTCAGCGTTCAACACCATAGTACCCTCAAAGCTCATCACTAAGATAAGGATCCTGGGACTAAACACCTCCCTCTGCAACTGGATCCTGGACTTCCGGATGGGCCGCCCCCAGGTGGTGAGGGTAGGTAGCAACACATCTGCCACGCTGATCCTCAACACTGGAGCTCCACAGGGGTGCGTTCTCAGTCCCCTCTTGTACTCCCTGTTCACTCACCACTGCATGGACAGGCACGACTCCAACACCATCATTAAGTTTGCAGACGACACAACAGTGGTAGGCTTGATTACAGACAACGACGAGACAGCCTATAGGGAGGAGGTCAGAGACCTGGCCGTGTGGTGCCAGAATAACAACCTATCCCTCAACGTAACCAAGACAAAGGAGATGATTGGGGACTACAGGAAAAGGAGGACCGAGTACGCCCCCATTCTCATCGACAGGGCTGTAGTGGAGCAGGTTGAGAGCTTCAAGTTCCTCAGTGTCCACATCAACAACAAACTAGAATGGTCCAAACACACCAAGACAGTCGTGAAGAGGGCAGGACAAAACCTATTCCCCCACAGGAAACTAAAAAGATTTGGCATGGGTCCTGAGATCCTCAAAAGGTTCAACAGCTGCAACATCGAGAGCATCCTGACTGGTTGCATCACTGCCTGGTACGGCAATTGCTCAACCCTCTGATCGCAAGGCACTACAGAGGGTAGTGCGTGCGGCCCAGTACATCACTGGGGCCAAGCTCCCTGCCATCCAGGACCTCTACACCAGGCGGTGTCAGAGGAAGGCCTAACAATTTACAAAGACCCCAGCCACCCTAGTCATAGACTGTTCTCTCTACTACGGCATGGCAAGCGGTACCGGAGTGCCAAGTTTAGGACAAAAAGGCTTCTCAACAGTTTTTACCCCCAAGCCATAAGACTCCTGAACAGGTAATCAAATGGCTACCCGAACTATTTGCATTGTGTTCCCCCCCCAACCCCTATTTTTACGCTGCTGCTACTGTCTGTTTATCATATGTGCTTAGTCACTTTAACTGTACATTCATGTACATACTACCTCAATTGGACTGACCAACTGGTGCTCCCGCACATTGGCTAACCGGGCTATCTGCATTGGGGCTATCTGCAAGGGAGTCATCACATATTAAAGCACTTACATTGCAACCTAACAAAATATGTACTCCCCATTAATCAGTTAGCAGAAGGTATTGGGTTTGCTAATTTCCCATTTAAGGTGGAGCATCAGGTCTTCACTTATTTGGCGATAAAGGTCATACGCTCATTTAAGGCTCTGTTTTAACATAACTTCAAAACACTCCTGGATCGCTCTAAGCAGGATTTCATAAGGTGGTCGTCTCTTCCCATTTCATTAGCAGGTCGCATTAATTCTGTTAAGATGACTGTACTACCTAGGTTTTTGTACTTATTCTAAATGATCCCCATTTTTCTGCCAAATTTGATGTTCAAACAACTAGACAGCTACATTTCCAACTTCATTTGGAGTAAGTCAAACCCACGAATGAGAAAGGTATATCTAGAGAGACCAAAGCCTGCAGGCGGGCTGGGTCTTCCCAATTTTTTACAGTACTACTGGTCAGCTGTAATGATGTGCGCTGAGAGTCGGCAAGCAAGTTCAGGGAGTGATTGTTTTAATAAATAAACACAACATAATACAAAACAAGAAACACAAACATGATTCAGAAACAATAACACCTGGGGAAGGAACCAAAGGGAGTGACATATATACGGGAGGTAATCAGGGAAGTGATGGAGTCCAGGTGAGTCTGATGACGCACAGTGCTCGTAAACGATGGTGACAGGTGTGCGTCATAACGAGCAGCCTTGTGACCTAGAAACTCAGCAAAAAAAGAAACGTCCCTTTTTCAGGACCCTGTCTTTCAAAGATAATTCGTAAAAATCCAAATAACTTCACAGATCTTCATTGTAAAGGGTTTGAACACTGTTTCCCATGCTTGTTCAATGAACCATTAACAATTAATGAACATGCACCTGTGGAATGGTTGTTAAGACACTAACAGCTTACAGACGGTAGGCAATTAAGGTCACAGTTAAGAAAACTTAGGACACTAAAGAGGCCTTTCTACTGTCTCTGAAAAACACCAAAAGAAAAATGCCCAGGGTCCCTGCTCATCTGCGTGAACGTGCCTTAGGCATGCTGCAAGGAGGCATGAGGACTGCAGATGTGGCCAGGGCAATAAATTGCAATGTCCGTACTGTGAGATGCCTAAGACAGCGCTACAGGGAGACAGGACGGACAGATGATCGTTCTCGCAGTGGCAGACCATGTGTAACAACACCTGCACAGGATCAGTACATCCGAACATCACACCTGCGGGACAGGTACAGGATGGCAAAAACAACTGCCCGAGTTACACCAGGAACGCACAATCCCTCCATCAGTGCTCAGACAGTCCGTAATAGGCTGAGAGAGGCTGGACTGAGGGCTTGTAGGCCTGTTGTAAGGCAGGTCCTCACCAGACATCACCGGCAACAACGTCACCTATGGGCACAAACTCACCTTCGCTGGACCAGACAGGACTGGCAAAAAGTGCTCTTCACTGACGAGTCGTGGTTTTGGGGTGAAGGTCGGATTCGGGTTTATCGTCGAAGGAATGAGCGTTACACCGAGGCCTGTACTCTGGAGCGGGATCGATTTGGAGGTGGAGGGTCCATCATGGTCTGGGGCGGTGTGTCACAGCATCATCAGACTGAGCTTGTTGTCATTGCAGGCAATCTCAACGCTGTGCGTTACAGGGAAGACATCCTCCTCCCTCATGTGGTACCCTTCCTGCAGGCTCATCCTGACATGACCCTCCAGCATGACAATGCCACCAGCCATACTGCTCGTTCTGTGCGTAATTTCCTGCAATACAGTACTGCCATGGCTAGCGAAGAGCACGGATCTCAATCCCATTGAGCACATCTGGGACCTCTTGAATTGGAGGGTGAGGGCTAGGGCAAATTTCCCGCTGTGAAGGGATGGGAGGGAGGGGTGGAGGGATAGAAGGAAGGGGAGGATGGAGGGGTGGAGGGATGGGAGGGAGGGGTGAAGGGAGGGGGGGGAAGGGGTTGTGCTGTTTTTCTGTTCTCATATCAAAAATCTATAAATATATATATATATTTTTTAAGTTACACATATTTTTTATTTTACAAATGACTCCTTATCTTTCTTATATCTCACAGATAAAGGACAGACACTTCAGAACAACCTTCCTTTTCATTTTGTGGGGGGACTATCTGTTGCTCCATGTAGTGAATCTGTTATTCAATGTGTTTATTGCTCGAATGAACAGCAAACCTGGTTTAAAAAAACAGATAAAGCAACAACTCACGGCACAACGTCTCTCCCCTATTTGACCTAGATCGTTTGTGTGTATATATTGATATGTAGGCTACGCATGCCTTTTTTTAAAAATTGATGTAGTTCTGTTCTTGAGCTTTTCTTGTATATTAATGTTCTGTATTACGTCATGTTTCATGTTTTGTGTGGACCCCAGGAAGAGTAGCTGCTGCTTTCGCAACAGCTAATGGGGATCCTAATAAAATACCAAATACCAAATTGTATGGGCTAATAGCATTAAGGCCAAAAATATATATTTATAATATATAATTCAAAATCAAATAGCAAAATGATCCTTGGTATGACCTTCTTAAAACAATTCCATATAGCTTAGTAGAGCAGCGCGGCACATCTCCTTCGCAAAAATAATCTATGGTTAACCACCTAACTGAGGAACTCAATTTAACCTTGCGTAATACCCTAGATTCAGTCGCACCCCTAAAAACCAAAAACATTTGTCATAAGAAACTAGCTCCCAGGTATACAGAAAATACCCGAGCTCTGAAGCAAGCTTCCAGGAAAATTGGAACAGAAAAGGCAACACCAAACTGGAAGTTTTCCGACTAGCTTGGAAAGACAGTACCGTGCAGTATCGAAGAGCCCTCACTGCTGCTCGATCATCCTATTTTTCCAACTTAATTGAGGAAAATAAGAACAATCCAAAATGGGTTTTTGATACTGTCGCAAAGTTAACTAAAAAGCAGCATTCCCAAGAGAGGATGGCTTTCACTTCAGCAGTGATAAATTCATGAACTTCTTTGACGAAAAGATCATGCTCATTAGAAAGCAAATTACGGACTCCTCTTTAAATCTGCGTATTCCTCCAAAGCTCAGTTGTCCTGAGTCTGCACACTCCCTTGACCGGAGAGAGCCTTTTTATTTCTCGATTTGGTTAGGTCAGGTTGTGATTTGGGTGGGCATTCTATGTTCTATATTTCTTTGTTTTTGGCCGAGCGTGGTTCCCAATCAGAGGCAGCTGTCTACACTCAATGTATGCACCTTGGTCCGGTCATTTCCACAACGACAGCGATCGTGACAGAACATCCCACCACAAACGGACCAAGCGGCGTGGCCGAGAGGAGCAGACAGAGTGGACATGGGAAGACATTCTGGAAGGAAAGGGACCCTGGGCGCAGGCTGGAGAATATCGTCGTCTGAAGGAGGAGATGGAGGCAGCTAAGGCAGAGCGGCGACGTTACGAGGAGTTGGCTCAACGAGGAAAGCACGAGAGGCAGTCCCCAAATTTGTTTTGGGGGGGGGGGGCACACAGGGTGATTGGCGGAGTTAGGGTTCAGACCTGAGCCAACTCCCCGTGGTTACCGTGGGGAGCGTGGTACTGGTCAGGCACCGTGTTATGCGGTGAAGCGCACGGTGTCTCCAGTGCGTGTTCACAGCCCGGTGCGCTCTGAGCCAGCTCTCTGCATGTGTCGTGCTAGAGGGGGCATCCAGCCAGGACGGATTGTGCCAGCACAGCGCTCCTGGTCTCCGGTGTGCCTCTTCGGCCCAGGGTATCCTGCGCCGGCTCTGCGCACTGTGTCTCCGGTGCGCTATCACAGCCCAGTGCGTCCTGTGCCTGCGCTCCGCACGTGCCGGGCCAAAGTGGGCATTCAGCCAGGATGAGTGGTGCCAGCTTTAAATACCAGATCTCCAGTGCTCCCCCACAGCCCGGTTCGACCTGTGCCTGCTCCAGGGACCAGGCCTCCAGTATGTCTCCCCAGCCTGGTGAGTCCTGTGCCTGCTCCCAGAACCAAGCCTCCAGTAGGTCTCCCCAGCCTGGTGAGTCCGGAGCCTGCAGCGACGGTCTCCAGTCCGGAGCCTCCGGCGACGGGCCCCAGTCCGGAGCCTCCGGCGACGGGCCCCAGTCCGGAGCCTCCGGCGACGGTCCCCAGTCCGGGGCCTGCGGCGAGGGTCCCCAGTCCGGAGCCTCTGGCGACGGTCCCCAGTCCGGGGCCTGCGGCGAGGGTCCCCAGTACGGGGGCTGCGGAGAGGGTCCCCAGTCCGGGGTCAAAGAAGTGAAAGCCTATCAGTGCTGCTGAGGTTTGAGAAGGTTGTGCCTGGGAAAGTACAGCTAGGATTCCTTAGTTTCAATGTCAGAGAATTTGTCCCTTCCCCATTTTTTAAATGCCAAGGAAGGAAAGATGTGGGGGGCTAGGGTCAGTCTGTTATATCTGGAGTATTCCTCCTGTCTTATCCGGTGTCCTGTGTGAATTTAAGTATTCTCTTCTCTCTTTCTCTCTCTCTCTCTCTGTCTCTCTCTCTCTCTCATTCATTCATTCATTCATTCATTCATTCATGCATCCATTGGAAATGGTAGGTTGCTAATAGTTTGTGGTAACCAGGCCTAGCAAGAGAAGATTCTGAAAATGGAAAAGCTTAATTTGACAAAGGTTAAAACATTTACATTACATTTAAGTCATTTAGCAGACGCTCTTATCCAGAGCGACTTACAAATTGGTGCATTCACCTTATGATATCCAGTGGAACAACCACTCTACAATAGTGCATCTAACTCTTTTAAGGGGGGGGGGGGTTAGAAGGATTACTTTATCCTATCCTAGGTATTCCTTAAAGAGGTGGGGTTTCAGGTGTCTCCGGAAGGTGGTGATTGATTCCGCTGACCTGGCGTCGTGGGGGAGTTTGTTCCACCATTGGGGTGCCAGAGCAGCGAACAGTTTTGACTGGGCTGAGCGGGAGCTGTACTTCCTCAGAGGTAGGGAGGCGAGCAGGCCAGAGGTGGATGAACGCAGTGCCCTTGTTTGGGTGTAGGGCCTGATCAGAGCCTGAAGGTACGGAGGTGCCGTTCCCCTCACAGCTCCGTAGGCAAGCACCATGGTCTTGTAGCGGATGCGAGCTTCAACTGGAAGCCAGTGGAGAGAGCGGAGGAGCGGGGTGACGTGAGAGAACTTGGGAAGGTTGAACACCAGACGGGCTGCGGCGTTCTGGATGAGTTGTAGGGGTTTAATCGCACAGGCAGGGAGCCCAGCCAACAGCGAGTTGCAGTAATCCAGACGGGAGATGACAAGTGCCTGGATTAGGACCTGCGCCGCTTCCTGTGTGAGGCAGGGTCGTACTCTGCGAATGTTGTAGAGCATGAACCTACAGGAACGGGTCACCGCCTTGATGTTGGTTGAGAACGACAGGGTGTTGTCCAGGATCACGCCAAGGTTCTTAGCGCTCTGGGAGGAGGACACAATGGAGTTGTCAAGCGTGATGGCAAGATCATGGAACGGGCAGTCCTTCCCCGGGAGGAAGAGCAGCTCCGTCTTGCCGAGGTTCAGCTTGAGGTGGTGATCCGTCATCCACACTGATATGTCTGCCAGACATGCAGAGATGCGATTCGCCACCTGGTTATCAGAAGGGGGAAAGGAGAAGATTAATTGTGTGTCGTCTGCATAGCAATGATAGGAGAGACCATGTGAGGATATGACAGAGCCAAGTAACTTGGTGTATAGCGAGAATAGGAGAGGGCCTAGAACAGAGCCCTGGGGGACACCAGTGGTGAGAGCACGTGGTGCGGAGACAGATTCTCGCCACGCCACCTGGTAGGAGCGACCTGTCAGGTAGGACGCAATCCAAGCGTGGGCCGCGCCGGAGATGCCCAACTCGGAGAGGGTGGAGAGGAGGATCTGATGGTTCACAGTATCAAAGGCAGCCGATAGGTCTAGAAGGATGAGAGCAGAGGAGAGAGAGTTAGCTTTAGCAGTGCGGAGCGCCTCCGTGACACAGAGAAGAGCAGTCTCAGTTGAATGACTAGTCTTGAAACCTGACTGATTTGGATCAAGAAGGTCATTCTGAGAGAGATAGCAGGAGAGCTGGCCAAGGACGGCACGTTCAAGAGTTTTGGAGAGAAAAGAAAGAAGGGATACTGGTCTGTAGTTGTTGACATCAGAGGGATCGAGTGTAGGTTTTTTCAGAAGGGGTGCAACTCTCGCTCTCTTGAAGGCGGAAGGGACGTAGCCAGCGGTCAAGGATGAGTTGATGAGCGAGGTGAGGTAGGGGAGAAGGTCTCCGGAAATGGTCTGGAGAAGAGAGGAGGGGATAGGGTCAAGCGGGCAGGTTGTTGGGCGGCCGGCCGTCACAAGACGCGAGATTTCATCTGGAGAGAGAGGGGAGAAAGAGGTCAAAGCACAGGGTAGGGCAGTGTGAGCAGAACCAGCGGTGTCGTTTGACTTAGCAAACGAGGATCGGATGTCGTCGACCTTCTTTTCAAAATGGTTGACGAAGTCATCCGCAGAGAGGGAGGAGGGGGGGGAGGGGGAGGAGGATTCAGGAGGGAGGAGAAGGTGGCAAAGAGCTTCCTAGGGTTAGAGGCAGATGCTTGGAATTTAGAGTGGTAGAAAGTGGCTTTAGCAGCAGAGACAGAAGAGGAGAATGTAGAGAGGAGGGAGTGAAAGGATGCCAGGTCCGCAGGGAGGCGAGTTTTCCTCCATTTCCGCTCGGCTGCCCGGAGCCCTGTTCTGTGAGCTCGCAATGAGTCGTCGAGCCACGGAGCAGGAGGGGAGGACCGAGCCGGCCTGGAGGATAGGGGACATAGAGAGTCAAAGGATGCAGAAAGGGAGGAGAGGAGGGTTGAGGAGGCAGAATCAGGAGATAGGTTGGAGAAGGTTTGAGCAGAGGGAAGAGATGATAGGATGGAAGAGGAGAGAGTAGCGGGGGAGAGAGAGCGAAGGTTGGGACGGCGCGATACCATCCGAGTAGGGGCAGTGTGGGAAGTGTTAGATGAGAGCGAGAGGGAAAAGGATACAAGGTAGTGGTCAGAGACTTGGAGGGGAGTTGCAATGAGATTAGTGGAAGAACAGCATCTAGTAAAGATGAGGTCAAGCGTATTGCCTGCCTTGTGAGTAGGGGGGGAAGGTGAGAGGGTGAGGTCAAAAGAGGAGAGGAGTGGAAAGAAGGAGGCAGAGAGGAATGAGTCAAAGGTAGACGTGGGGAGGTTAAAGTCACCCAGAACTGTGAGAGGTGAGCCATCCTCAGGAAAGGAGCTTATCAAGGCGTCAAGCTCATTGATGAACTCTCCAAGGGAACCTGGGGGGCGATAAATGATAAGGATGTTAAGCTTGAAAGGGCTGGTAACTGTGACAGCATGGAATTCAAAGGAGGCGATAGACAGATGGGTCAGGGGAGAAAGAGAGAATGTCCACTTGGGGGAGATGAGGATCCCAGTGCCACCACCCCGCTGACCAGAAGCTCTCGGGGTGTGCGAGAACACGTGGGCAGACGAGGAGAGAGCGGTAGGAGTAGCAGTGTTATCTGTGGTAATCCATGTTTCCGTCAGTGCCAAGAAGTCGAGGGACTGGAGGGAAGCATAGGCTGAGATGAACTCTGCCTTGTTGGCCGCAGATCGGCAGTTCCAGAGGCTGCCGGAGACCTGGAACTCCACGTGGGTCGTGCGCGCTGGGACCACCAGGCAGCGGCCACGCGGTGTGAAGCGTTTGTGTGGTCTGTGCAGAGAGGACAGAGGACAGACTAGCATCAATCTACTTATGCTAGATTGAAGGGAGTCATTACTAGGGTCCCAATATCTATGTCCATAGATGATATTAAAGAAAATGTGAAGGGAGGAAGTGTGATTGAGGAAAAAAGGTTGATCAGTAGGAAAGAAGATCAAAGAAGTGAAAGCCTATCACTGCTGCTGAGGTTTGAGAAGGTTGTGCCTGGGAAAGTACAGCTAGGATTCCTTAGTTTCAATGTCAGAGAATTTGTCCCTTCCCCATTTTTTTAAATGCCAAGGAAGGAAAGATGTGTCAAGTGTGGAGGGGAACATGATTATGGTGAATGTGGGAGCAATGTGAAGGTTAAGTGTTGTAATTATGGGGGTTCTTGGGTTCGTGCCGTGGAGTTAATCTTCGTGGGTTAAACTCGGCCTTGTTTTAGAATAGTAAATTGGTGGTTGAAGATATCCCTCTGGTGGTGTGGGGGCTGTAATTTGGCAAAGTGGATGGGGTTATATTCTACCTATTTGGCCCTGTCCGGGGGTATCGTCGGACGGGGACACAGTGTCTCCCGACCCCTCCTGTCTCAGCCTCCAGTATTTATGCTGCAATAGTTTATGTGTGGGGGGGCTAGGGTCAGTCTGTTATATCTGGAGTATTCCTCCTGTCTTATCCGGTGTCCTGTGTGAATTTAAGTATTCTCTTCTCTCTCTCTCTCTCTCTCTCTCTCTCTCTGTCTATCTCTCTCTCTGTCTCTCTCTCTCTCTCATTCATTCATGCATTCATTGGAAATGGTAGGTTGCTAATAGTTTGTGGTAGCCAGGCCTAGCAAGAGAAGATTCTGAAAATGGAAAAGCTTAATTTGACGAAGATTAAAAGCCATGTCCCTTGTACTTATGCTAGATTGAAGGGAGTCATTACTAGGGTCCCAATATCTATGTCCATAGATGATATTAAAGAAAATGTGAAGGGAGGAAAAGTGATTGAGGAAAAAAGGCATTTTTTAAATGCCAAGGAAGGAAAGATGTGTCAAGTGTGGAGGGGAACATGATTATGGTGAATGTGGGAGCAATGTGAAGGTTAAGTGTTGTAATTATGGGGGGAACATAGTGCAGCATTTGGTGGATGCCAGGTGCAGAGAGAGGCTCTGAGATATAGAATTAGTCATGATGTATCATATGCAGAAGCTGTAAGACAGATTGGTGGAACTACAATGTGGAATGATGGAGCTTCCATGGCTGCTCCTGTAATAAGTGGACCTGCTGTCGGGTCTAGTGTTTCTGCTGGTCCTGGCATGGTTTGGAGGCCTGTTCAGAAATCTTGTGCTCATGAATGTGCGGTGTCAAAGGTCACTTTGATAATGAATAAAGTTGACTTCATAGCTTTTATTGGTAAGGTTATCAATACGACTTGGGTTGTGGAAAGCAGAAATGCCAGGTTGAAGATTATTGTGGAGACTGCAAAATAGATATTCGGGGTAACAGATGCTGTTGAAATCGTTGTTGACATACTGAACAATCCCAAGGGTGGAGTGTTTCAGTATGATATAGATCAAGTTTAGGGGGGTTGGGGAGGGGTTTTGGGGGGAGTGGGTTAGTAGGGATTAGTAGGGATTTAAATTTTTTAAATTCATGGTAGTACAGAATTCGGCAGATCATGATTGATCGTACATTCCAGCACAGTAGGTGGCGGCATGCACCTAAACGATTGTTTGCGGACCGCCATGATATTATAGAAGAAGATGAAGAATACTACATGGATTGCATGTGTGTGCCATTCAGACTGTGAGGGAACAGAGTTGCTGAAGCCTGAAATATTTTTTGTTACATTTCAGTGTCATCGCCCAAATGACATGTCTGTGTGCTCTGAGGTTACGAAATAGAAGAAAGCCGTAAAGAAAGTAGTTTGAATAGTTAGGGTCCATAGCACGGACAATATTATAACCAAGAAAACCACCTGATCACAAACAGTGGTTTTGTGTTGTGAAGTATAATACAAACTGCCTTAGTAAAAATTCAGCCATGGAGGATAACAAACGATGTGGCTTTGTCTATATAGATATATAGCAGTATGGATCCGATTGAAGGGAAAGGTCGTAATTGTGTAATTTATCAGTTATATCATCATGACTCATGTAGCTACAGCATGTTCTGTTTATTCTCTGTTACAGATAGCCTGCTCCTTTGTGGGACCTTCAAGCATTTGGATGAATGTAAATACAACATTCCCCCTCTGGAGAAGAGAGATGATCTTCACAACATGGAATCAAAGACTGTAACATTGTGATTTTACCCGCAGGTGAGACAGTAGCCGTATACCGGTACATACAGTATAATCTTGCACTCTGGCACATTTGTGGCTCTATATTGAGCTCTTTCCCTCTTAGATTTACTGTGATTAATTAAGAGGATCTGCTCTAACTTGCAGTTACCTTCCTTTAAATGGATTAGATAACTACTTTATGCATTAACACTTCTCTTACGCACACACGCATGCATACACACACGTATGTATACACACACACACCAGCAAACTGTGTCCCCCCCTATTTCCTTTCTGAAATTGTTTGCGTATTTCTCTTAACATCTCTTCATTCTTATCCACTGACTGTCTACTTGGATATTCGTTCTCCTCTGTCCCTCCATCTTTCTCCACCACATTGCTGGCTGGTCAGATCAGATACTTGGAGAGGACCAAGATTCTCCTATCCGTCCTGCAGGACTTTTTGTCTCTATTCTGCCTCTATGTGTGAAGTTTGAAAGACTGTCTTTGGGGAAAAGGTTGGCTCAATTAAAACATGTGATATATTTGCAAAGAGCCACAACTGGCTCTTAGACTTTTTAATGTGATCTCTTCACAAAGCTGATATTGCTAATTGTTACACGCAATGTGTCACTGTCCTACCTAGTGCCAATGTGATAACAATAATAAATAGGCTATAGCAGTATACTGTATACAGTTGAAACAGTGCTTGTGGGATCTAGTGTTAACATATATTTATTTTTTATTTTTTTATTTTTTATAAATTTTATCCCCTTTTCTCCCCAATTTTTCGTGATATCCAATCGCTAGTAATTACTATCTTGTCTCATCGCTACAACTCCCGTACGGGCTCGGGAGAGACGAAGGTCGAAAGTCATGCGTCCTCCGAAGCACAACCCAACCAAGCCGCACTGCTTCTTAACACAGCGCGCCTCCAACCCGGAAGCCAGCCGCACCAATGTGTCGGAGGAAACACCGTGCACCCGCCCCCCTCGGTTAGCGCGCACTGCGCCCGGCCCGCCACAGGAGTCGCTGGAGCGCGATGAGACAAGGATATCCCTACCGGCCAAACCCTCCCTAACCCGGACGACGCTAAGCCAATTGTGCGTCGCCCCACGGACCTCCCGGTCGCGGCCGGCTGCGACAGAGCCCGGGCGCGAACCCAGACTCTGGTGGCGCAGCATAGCACTGCGCCACCCGGGAGGCCCTTAGTGTTAACATATAATATTTATATTTTATTAAAAAAAAAGAAAAAAAAAAAAAATTGTGGGGGGGCCTAATTCAAGTATTTTAAAACATGGAGGAAAGAGGAAGACAATGCTCAGGGCACAAGTAAAGATACAAAAGAGGGACTCCTGTTCGCCTCTATAAACTATGTCTAAGGATCATTGAGCCCAAAAAAACCTAGGCTGATGTCTCCCAAACATCAGCACCCTTACCAGTTACCAGAATGGGAATCATTTTGTATCGTGTATACAGTATGCAATAAATCTGTCTAACATCAACCTGTACGTTTTGCAAGCCTTATGCAAAACGGACTTGAGTTGCTGCTCGAAATACCATCCTGATCCAAACCCTAAACCTTTGATCTCAATTGTAAATAATGATAATAACTAGATAATAACTAAATAATAACTAGAGTTGTGACTTCATTTAATATATTTATATGAAGTCTGTGTACTTCTCGATTAAAGCACTTAAATATAACCAATCTCTGTTTTTCGTTATCTCAGATTACAAGCTTCCCTAATGTTGTAAAGGTGCACTATCTTTCAGCCAAGAGCCTTAAAAAATGCTCAGGAGGTGGCGCCCTAGTACCTTTAACAGTAAGGTGATTGACCTTTACACATATTAATTAATAATTGTTTCTTAATTTGAGTGTCATCAGTGGATAATGTTGAATTGTGTAGTGTAAACAGTGTTTCACTTCATACCTAAAGGCTTTTGCTTTGAATATTGTGTCAGATCATCATAATGTACCTACATTGTCACCGCAATCAGAAAATGTACAAATGAAACCATGAGTATTAAACAAACTATGACGATACATACATACAATCTTAGTATTGATAATAAATTAATATTTTAGGGGTTAAATTTGTTGACATGTTTATTGTAGGCTAAAGCACAATGTATGCTGGGAACAGTAACTGTTGGCCTAAGAAACATGGCGTTTCACCGACAGCTGTGGGGTTTTCATTATCTGTCCGGCCACTAATAATCAGTTGTTGGACCACCATCGGAGCCGTTTTTCCTGCATTCTTATCGTGTTTTGGTTATGCTCAGACTTCGTGTTCAGCTGGAGAAGTCAGTCAATTACTAAACTATGCTCTAAATATTACGGTTTAGAGACAGCGTCACGCCCACTGCTCTGTAAAGACAGTACGATAGGCTCAATGGTACTGTTGGTAGCTGAAGAAAGAACCTGCCCCACACAGTGCGATCAGCTGGCCGACCTATGTTCGCTAGCAAACCTCGATAGCTAGCACCCGTAGCAGCAAAGTGGTACCCACAAATATTTGGTTGTACGATTGGCGTTACCAAGCTACCTAGCTGGATCGGAGTAGGTCTGAGTTTCTCATCTGACTGACAGCATGTCGTTCGGGTAATGTTGTTGTCATTTCGGATTTGATTTGTTTTAATGATCGACCTTTCTGGCATTTTTCTCGGAGGAGAGAGAGATGGGCTCCGGGGCCGTGGATTCGTCCCAGTGGTTGTCAGTGAAGGAAGAGACTATTTTCCTTCACGATGGACTGATTCGGGTCACGGATCTGGCTGAACTGCCCAGTGAAATCGGTGTGTCTGAGCAGGGGGACACTGAGCAGGAGGTGAGTACTGTTAGTCTGCATCTCAACGGTTGCATTTCGAATGTTTTCTTGGAGAAAGCGAACACAGCTAACGTTAGTTAACTTAGCTAGCTACATTGTCAAGCGCTAGCTACCTACCTACCTGCTCAACATTAACTAGTAGGGATTGCCAAGCAGCAAGTTATATAATTCCAAATGAATAAAGTCACATTAATAGTAACACATTTTTAACTAGTCATGTCCATGTGTAACATTAGCTAGCTAAGGACGCCAACGTCTGCTTGACGAGGAGCATGACATGCAGATAGCTAACCAATAACTACGCTAGTTAACTAAAGAGAACATTGAAACATAACGTAGACCATTGTTTACAGTAACAGCCTAGTTAGCAGGCAGTATACATTTTGAAGAAGTAGATCATGTTAGTTGTTATATGAATAACACTGTGTAGGCATGATGACTCACGACGTAGCTAGCAATGGTATCATGGCCTTTAAATCCCCACCCTTTGTGGGAACCGTGTCCCCTCTGGTCCAGACATTGGGTGCTCTTGAGTGGTGGCAGGCTATTATTGTTGTATTCATCAGCTCACCCAAGCGTCACTTAAATTCTTCAAAGCATGGCACACAAACTGGACAAATACAATAGGAAACGGTAAATTCAGCGTTCTTGAAAGCTCCTCAAGCCAGTAAGTAGCCAAGAGGTCTTGTTCAGCACAGAATGCTTCATCATTGGCACGCTTGACAGTACAGTGCCTTTAGAAAATATTAATTTTTCCTTTATTTAACTAGGCAAGTCAGTTAAGAACAAATTCTTATTTACAATGGCGGCCTAGGAACAGTGGGTTAACTGCCTTGTTCAGGGACAGAACGACACTTTTTTACCTTGTCAGCTCGGGGATTCGATCTAGCAACCTTCCGGTTACTGGCCCAACACTCTAACCACTAGGCTACCTGCCGCCCCTTGACTTATTCATACCCCTTGACTTATTCATACCCCTTGACTTATTCTATATTTTGTTGTTACAGCCTGAATTCAAAATTAATTACAAAGATTTTTTTTCTCTCACCCAATCTACAGTGCCTTCAGAAAGTATTCACACACAGCTTACTTTATGAAATCCTCCTTCAGTCACATGCAGATAAAACATTTAGATTTCTATAGTATCAGAAAGAGCATGTTCTGCAGTTTCTAGACACTTACCTTCATCAAATATCTCTCAAAATTCAAGATTTCCAAATGTAACTTTTTCCAAGAATATCTATGCTGTCCATGCATTCAGCACAAGACCACTCGCACGGCAGCATTGCTCTGGATACTAAGCAAAAAAGAGTAACATACTATACGTACAATTAAAATATTCTATTCTGTTTTCAATGGATGAGTGGGCGATAGAAATCAGATAGAAACAGATAATGGTGCATGTGACTTCAATGAACTGAATAATGAGGAGGGTGAAAAGGGTGATTGAATTTGATCTGAATGATGAGGTTTGAATTTAGAACAATAGTGTAATGATGATGAAGAATTGTGTGTGGTCTAATTATTTTATTATGAAAGGCTGGAACTGGTATATAATTTCCCCACTTGAGAGTCAAATCAGACACTGAGTACAAAATAAAATGTGTGTAGTTCACAATGGCAAGCCGAAACAAACTAATGTACGCACTGACAGCATTGCAAATGCTGCAGCATTTAGATAAGTTGGAGTAGGATGGAGGATCGGATATTGAGCTTGAAATCGATGTTGCTGATGAGTCTTCATCTGATTCTGATGTTCACTTCGATCCTTCGCCTCCGATCCTTCGCCTCCGATGCCTGAACCTCGCCGCAGAAAAACCAGAACAGAGCCAACTGAGATAGTGATCTCAACTGCCACGATGAGACTGGAATTGGGGAGGGATGGCACGGTTTGGGAAGAAAAGAGTGACGAGTTTACGGTATGTGACGTGTAGATGTTGCAGCACATCAGCGATTGTACTGTTGCTCATGCGCACAGAAAAGGAAACAGTATGTGGGACATGTCTGGACTTAAAGCTTTTATTGGACATTTATATGTCTGCGGGGCACATGGTGGAAAAGCGTTGATGTGGAGTCATTTTGGTCTGATAGGTATGGGGTGGAGCATTCCACGCAACCACTTCAGAAAGATTATGCGACACCTGCGGCAGGTGCACACGAAACAAGGCCCATGAAAACTGTGGACACAATACAGTGTCCGATACAATCAACAAATGACTTTTTATGTCTTGTCATGAATATATTAACAAAAATATTTCTTTATGCTATTTATCCTTTACAATTGTTCATGCGCTTGTGCTTTTGTTTAGGAAAATGGCAAACAATTTCACCTGTGCACCTGGCTGGTTATATTATTATAATATTTTTAGTTTCTACTTTGTCAAAAATAAGCTGTAACTGGACTTCATTAATTACTGTAACTCTATTACTAATCAAATCTACAAATAAAGTTGATCAAATAGATTACATAATTTTTTATTGTAAGGGAAATGAAAATAGGCTATAGGCCTATGTTTTTTCTAGGACTTTGTAGAATTATATAAAACATATCCTTTTTAATGTTTATATTTCTTCATTCAATTCATCATTTACAATAGTTTATGCACTATTTATCAAGTGTTGGTGCTTATGTTTGTACACCTTGCGGGTTGATATGCAGCTGATGCATATGCTAAATGGAACGCCCAGCGACGTTCTCTAGTGGGTACTTGAAGGCTGAAAGGCCAGGTGGTTCTAATGTTAAAAGGCCCTGTCCAGTCAACCCTGATATCATCATGGCTCCGGACTAACATTTTTCCCTGGTGTCACTAACTTTTTCAGTTGGTGGGACTAGCCCATGATTTGGTGGCACCCAAAAAATGTGTTTTGCGGTGTCGCACAATATAATTAATTTCATTCATCTTACAAAGTCATTCACAATACTTTAAGAAGTCTAATAGACTACGGAGATGGTATTAAGTAAATAAGTTGTTACATCTAACATTTCCAAGCAAGAATGCTTGATGAAAAATATTTTGTTGTGCAACTTAATCCAGTGATTGTCATGAATTTTGGGTTGACAATTAGGCTATTTGTGTTATTTTACTGTCAAAATAGGGTCTGATTTGTTTGTTCAATAGACATGAATTTGCCTTCATGTTTATATGCATTAATATTATATAGGCCTAATTCAATTGGTGCTCATTCACCACCTGAGGAAGTGGAAACTCAAAACACATTAGCTCGATCACTAACTCTTTAACACCTAATGCTAGTAGCCATGTATTAATCTAATAGTAAATGTAATGTCCTAAATAAAATTTGCAATGAAGCCAATTTTTGCACGCTCCTTATTTTAAAGCCATATCAGTGATGGTAGACCTAAACACAGACAAATAAATGGGACATAGATTGATAGATGGTAACAGACAGATGGCATGCTACAGATGAACAATGAGAATGAATCAACCTGAGAGGACTAGACTTCACTACGTACACCTCCTGCTTCTAAAACTTTATGATTTTTCGCTGTGCTAGCTAGCCATAGACCTGTGCCCCAGGTGCAATAGTGTGACATCTTGATTATGCTGCTTCATAGTGGGACTGGATTAGCTCTGGGTCTGACGGGTGGAGACCAAAGCAAAGCCCTTATTGCCCATGCCACTCCTCAGAAGAGAGCAGTACCATTGGTTCAATGGCAGTACAGGACAAGTATGTGTTGCTTGTCCTCTCTGCAGTGGAAGTATGGATGGAATGTAACCTGAGCATCTGCAGTGTCTGGTTATTGTACTGTCACCACTGTCCACCTTCCCCCTGCTCTCACTAACCTCACTCTTATGTGAGAAGGAGGTAAACAGGGCTGCACGAATCAGTGTATAATGAGGTGGGTCCCCCCCACATGAAATGCATGTTTCGGTTCTACCTCCGAAGAATAATTAAGGCTACTTATTCACGAATTGGGTGTGATAATTTCCATGTGGAGTTGATAAACATCAACAAATAGGGCAATGACAGCTGTCAGGCTAGCTAGCTAGGGTTAGCATGCTATATTGCTAACCTTATCTAGCTAGCTAATGTTATTGGTTGCTTTTTATATATTTTTTTGTACACCGTATTCAAAAGATTAGCCAGCTCGCTCTATAGCCTTGTTCACACTGCAGGCCTTAATGCTCAAATCAGTTTTGTTTTTCAAATCTGTTTTGGAATAATGACTGTCCAAACAGCAAGTTACAAGTGACCAAATTGGATTTGTGTGTTCAGACAGCAGTCATTTGCTGTCATGGCTACGCTAGTTGTTATCGTAACTGTGGGTGTGTGTGTGCTGTGGTGTAAGCTGCTTGGTGGTACTCATGCTTCCTATCACTTAGAAGTTATTTAGCAAGCTAAGGTGACAACAATGCCTGCCATGGACATTTCTCATTTGCTTTGAATGTTCAAAATCATAATGTAAGAACACTTTTTAAAGCCTCAAAGGATAAGATGATCCAACTTTCAAAACGACTCCTTTTTGGATAACCACAGCAGTCACTTAGCTAGCTAGGTAGCTGTTTAACTTTCTTGCACATTCACACATTTGTTTTGTAAACAAGCTAGTAAGCTAACACATGTTCTTCTCAAACTGTTAAGAGTAATGTTATATAGCAAGCAATAAGATATGCCAAATAAGTCTAAAAACCACTTGAGGGCAATCCAGATTTGACCATTCTGACAAGTCGCATGGCCAGGAATCAGATTTGTATCTGACTTCAAACCACCTACGAAGGTGGTTTGAAATGTGGCGCGAAATATCTGATACTTTGCTTTTTTGCTGTTCAGACTGCAGGAAAAAGAACAGAATCGGATATGCAAA
Organism: Salvelinus alpinus; assembly: GCF_045679555.1. Taxonomy (NCBI): domain Eukaryota; kingdom Metazoa; phylum Chordata; class Actinopteri; order Salmoniformes; family Salmonidae; genus Salvelinus; species Salvelinus alpinus. The sequence goes on from NC_092104.1 coordinate 32,508,191, forward strand.
GAAATTGGATTTGAGTTACTTCAAACTGCCAATGTGAACAAGGCTTATGGCTGGTTCTCGAGCTGGATAGTCATAAGCTTTGATTTAGAGAAAACGTCGCCACAGATGGGAACCACTGGCCTGTCTTTGACTTCGCCATCTATTATTATCTCAAGTTTTGGCATCTTCCATAAATTGTAGGGATGCACAATATATCGGTAAGCATATCGGAATCGGCCGATATTAGCTAAAAATGTCGGCATCGGCCCAATGTCTAGTTTAACGCTGATGTACAAAACCGATGTCAAAGCTGGTGTGCATACCTATATAACGTAGGTAGATAACGTAATGACGCCACGGAAAATACAGCACTACATGTACAATACAGCATTCCTAACCTAGCCCACAATGTCTGCTGTGTGGAACTATTTTGAAGTTTCGAAGGAAGATAACAAAAAGGCCATATGCAACGTTTGTGCTGCTATTATTTCCAGAGGGGAGAAAGTGAAATCTTTCAATACCACAAACCTAATTACTCACTTGAAAGTGCATCACCCCCAGATGTTCAGCGACTACATAGAACAAAAGCAGAAAAAAACTAAACAAGTTCAAGTCAAGCAGTCATTTGAAAGAGTAAGAGAATTTCAGTGAGACAACTCAAAGGCGTAATCCATTAACGCCAAGATAATGGAATTCATTGCCCTTGACAATCAACCGTTCTCTGTTGTGGATGATGTTGGCTTTTGCTGACTGGTCGAGCACCTCGAGCCCCGGTACACACTAGCAAGTAGGCGCAATTTTTCAGATGTTGCCCTACCGTAGTTACACAGTATTGTTGAAACGCACATCCATGAGCTACTTGCTATTGGCCTCACTGCTATTAGCTTTACGACTGACATTTGGACCAGCAATGTCAGCCCCATGAGCAGGGTCCAAAATGAACACCCGCCAAGCGCCAAATGCGGGTAGATTTTCCATTTGGCGAGAATCTCAGAAGGCTATCCGCCACACTGGCGGGTAAATGTTTGTACCAAAATAGTCATGTAATAAGATATCTGGCGTGATTGCTCGGAGGAAATTACTTATGTTTGCCAGCTTACCACAGCTTACCATCTCTAGTGCTCCTAGTTTCACGGCACTGTTTACCGTACGGGACATCGGCTTCTCGACATCGTTCACTTGCCACGGGTCTGCTGCTAGCTACCGTTCATTAAATAGCTGTTATGTGGCGACATTTACTTGGAGTAAGCCAACCTTTGAAACGAAAACCCACCGATGAAAGGACGAATTGCATAAAGAAAGTTTTATGAGAAATGGAGGTTTGGAGATAAAGGAGTTTCAAGAGGCTGGCTACAGTATGATGCGGAGGCTGTGGTGATGAGTTATTCTGTGTGTCGCTAGTATGCTAAAGATAAAAGCAGAAACAACTAATTTGTCATCAGAAATAAAATTATGAAGCTGGAGAACATTTGTGACCATGCACACAGTAAGTGTCACATTGCCTGCGTGTCTATGTCCCGGCCTCAATCGCAGCCTCTCCTCTTGACACCCTCTGTGATGGCGCTAATGGCAATGTCAGAGCAGACCAGCACGAAGATGAAGATACTGTTTAGGACTGTACATGCCATTGGCAAGAAGGCGAGACCACTTTCTGACTTCGAGTGGATGTGTGAGTAAGTGAACATGTTGTTACTCTTGTAGCTTGACTAGTACTTTTTGTAGCGAGTTTAAGTCTATTTAGCAGACGTGGTCCAGTATTGTAGGTAATTTCTCACCCGTTGATGAGCTTTGGTTCACCTCAAAATAGTGTATAAATACCATAAAATTATAGGCCTACTGATGCTGACATGGATCTCCATGCTTTCCTATGACATTCTATTTTGTTTGTCTCCAGAGACTGTTTACATTTTAAAGCATTGTGGCACAATTGACTTTACTAGCCTTATCGTGTTGATTCTTAAGTAAACAAAGGGTAGAAGGCTAATTTAGCACAATCAACTGCCAGCTATATTGGATAACATGATTGTATATTTAATTATTATTGAATTAATTTGATGTTTAATTTTTTCAGTTTGGATGAGAAAAAAAAAGGAATCACTGTGGGCTCAACATATAGAAATGAGAAGCAGGCCAAAGAGTTTACACCTGTTGCGTGCACTGGACCACTTCCTGCGAGGTTACCAGGGGCTTGTCCAGCACCTGGAACAGGTAGTGGCTCTAGATTGCTATGCTAAGTACTCAAAGTCATCATCAATATGTAGTGTCCAGTAAATAACAACAAACACGGTTACATCATGTTTCAATGCTTTATGCACTGATAAAATGTGTCATATCTAATATAGTTTTTTTTGGACAGCAATTTATTGTCTATTTGTTCTTTATGTATTTCATATTCAATCTGCTGATGCCCAAAATGCCAGAGGTGTCCAGCAGGCCAAAGCCAGGAAATACTGCAGTACTGCGAGGGAGGCTGTTGTTATCCGCTTCTGTGGCTTCTTGCATGACACTCTAACACACCTGAGCAACCTGTCTGCCTGTCTGCAGAGGTCCACCATAGCAGAAGCCCATAGCTCCTTGTGCTCAACACAGGCAGTACTTAAGAAGTACAAAACCAGGTATGTTTATTTAAACTGCAATAAGAAATACTTAACTTAAGAAAGGATTATGTCAATAAGAGCAGGAGAGAGAGTGAGTTGTAAAGGAAAATTCTGAAAGGATGGTAAAATTAGCCTTTTATCATCAGAGAAGGGCCCATGATGAAGGCCACAATGGCCAACAGATATGAGGGAATTTTGCTGACCAGAGGTGACAGCAAGACCCTCATCACATCACAGGATAAAATGCTTGACAGGCTAGTCGAGAGTATGACTGACAGGTTCCAGGATGCCAGTGTGAGGGTCCTGTGTGCCACCAGCTTCATCAACTGGCCAGAGTCAGGAGATGCAGCAGCAGGTTACTTTGTTTTGTATTACCGGTCAGTCAGGTTAGGTTCAGGTTCATGATCATTTTTTTATAGTTTGTGAATTAAAACTGCATGATGCTTGTTGTAATGTATTTAATTATTCTAGATTTTGGTGACACTGAACTGGAAACCCTGGTGGACCACTTCAAGCCTGTCCTGGAGACCTCTGGCATCCATGTTGAAGGGATCCCTGACCAGTGGACTGTCCCGAAGGTGCTTATGTACCAAGAGTCCAGGTCTGCAGAAGATGTCCTGGTTCCGTGTCAACAGGAGCCATCAGCATTCCTGTCCTGATTTTCTGGCATTGGTTGACCTGGTCCTGTCCTTCCCTGCCTCCACAGCTGAATGTGAAAGAGGTTTTAATACCATGAAACAGATGAAAACCGATTGGCAGTCCAACCTAAAGTCTGACTCACTGTCAGATCTCCTTATGGTCCAGCTGTCCTCTCCAGAGATCAGGGAGTATGATCCATTAAAAGTTGTGATGCTGTGACACCAGGACTTTGTCAGGAGCAGGAGGGCAGACTTCATGGACCATGCACGGTAGAGGGTGAGGAGTCTGAGGTTTAAGTTGATTAAAATGATTAAGCATCTGATAGGTTTACAAAACCTTCAAATTTAGTTTTATGTTTGATCCTTAAGTACATTTAATAGCAAATACTTCAGTAGAATTTTGAGTTCAAAACTTCAGTTGTATTCAGGCTGGGAAATTAAATCTAGCCACAGCCAAAATTAACCAGCATCTGATAAGCCTCTTTTTTTACCTGTATTTAATCAGGGTATTTCTACTCAAAGTAAAGGATTTGTAGACCTGCTTCCCCTGTTTCCCCTTTGTATCAGGAGAGCACCAGTTCACTGTATCAGGAGAGCACCAGTTCACTGTATCAGGAGAGCACCAGTTCACTGCACTTCTCATAATTGTATTTTACCATTGCTGTTGCCCTGTTTACACATCTATGTACTCTTATTCATTGTATCTGATATGTTTTGTTTATTTCATTGTGTGCCCAATGTTTAGCGTTTTTGCACTCTGTACAGCACTTTTGGTCAACTACAGTTGTTTTTAAATGTGCTCTACAAATAAACTTGATTTGATTAACCGTTGATCAATATATTACAATTGTTTCAAATTTTGCTCTGGCTTCTTAAAGTTTGTATTCAACATGTACTGAAATGAATGTATTTGTGACAATTTATTATTTTGCCTGGTAAAAACTATGCTTGGCTGGTGGATTTTTTTCATCTACCAGTCCCCTTGGCAGTTCAGACAAAAAGTACATTTCGGACACTGCTCATGAGCATGCTGAGTCTGACAGCACAGTGGGTCGACGAGGATTTTGTACAACAAAACTGCCGACACAGACCGTGGGGTTAAAATTTGCAAAAGTACTCTACTAGAGGCTGTGAACAAGTGATTCAGTGGTATTCTCTCTGAGCCTCGATACTGTCGCCACTATACTTGATGCTAGGTACAAGGACTGCTACTTCAACGCAGACAAGAAACAGGGTTTATGTGAAATGTTAGACAACGCTAGACAAGATGGAAATGGACACAGTGACAGTGCATACCAAGGAAGAGGACCCACGACTTGTATTGGACACGGTGCAATCTTTTGGTAGGCTGCTAGCAGTCTTCAGCTGTGGTTACAGCAAAGCCAAGTTAGCCCATGCTCATGATTCTCACAAGGGAAGTGAAATGATAGGCTAAAATTACTTTGATCAGGACATGTACAGTTGAAGTCGGAAGTTTACATACACTTAAAAATAACACAAGTCATTTTTCCAACAATTGCTTACAGACAGATTATTTCACTTATAATTCATTCACTGTATCACAATTCCAGTGGGTCAGAAGTTTACATACGCTAAGTTGACTGTGCCTTTAAACAGCTTGGAAAATTCCAAAAGTCTGGTTCATCCTTGGGAGCAATTTTCAAATGCCTGAAGGTACCACGTTCATCTGTATAAACAATAGTGCGCAAGTATAAACACCATGGGACCACGCAGCCATCATACCGCTCAGGAAGGAGACGTGTTCTGTCTCCTAGAGATGAACATACTTTGGTGCGAAAAGTGCAAATCAATCCCAGAACAACAGCAAAGGACCTTGTGAAGATATTGGAGGAAACCGGTACAAAAGTATCTATATCCACAGTAAAACGAGTCCTATATCGACATAACCTGAAAGGCCGCTCCACACGGAAGAAGCCACTGCTCCAAAACCGCCATAAAAAAGACATGAAAGATCGTACTTTTTGGAGAAATGTCCTGTAGTCTGATGAAACAAAAATAGAACTGTTTGGCCTTAATGACCATCGTTATGTTTGGCGGAAAAAGGGGGAGGCTTGCAAGCCAAAGAACACCATCCCAATCGTGAAGCACGGGGGTGGCAGCATCATGTTGTGGGGGTGCTTTGCTGCAGGAGGGACTGGTGCACTTCACAAAATAGATGGCATCATGAGGGACGAAAATTATGTGGATATATTGAAGCAACATCTCAAGACATCAGTCAGGAAGTTAAAGCTTGGTCGCAAATGGGTCTTCCAAATGGACAATGACACCAAGCATACTTCCAAAGTTGTGGCAAAATGGCTTAAGGATAACACAGTCAAGGTATTGGAGTGGGCTTCACAAAGACCTGACCTCAATCCCATAGAAAATGTGTGGGCAGAACTGAAAAAGCGTGTGTGAGCAAGGAGGCCTACAAACCTGACTCAGTTACACCAGCTCTGTCAGGAGGAATGGGCCAAAATTCACCCAACTTATTGTGGGAAGCTTGTGGAAGGTTACCCAAAACATTTCACCCAAGTTAAACAATTTAAAGGCAATGCTACCAAATACTAATTCAGTGTATGTAAACTTCTGACCCATTAGGAATGTGATGAAAGAAATAAAAGCTGAAATAAATCATTCTCCCTACTATTATTCTGACATTTCACATTCTTAAAATAAAGTGGTGATCCTAACTGACCTAAGACAGGGAATTTGTACTAGGATTAAATGTCAGGAATTGTGAAAAACTGAGTTTAAATGTATTTGGCTAAGGTCTATGTAAATTTCCGACTTCAACTGTAACTATAAGAGCCTTGAATTTTCTTTCGTGGGTGACTTTTCGCTATCTGGATAAACACTTGTTGTTTCTAGCTAATGTTACACCAATCAAAGCAGTGGAGCATGTAGTGACTCAACTTTAATGGACAAAACCATTCATCTTGGGGTGACGGGGGGGAGCAGGTTTGCAAAATGCTATCATATCACGCAATTATACCATTTCTAAAATGTTCAGAGATATATATTGTTAATACAGACTGAACCAATTTTTTTTGTAACTGTACAAATTATCCAATGGATTATGATAATTTTCTGTTTTATTTGCGCCATGGCCTGGGTGGCCAAGTGGACACACGGCTGTTTGACTCATCTCATTCACAAAGAGGAATAACTTTTCAGCTGTTTCTGATTAGTAAACAATGCCATGCTGTTAGGTGGGAACATTGAAATAAAACCCAGCCCTGAAACGAAATGTAGGCTGAAAATAATTTGTATGTAATTTCACATGAAAGACACCTCTTTCACACCGATATGCACGAAGTGGGTAGTTTGGATTTTTCACCTCAAGCCCAAATAAACTCAGCAAAAAAAGAAACATCACTTTTTCAGGACCCTGTCTTTCAAAGATAATTTGTAAAAATCTAAATAACTTAATATATCTTCATTGTAAAGGGTTTAAACACTGTTTCCCATGCTTGTTCAATGAACCATAAACAATTAATGAACATGCACCTGATGAACGGTCGTTAAGACACTTACAGCTTACAGACGGTAGGCAATTAAGGTCACAGTTATGAAAACTTAGTACACTAAAGAGGCCTTTCTACTAACTCTGAAAAATACCAAAAGAAAGATGCCCAGGGTCCCTGCTCATCTGCGTGAACGTGCCTTAGGCATGCTGCAAGGAGGCATGAGGACTGCAGATGTGGCCAGGGCAATAAATTGCAATGTCCGTACTGTGAGACGCCTAAGACTGCGCTACAGGGAGACAGGACGGACAGCTGATCGTCCTCGCAGTGGCAGACCACGTGTAACAACACCTGAACAGGATCGGTACATCCGAACATCACACCTGCGGGACAGGTACAGGATGGCAACAACAACTGCCCGAGTTACACCAGGAACGCACAATCCCTCTATCAGTGCTCAGACTGTGCGCAATAGGCTGAGAGAGGCTGGACTGAGGGCTTGTAGGCCTGTTGTAAGGCAGGTCCTCACCAGACATCACCGGCAACAACATCGCCTATGGGCACAAACCCACCGTCGCTGTACCAGACAGGACTGGCAAAAAGTGCACTTCACTGACGAGTTGCGGTTTTGTCTCACCAGGGGTGAAGGTCGGATTCGCGTTTATCGTCGAAGGAATGAGCATTACACCGAGGCCTGTACTCTGGAGCGGGATCGATTTGGAGGTGGAGGGTACGTCATGGTCTGGGGCTGTGTGTCACAGCATCATCAGACAGCTAGTTGTCATTGCAGGCAATCTCAACGCTGTGCGTTACAAGGAAGACATCCTCCTCCCTCATGTGGTACCCTTCCTGCAGGCTCATCCTGACATGACCCTCCAGCATGACAATGCCACCAGCCATACTGCTCGTTCTGTGTGTGATTTCCTGCAAGACAGGAATGTCAGTGTTCTGCCATGGCCAGTGAAGAGCCCAGATCTCACGTCTGGGATCTGTTGGATCGGAGTGTGAGGGCTAGGACTATTCCCCCCAGAAATATCCTAGAACTTGCAGGTGCCTTGGTGGAAGAGTGGGGTAACATCTCACAGCAAGAACTGGCAAATCTGGTTTAGTCCATGAGGAGGAAATGCACTGCAGTACTTAATGCAGCTGGTGGCCACAACTGATACTGACTGTTACTTTTGATTTTGACCCCCCCTTTGTTCGGGGACACATTATTCCATTTGTATTGTAAAATTACTGTGGGTTAGAAATTCAACAAGGAGTAGTTTATTTCCACACTAATGTATTCTGATTCTTTAATATATATCATTGGATTTAAAGGGTCTAACCTCTTATTCCTCCCTCATATATTCAAGTTAGCAACACATTTAAACAGCACATTGATAACTTGACCAAGAAACGGAAGTTGAAATTGGGTTTCTATTTTAGGAACAAACCTTGCTTTTCAATGTCAGTCAGAAAGGATCTTGTTCAAAGCACTTTTTTTATCGTGTGGATGATGGTGATATTGTCTATATGCAGGCCTCAGCATGTACCTTAACTCTGGACACAGTGTATCATCGTGCGTTAAGATTTATCACAAATGCTAGATCACTCACCCATCACTGTGATTTGAATGCCATGATGCAATGGATCTCTCTCTACACCAGGAGGCTAAAGCACTGGTGCACTTTTGTATACAAAGCATTGATAGGACAACTCCCTCTGTTCCTTACTGACCAGATCAGTCACTCAATACAGTCTTCTTTCACAGTCGCTGCTGACCTTGTCTGTTCCTAAGGCTAGAACTGAGATGGGGAAACAATGTTTTTCCCATAATGCCCCTTCATCCTGGAACATGCTGCCATAGATATTACAGTTAGGGGAGTTAGCGTACTTGCCTGTTTAAGACTCTGATCGACGGCACTGTTTTTGATGGATGCAGTTGTTTCTAATCTTTAAATGTATCTGTAAGTTGTGACACTTTGTCTTTTGTGTGTATTTTTTGTTGTAAGATTTTATGTACACTCTTATGTGTAGTTTTCCATCTTGCCTGGTCGCCCTTGCAAAATAGGTTTTAACCTCATTGGGTCTATCCTGATTAAATATAGGTTAAATAAATACAAATATTACACTGCTGCTACTGTTTATCCATCCTGTTGCCCTATCGCTTTACCCCTACCTACAATGCATTCGAAAAGTATTCAGACCCTGTGACTTCTTCCACATTTTGTTACGTTACAGCCTTATTCTAAAATGTATTAAATTGTTTTTTACGCCCCTCATCAATCTACACACAATACCTCATAATAACAAAGAAAAAACAGCTTTTTAGAAATTTATTAAAAATAAAAACCTGAAATATCACATTTACATAAGTATTCAGACTCTTTACTCAGTACTTTGTTGAAGCACCTTTGGCAGCAATTACAGCTTCTTGGTTATGACGCTACAAGTTTGGCGTACCTGTATTTGGGGAGTTTCTCCAATGCTTCTCTGCAGATCCTCTCAAGCTCTGTCAGGTTGGATGGGGAGCGTCGCTGCACAGCTATTTTCAGGTCTCTCCAGAGATGTTAAATTGGGTTCAAGACCGGGCTCTGTCTGGGCCACTCAAGGACATTCAGAGGCTTGTCCCTAAGCCACTACTGCGTTGTCTTGGCTGTGTCCTTAGGGTCATTGTTTTGTTGGAAGGTGAACCTTCACCCCAGTCTGAGGTCCTGAGCAAGTTTTCTTTATTTTTTCTCTTTTAAAAAATAAATACATTTTACCCCCTTCTCTCCCCAATTTTCGTGGTATCCAATCACTAGTAATTACTATCTTGTCTCATTGCTACAACTCCCGTACGGGCTCAGGAGAGACGAAGGTCGAAAGCCATGCGTCCTCCGAAGCACAACCCAACCAAGCCGCACTGCTTCTTAACACAGCGCGCCTCCAACCCGGAAGCCAGCCGCACCAATGTGTCGGAGGAAACACCGTGCACCCGGCCCCCTTGGTTAGCGCGCACTGCGCCCGGCCCGCCACAGGAGTCGCTGGAGCGCGATGAGACAAGGATATCCCTACCGGCCAAACCCTCCCTAACCCGGACGACGCTAGGCCAATTGTGCGTCGCCCCACGGACCTCCCGGTCGCGGCCGGCTGCGACAGAGCCTGGGCGCGAACCCAGAGACTCTGGTGGCACAGCTAGCGCTGCGATGCAGTGCCCTAGACCACTGCGCCACCCGGGAGGCCCTCTGGAGCAAGTTTTCATCAAGATTTTCTCTGTACTTTGCTCTGTTCATCTTTCCCTCGATCCTGACTAGTCTCCCAGTCTCTGCCGCTGAAAAACATCCCCACAGCATGATGCTGCCTCCACCGTGCTTCACCGTAGGGATGGTGCCAGTTTTTCTCCAGACGTGACGCTTGGCACTCAGGCCAAAGATTTCAATCTTGGTTTCATCAGACCAGAGAATCTTGTTTCAGTCCTTTAGGTGGTTTTTGCTAAAGAACTCTTGCTCTGACATGCACTGTCAACTGTGGGACCTTATCTAGGCAGGTGTGTGCCTTTCCACTCAAGGATGATCAATGCGAACAGGATGCACCTGAGCTCAATTTCGAGTCTCATAGCAAAGGGTCTGAATACTTATGTAAATAAGTATTTCTGTTATTTTTAATACATTTGCCAACATATTTTTAAAAACCTGTTTTTGCTTTGTCATTATTGGGTATTGTGTGTTTTAGAATAAGACTGTAATGTAATAAAATGTGGAAAAGGGGAAGGGGTCTGAATCCTTTGCGAATGCACTGTATATGTACAGTGACAAAGTATTCAGACCCCTTGACTTATTCCACATTTTGTTACGTTACAGCCTTATTCTAAATGGATGAAATAGTTTTTCTTCTCACCCTTCTACCCACAATACCCCATAATGACAGTGAAAACACATTTTCAGATATTTTAGCAAATGTTTTGAAAATGAAATTCAGATCTCATTTACATTAGTATTTACACACCTGAGTCAATGTTACAATCCCCCTTTGGCAGCGACTACAGCTGTGAGTCTTTCTGGGTAAGTCTAAAGAGCTTTGCACACCTGGATTATGCAATATTTGCACAAAATTCTTCAGGCTCTGTCAAATTGGTTGTTGATCATTGCTAGACAGCCATTTTCAAGTCTTGCCATAGATTTTCAAGTAGATTTAAGTCAAAACTGTAACTACGCCACTCAGGAACATTCAACGTTGTCTTGGTAAGCAACTCCAATGTTTATTTGGCCTTGTGTTTTAGGTTATTGTCCTGCTGGAAGGGGAATTTGTCTCCCAGTATCTGTTAGAAAGCAGACTGAACCAGGTTTTCTTCTAGGATTTTGCCTGTGCTTAGCTGTATTCCATTTCTTTCTATCAAAAAAATCACCTTAGACCTTGCCTCAAATGTTTGGCACAGCAAATTTCAGGTCTGCTGAGCGCAAACTTGAATGTTGTGAAAATTCTGTGCAAGTTCCAGCGCATGTTTACTGGTTGGGATATGTGCGTACGGTCACTGTGGGGACGTCGTCGTCGATGCACTTATTGGCGAAGCCGATGACTGACTGAGGTGGTATACTCCTCAATGCCATTGGATGAATCCTGAAACATATTCCAGTCTGTGCTAGCAAAACAATCCTGTAGCGTAGCATCCGCATCATCTGACCACTTCCGTATTGAGCGAGTCACTGGTACTTCCTGCTTTAGTTTTTGCTTGTAAGCAGGAATCAGGAGGATAGAATTATGGTCAGATTTGCCAAATAGAGGTTGGGGGAGAGCTTTGTATGCATCTGTGTGTGGAGTAAAGGTGGTCTAGAGTTGATTTTTCCCGCTGGTTGCACATGTGACACGCTGGTAGAAATTAGATTTGGGAAGCTAACACACGTCTTTAGTCTCCAGCAAGGTTAATCAAAACCACCTCGGTCACATTTCACCTCCCTTTGACCTCATACTCAGAGATCACAGCACCAATATAACTGACTGGGTTTGAAATCAGGCCTACAACTCAACAACCACAGTTTCTGTGGCAAAAAGAAACGGACAGATCTGTGCACCCCATTTATTGGGAGAGGCAACAGAGGTGGTTTGGTTATCCATCCATGTGATGAGTAGCCTCATAATTACCAGACTTATTACCGCGTGTAGCGGAACAGCTAATCAAATGGCTGTTTATAATCTATGCATAGTCACTTTAACTCTACCTACATGTACATATTACCTCAATTACCTCGACTAACCGACGCCCCCGGCACATGTGAAACTCACTCCTCAGCCTGGAGTGTCGCCCCTTCTGCATTTGAAGAAGGCCTTTTTTAATAGCATGATGGGTTGGAATGCTTCTGGAGGGCGGTCACGTGTGTTTTCAAGGCAGAAGTCCTGAGTTCGAGTCTCCGTATGAGCTGAATCAGGGGGATGCGGTAGGCTACTCACTAAGCAAGTAGTGTGTCGTCCTTTACATGCACTTCCTGAACTTATCCCTGTAGTCTTTAGCTAAGTGGGCTAATAGTCTTGTGACATACAGGAGACCTGGTTTGAACCCAGTCAGTCACAAGAGCAAGATTAAATAGAGTGGAAAGGCTATTCTTAGAAGGCTATGATAGGGCTATTCAACTATATCCACATTCTATCGTGTCCTGCTCAGCCTGTGATCATCCTGTCCATGTTCCAGAGGGTCTTTGCTATCATCAATGGGATCAGAATAGCTAATAGCCAAAATGGTTTAAATGCTAGAGCCAAATTCATAGGAAGAAAATAAATTCAGAAACCGCTAGAATCTACTGTTTACCACAGAGAGCGTTGGATTCTATCTGGTTTCCTTTACCTTTCCTTGCTGGCACAGTACCGGGATGCTGTCTCTGGGTTTTATTCTGAATTTGGAGAACTGAATCTGAATACATCTGAGAAGTTGAATTTAGGAAACTTGGATCAACTCGAAATTATAGTTTGTAAAGCAGATACAAGAAAAATGAATGCAATATCTACCATATTGAAACCAAATATATAAATATTTAATATGCGTATTGAATTGAAATTGAATTTTAAAACTGAATGCAATATTAATTCAATTAAATTTCAAATCCTGAAATACATGTTCAATTCATTAATTGCATTACAAATTAAAATAATATTACATTCAAATTCAATATCCCAATACAAATAAAAAATTATGAAATTCAAAAATAATTTCTGTTGGTACTGAAATCGCTCCATATATAATTCCACTTTTACATTATGGGGTATTGGGTGTAGGCCAGTGACATAACTACATTTTAAATTCAGGCAGTAACACAACAAAATGTGGAAAAGGTCAAGGGGTGTGAATACTTTCTGAAGACACTATATATATCTGCCTCAATTACCTTGTACACCTGCGCATCGACTCGTTACTGGTACACCATAGCCAAGTTATCGTTAATCATTGTGTATTTATTCCTTGTGTTGTAATTGTTCTATATTTTTCTCTCTGCATTGTTGGGAAGGGCCCTTTTTAAGTATGCATTTCACTCTTCGTCTACACCTGTTGTTTACAAAGCATGTGACAAATGAGATTTGATTTGACATCTCATATTGAAGCAGTGCTCTGTTGTAAATTGGATTAAGAGATAGCCAGACCCCAGCTAGATGGTGATTTACAGTCCGTGCACTATACTGGATGCGGTCATCACTTTGAGATCTCTACCCATTGTCTCCCCAAGGATTTGTACTTTCTCCTGTTGGTTATAGATCTCCATGACTATTTTATGTATCCCTCACACATTTTCTCCTTCTCTCGGTCTCTCTGTCTCTCTGTTCCCCTCTCTCGCTCTTCCTCTCTCTTCCTCTATCTCTAGATCCTCACATTCGAAACGAAGAACCCTGCGGAGCTGGCTGAGCGTCTCCGTGCCGTCTGTGGTAACCAAAGCAATGCGTATGCCCGCCTGTTTGAGTACCGTTTGAATGCGCTGCGGGGCCTGTGGGGGGCCCAGCGTCAGCTGGCCCTGGAGGAACAGCAGGACCGGGAGGGGGCCGGGGGGGGAGATGAGGAGGCCCTGGCCCTGCTAAAACGACAGGGCCTGCTGCAGCAGCCTGAACAGGCGCCTTTCACTTCCCGTGTGGGCCTGCTACTGGTCTTCCCCCTGCTGCAGTCCCAGACACGCAGTGACCCAGCGCTCTGTGGGGTCACAGCGGAGGTGCTGCTGTCTTGCCTGCGTGACTGCCAGCCCCTCAGCCTCAGCAAGGAACCCGCAGACTGCCTCAACGGCCTGGAGGGGCTGCTCTGCTCCTGGCTGGAGGAGGGGGTCCAGCAGACAGCACAGACCCAGCAGGGACAGGCTCCGACATACATGTTCCATGCACACAGGCAGAGGGAGAACGCCGCCGCTGCCCTGGTAGCCCTCGCCTGCGCCAGGTGAGACCACACCCTTAACACCCTTAACACCACAAGTGACTAAAATGTATTTTGTTATTTTATTTAACTAGGCAAGTCAGTTAAGAACAAATTCTACCCCGGCCAAACCCTAACCCAGACGACGCTGGGCCAATTGTGCGCTGCCCTATGGGACTCCCAATCACGGCCGGTTGTGATACAGCCTGGAATCGAACCAGGGTTTGTAGTGATGCTTCTAGCACTGAGATGCAGTGCCTTAGACCGCTGCTCCACTCTGCTTACCTGTCTGGCTCATTTACTCCACCTTCAAAATACTGCCCAGATGGTGATTATGCAAGCCGTATAGTGTCATCCCATTTCTGTTTTCACTTGTCAGTGTCCTAGCTAGCCCCTGTCAGTGTCCTAGCTAGCCCCTGTCAGTGTCCTAGCTAGCACCTGTCAGTGTCCTAACTAGCCCCTGTCAGTGTTGTAGCTAGCCCGTGTTAGCCCATGTCGTAGCTGGCCCGTGTCGTAGCTGGCCCGTGTTGTAGCTAGCCCGTGTAGGTGTCCTAGCTATTCAGTGTCCTAGCTAGGGATGCACCGATACAACATTTTTGGCCGATACCGATATCCAATATTTTCCTTGTCAAAAACCTGATACCGATATTTAGAATTTTAGCTAACCTTTTTAAGCGTTCTAGTACAGTTAAATAATTGAAACAACACACACACACTGACCAAAAAGTTATTACCAGTAAAACATAATCAAAACCTATTTCTTTCACTTACTTGCTGTGCTGTTTCGTTGTTCGGTCATTTCATTCTCAACCAGGATTTCGTCATACATGTCAAGCAGTGAAGTTTCAGCTTTGTCTGTCTCTGGCCTCTCTTCCTCGGTGCGCACTGTCACTGTGTCCGTTCCCATCTTGTCCAGCTGTGTCTGTAACATTTCACGTAAACCCTGTTTCTTGTCTGCATCGAAGTAGCGGTCCTTGTACCTAGCATCAAGCATGGTGGCGACACAGTAAAGAGGCTCAGAGAGAATACCACCGAATCGCTTGTTCACAGCCTCTAGTAGAGTACTTTGCAAGTTTTAACCCCACGGTCTGTGTCGGCAGTTTTGTTGAGCAGGCGTTTCAATGCCATGACAGAGGGTATCACGTCTGCTACAGACGCAGTTGATGAGCTTATTTCTCGAGTCAGTTGTTCGAATGGCGCTAGGAGTGTGTTCATGTTTCCAAGTTTCAAACATGTTCTCAAATGCCATTGAAATGGCAGCAGCAGTATAAGAACCAGCATGTTCTTGAGCATGCAATACGGCTTTCCTCAGTATGAAATCCTCGTCGACCCACTGTGCTGTCAGACGCAGCATGCTCGTGCAGCTGACATCGCTGGTCCAAATGTCAGTCGTGAAGATAATAGCAGTGACGCTGATAGCAAGTAGCTCATGGATGTGTGTTTCAACAATACTGTGTAACTCTGGTAGGGCAACATCTGAAAAATAGCGCCTACTTGGATTTAATGGATTTCACCTTTGAGTTGTCTCACTGAAATTCTCTCTTTCTTTCAAATGGCTGCTCGACTTGAACTTGTTTAGTTGTTGGAAGTGTGCGCTTAGTTTTTTTCTGCTTTTGTTCTAAGTAGTCGCTGAACGTCTGGGGGTGATGCACTTTCAAATGAGTAATTAGGTTTGTGGTATTGAAAGATTTCACTTTCTCCCCTCTGGAAATAATAGCAGCACAAACGTTGCATATGGCCTTTTTGTTATCTTCCTTTGAAACTTCAAAATAAATCCACAGCGCAGACATTGTGGGCTAGCTTAGGAATGCTGTATTGCACGTGTAGCACTGTATTTTTTGTGGCGTCATTACGTCATCTATCTACGTTATATAGGTATGCACGTCAGCTTTGACATCGGTTTTGTACCTCAGCGTTAAACTAAACATCGGGCCAATGCAGATGTTGGCATTATTAACTAATATTGGCCGATTCCAATATGCTTACCGATATATCGTGCATCCCTAGTCCTAGCTAGTCAGTGTCCTAGCTAGCCAGTGTCGTAGCTAGCCAGCGCCTGTCGTAGCTAGCCTGTCGTAGCTAATGTTGCCAGCAACATTTGAAAAAGGCCTTTCAGTTATTGTGTTTGCTTTGTCAGTGATGCTTGTTGCACTGGGGTCTTGTGTGTTTCACATAGGAAAACACACTTTTTCACTGGCTGCGGCCCGGCTTCTGCTGTTGACAACTGAGCTTGACTTGTCAAAACCAGAACCATCCCCCCTGTGTGTCCCCTCTGTAGAGCCTGAGAGCCCATTGTGTCAGGGAACCATCCAGTCCTAGTGCTCGGTCTTCACCAACAGTGGTGGCTAGTTAAAGAGCTAGGCTATCCTCTGTCTCCCCCTCTGATGGTATGGGCGTGACGTATCACTGCGTTTTTTTTGTGTGAGCTGCATAGGCTAACTGTTTCTCATCAGTGTGACGTCACCAGCTGGTGAGAATTATGTGTTAGTGTAACGTGGTCTGCGTTGGGGAGGTTGGGTGCTGGTTCCAGGCTGAATCATCTGTTGTTTATTACATGTGGGAACCAGCAAGACTCATGTGAATACAGTTACCTAAGCCACACTCACAGGCACAAACAAAAACACTGACACACAATGATAACTTCAATGTCTTTCAAATACAGTGCAATGTCTTTCAAATACTCCTTGAATTTTTCCACATTTGGTTACGTTACAGCCTTACTGTAAAATGTATTAAATATATTTGTTCCTCATCAATCTACACACAATACCCCATAATGACAAAGCAAAACATAATTTTTAAAAATGCAAATGTGTACAAAAAATAAATGGAAATATCACATTTACATAAGTATTCAGACCCTTTACTCAGTACTTTGTTGAAGCACCTGTTAGTGTTCGTTCCTTTCCTCCTTCCTTGTTAATCATTGGGTCATTGGTGAAATTAGCATTATGACTATCTTTAATTAAATCATTCAAAAACCTTTATGGGGGGGGACAAAATGGCGCCGTAGAGAGAACACTGTGTTTCAGCGAGCTCCCGTGGCATTCGTAAATTTATATTCTTTCATTAATCTCCTAGCTTGAAAAAGTGGTAGAATTGGCTAAATAAGTTATCCTGCAATGAGTCTTGACGGTTATTTCTCAAAAATCTCCGACAACATGCCCAGCAGAGCTACTAAGAACTCGACCAAAACCACCATCCCTGTAGATGTGCAGGAGGAGCTAGCTTACGTTAGCGAGGCTAGCACCGTTGCGGATCCAGGCACAATGGACCTGGTGATTCAAAAGATGACGGACAACATTACTAAAGTGATCGATGTTAAGATAAGAACGGTCTTGGAAGCAATAGCAGGCCATTCAGCTGAATTACAGAGGGTGGTCAAACGTGTCGATGAGGCGGAAGGAAGAATCGCTACAGTGGAAGCCTCAACTACATCTATGGACACTAAGATGAAAGCACTTGAGAAACAGGTGCGCGAAATGGCGGAGCACATTGACGACTTGGATAATCGAGGACGCAGATGCAATATTCGTGTTGTGGGACTCCCGGAAAATTCTGAAGGGACACGTTCAGTAAAATTTTTTGAGGAATGGATCCCTGACTACTTACAAATGGACACTAAGGCTGGTCGTGTGAAGCTGGACAGAGCTCATCGCTCTCAAGCACCGATACCCGGTCCCAACCAGCGCCCACGGCCAGTGGTTATAAAGTTCCACAACTTCACCGACAAGCAGCGCGTTATGGATGCGGCTAGAAATATCGGCTCTGACGGTAGTCAACGTAAAGGTCCAAAGGTCTCATTCTTCAATGATTACTCCACAGCGGTTGTACGAAGACGCAAAGGGTTTGATGAGGCGAAGGCTCGACTCAGGAGAATGAAGATGGACTACGCACTGTTGTACCCGGCCACATTGAAGATTATGGTCAACGGATCGCCTAAGAAATTCTCCACACCTGAAGAGGCTGCTGCGTTTATTGACTCTCTCGGGTAAATAACTTTAAGCTGCGCCGCCGCAGCATTGGATAACTTTATTATCTTATTTGAACCTGATCATGAAACAGTGGTGTGAGCTCTCACATGCTCCGGTTCAGTAATATTCGTATTTTTATTATTTTTCTTGCTAAAGTAACTGCCGCTATAGCTCAGGCTGAGATATGGGTGAATCTATATTGGTGCCCAGGCTTGGTTTTAGGTGGAAGAGCCTCAATCTTCATATATTGATTTTCATTTTCATATGTATAAAGGACGAGGCTATTGAGTGGCAATGCAGACTTAAGAGTCTACATTGGAAAGTTGAAATCCCCTGCATGTTAGCTAGTGGGAAAACCCCCTTTTGGATCTTTACATGTTTAATTTTTGGGTTTAGTATAGTTAGAGTTCAGGGTTCATATCGTTTGTTTATGCTCGGTGAGATAGAAGAGAGTTCAACACATGGAAAAAGGTACCACCCCATTTTTACAGTGGGATTCAGTCTGAATATGAAACGGTCAAAGTGCAATGGCAGGTAATACACTGCGTGTATGTACATGGAACATTAGAGGGAGCCATAATCCCATTAAAAGGAAGAAGGTACTGTCTTTTTTGAAAAAAGAAAATGTTGATATTGCCCTGTTGCAAGAAACTCATTTGGATGATAAGGAACATCTGAAATTACAACAAGGGGGGTTTGGTCAAGTGTTTTTCTCATCATTTACATCCAGAAGTAGAGGTGTAGCAATTCTTGTGAAAAAGAACTTACCACTTAAGGTCTTGAATTGTGTGAAAGATAAATCTGGTCGCTTTGTTATAATTAATGGTACTTTACAAGGGCAGAGCATCTCCATAATGAATATTTACTTCCCCCCTGCCCACCCCCCTGATTTCCTCACCAAGGTATTTCTAGACTTTTCAGAATTAAACTCAGACACTGCAGTGGTTGGAGGAGATTTTAATTGTTTGTTGAACCCCCTTATTGATAAGTTTCCCAGCGGTATAGCTTCACTCTCCCCTCGAGCTAAGTCACTTAAAGCTATTTGTGATGATCTGGGGTATGCTGATGTTTGGAGAACTTTTCACCCCTCCAACAGAGAGTTCACTTTTTTCTCTGCACCTCATGGATGTCAGACTAGAATAGATTACTTTTTTATGCCCAGGACGTCTTTGCAGTCTGTTTTATCTGCTAGGATAGGAAGCATAGTCATATCTGATCATGCGGAGGTGATCCTGGACATAAAACTCAACGGGGCATTCAATCTGTCAAGACATTGGAGGTTGAATACAACCATCCTTAAAGACCATACGTTCACATCATATTTTATTACAGAGTTTAAAGCATTTTTCTCTATTAACTCGCAATCAACAGATAATCCCTCGCTCCTTTGGGAAACCTGTAAAGCGTACGCCAGGGGTCTGATTATGTCATACACAGCCACTAAGAGGCGGAAAAAGCGTGAAAAGCAAAAAAGGTTAGAGGGTGAATTAGGAACTAAAGAGAAGGACTACATTAAAACTCCCACTCCTGCCCTATTAAAGGAAATATCAGTTCTTAGATCAACGTTGGACTCTCTCCTAACACAGGACGCTGAAAAGAAAATGGGATTTGTCAGGCAAAAGCTATACGAACATGGCGATAAGCCAGGAAAGTACTTGGCGTACTTAGCTAAAAAAAGAGCTGACTCACAGTCAATTGCTACTATTACTGATTCGGATGGCAATCATTTATATGAAAATAAATTGATAAATGACTCATTTAAGAAATTTTATGCAAATCTTTATGCCTCAGAACTGCCAAATGACGCACCCAAATTAATGGAGAATTTATTTTCTAAGATTGAGCTCCCTACTATCTCCGAAGACCAGAGGTCTCTCCTTAATGCCCCTATTACCGAGGAAGAGATAATGTTCGCAATTAAGAATCTGCAAAACGGTAAGGCCCCAGGACCAGACGGGTTTGGTAGTGAATTCTATAAAGAGTTTCATGGCCTGATCCTTGAGCCATTGCGTGATATGTTTAACCACTCATTTTCAAATGACCAGCTCCCTCAAACGCTGAGGGAAGCCAACATATCACTTATTCTCAAAAAGGGAAAATGTCCAGAGTCTTGTTCCTCGTACAGACCAATTTCCCTTCTGAATGTGGATAGAAAATTACTTTCTAAAATTCTAGCCACAAGATTAGAGGACTCACTGCCACTAATTGTGAAAGGAGACCAAACTGGCTTCATTAAGGGCCGTAAGTCGTGCAACAATGTCAGGCGGCTTCTTAATGTAATTCAAGCCTACCAACAAAGTGCTAGGGATGGTCTTGTGCTCTCCCTAGATGCTGAGAAAGCATTTGATCGTGTGGAGTGGTCTTACCTACTCTTTGCTCTAAATAAATTTAGTCTAGGGGACAACTTTATAAAATGGGTGAAAGTTTTATATGAGGATCCTCAGGCTGCTGTCCTTACTAATGGGCTAAGGTCAAATAGCTTCTCTATATACAGAGGTACCAGACAGGGCTGCCCTTTGTCCCCCCTCCTATTTGCACTCGCTATGGAACCACTGGCTGAGGCCATCAGGGTAACGCCTGCTATACAGGGGCTGCTCATTGGTGATGTTCACCATAAAATAAGCTTGTATGCTGATGATGTCCTGATATTCATCTCTAATCCCGAGACCTCAACTACATCTCTTATTAATATTATTCAATTATTCAGCGAATTCTCAGGCTACAAGATTAACTTAACTAAATCAGAGGCTATGCCACTTGGTAGCCTTCACTCTGTACCTAATACTTCTC
This sequence comes from Salvelinus alpinus, assembly GCF_045679555.1. Taxonomy (NCBI): domain Eukaryota; kingdom Metazoa; phylum Chordata; class Actinopteri; order Salmoniformes; family Salmonidae; genus Salvelinus; species Salvelinus alpinus. Next base: position 32,528,978 of record NC_092104.1, read on the forward strand.
CCCCCTTCCCTTTTAAATGGTCTCCCTCAGGCTTTACGTATCTGGGTATATTTGTAACTCCTAAATTCCAGCAAATGTACAAAGCCAATTTTGTTCCCTTGTTTGATACAGTAAGACAGGATCTGGAGCGCTGGAACTCTCTCCCGATTTCTTGGTTGGGTAGAATATCCCTCTTGAAAATGAACATTTTACCTAGACTACTTTACCCAATCCAAATGATCCCAGTATTACTCTCCAATAAGGTAATAAAGGATGTAAATGGATGGCTAAGTTCCTTCATATGGAGTAAACGCAAGCCAAGGCTTAAGATGGCAATATTGCAGCTGCCAAGTTCTATGGGGGGCTTGGATCTGCCCAATATCAGGTTCTATCAGTGGTGTGCCCACCTATGTTATATTTCTGATTGGATCACAAACGATGACTCCTCTATTTGGTTAGACATTGAGACTTCTCTTTCAAAATACCCCTTACAGGATCTTTTATTTTTCAGAAGTTTCAAGTCTGTAGAAGATCACTGCAATAATCCTATTACACTTAACACACTCAAGGTGTGGAGGTCAGTTCGGCGCTTCCTGGGAAGGTCCAAACTGACCTCTGCTCTTACCCCAATTCTTAACAACCCAGATTTTGGTCCAGGATTGCTGGATGCTGGCTTTAACTCTTGGCTTAATAAGGGCATACGCAGACTAAATGACTTATTTGCTGATAAGATTCTATTGTCATTTGAGCAGATGGTGGAGAAATACCGACTCCCAAAGCAGGACTTTTTCCGCTTCCTACAAGTAAGACATTATATTGTGAAGAGCACCACCTTAATTGGTAACCCTGATATGTCTGTCATTGAGAGAATGCTTTTCTTTCCACAAAGGAAAATGTCTGTAAGTCTGTTTTATGATGCTTTAAGGTCCTTTCCTGCTGTCGATACACAGAGGGTGAAACAAGTGTGGGAGAAAGAATTGTCTGTTACTATTGACGAAGAGATGTGGGAGGACATTTGGAGATATGCAAAAACAATATCTATATGTAATCGTACTAGAGCAATCCAATTAAGAATAATACACCGATTGCATATATCCCCAAATCGCAGACATGCCTTTAGCCCCTCTTCCTCTTCTCCTCAGTGTCTTAAATGCAAAACTGATACAGGCACCCTAACACATTGTTTATGGTCATGTACCAAAATACAAAGATACTGGTCTGGTGTTCTGCAAGAAATTGAAAAGATCCTAGGGGTTGATCTAGAATTGGACCCAGTTTCTTTACTGTTGGGTCTCCCTAGTAGGCATGTTACTTCTGTGAGTAAGAGGAGGCTTTATAACATCCTTACCTTTGCTGCAAGGAAAAACATCCTTTTACGGTGGATTAGTGATAAGGTTCCTTCTATTAAAGATTGGCATAAGATACTTTTTGAATGGGTGCCTCTGGAATATCTGACATGTACATTGCATTCTAAAACAGATCAGTTCTACAAAGTGTGGGAACCCTATCTAAATTACCTAGAACCTGAGGTATCAGCTATTATGCTGCAAGGATTCTCTTAGAATGGTGGTGATCTATGTATTCAGAACTACACTGTATGTTCCATGTGTGGAACCTAACTTCTTAGTTTAAACCGAGCTTTTTTGTTTAATCTCTGTTTGTAAGTTTGTTTAAAATGTATGTATTGAGAGACGCAATGATGGGGATAGGGTGAGAGAAGCGGGGATAGGAAAGTGGTGTGCGTATGTGTGTATAGGTATATGTGTATATATATATATATATATATGTATGCGCAGATATGTGTAGGCGGGTGCCGTATTTTTTTATTATTATTATTATTTTTTGCCTTGTCTCTGTTGTTGTATCTCTTTAATATGGGTGAAAATTGTGAAATTCCAATAAAAATACTGTAAAAAAAAATAATAATAATAACTTTATGAATGCAATTGCAGACAGAAATTGACAAACAGGAACATAGCACGCATGTTTCTGAGTATGTTCTGCATCAAACAAAAGGTCTCAAGTCGTTTTATTAAACCGAAGTCCCGCCTTAGTGATGTCACTGACTACATCATTACCTTTTTACTCCTGAGACCAAAACCCTGCATCCATGGCTATACAAACATAGAGTTTCAGTGTTTATCTAAAAGCTAGGCAATAAATGTCCCCTCCCCTAAGTTGATTTATTGTGGAATGTCTGACTAGTCTCTTATCTCCCACACTCCCCTGCAGAGTTCTGTCTCAGTCACACAGACAGAGAGACAGAGAACAACTCTAAAACTATATAATTAATATATATATTGTTAATCTATAGACTAGGACCCTATACATGTAAGGAGGGAGGGGTCTTATAACCCCTCCCCTTATATTAATATAACATAAGCATAATCAATTATTCTAATACATCAAACATCTGTACAGCCCCAAATCATGACCGCTAGGTAAATCCTGACACACCTTTGGCAGCGATAACAGCCTCGAGTCTTGGGTATGACGCTACAATTCTCCGCAGATCCTCACAAGCTCTGTCAGGTTGGATTGGGAGCGTCACTGCACAGCTATTTTCAGGCCTCTCCTGAGATGTTCAAGTCCGGGCTCTGGCTGGGCCACTCGAGGACATTTAGAGACTTGTCCCGAAGCAACTCCTGCATTGTCTTGGCTGTGTGCTTAGGGTCGTTGTCCTGTTGGAAGGTGAACCTTCACCCTAGTCTGAGGTCCTGAGCGCTCTGGAGCGTGTTTTCATCAAAGATCTCTCTGTACTTTGCTCTGTTCATCTTTCCCTCGATCCTGACTAGTCTCCCAGTCCCTGTCGCTGAAAAACATCCCCACAGCATGATGCTACCACCATTATGCTTCACTGTAAAAATGGTGCCAGGTTTCCTCTAGACGTGATGCTTGGCATTCAGGCCAAAGAGTTCCATCTTGGTTTCATCAGACCAGAGAATCTTGTTTCTCATGGTCTGAGAGTCCTTTAGATGACAGCCTGCTTGGAGTTTGGCAAAAGGCATGAGCCTTTTATGGAGGAGTGGCTTCCGTCTGGCCGCTCTACCATAAAGGCCTGATTGGTGGAGTGCTGCAGAGATGGGAGAACCTTCCAGAAGGACAACCATCTCCACAGAGGAATTCTGGAGCTCTGTCAGAGTGACCATCGGGTTCTTGGTCACCTCCCTGAACAATGCCCTTCTCCCCTGATTGCTCAGTTTGGCCAGGCAGCCAGCTCTAGGAAGAGTCTCTGCATTTCCGAACTTCCATTTAAGAATGATGGAGGCCACTGTGTTCTTGGGTACCTTCAATGCTACCGAAATGTTTTGGTACCCTTAGACCAGATCTGTGTATCTACATAATCCTGTCTCGGAGCTCTACGGACAAGTCCTTCAACCTCATGGCTTGGTTTTTGCTCTGACATGCACTGTCAACTGTGGGACCTTATATAGACAGGTGTGTGCTAGGGATGCACGATATATCAGTGAACATATCGTAATTGGCCGTTATTAGCTAAAAATGCCAACATCGGTATTGGCTGATGTCTAGCTTAACGCCGATGTTAAAGGTACCGTGCATACTTATATAACGTAGGTACATGACGTAATAATGGCACATAAAACTTCGCACAACATGTGCAACACAGCATTCCTAACCTAGCCCACATAATGTCTGCTGTGTGGATCGAGCAGTCAACAAGTCGAGCAGTCATTTGAAAGAGTAAGAATATTTCAGCGAGACAACCCGTGACAATATACCGTTCTGTTGTTGGTGATGTTGGCTTTTGTCGAGTGCCGGTACACACTACCAAGTGCGCTATTTTTCAGATGTTGCCCTACCGGAGTTACACAGTAATAGCGTCACTGCTATTAGCTTCACAACATACATACTATGGAACGCCATTTGGGTCTTTGCATGTCAAAAAAGATACAGTAGCACTGTCACAGCTGTACAAAAAAGTCAGCAAACAAGCAAGCACCGGCAACGAACGATGTGTTGGTAATAAAGCATCAGTTGTTCGCCCGCAACTTCTGGGGGTAGCTAGCTTTAGCTTGGTACCTAGCTATCACCAATACAACCAGCCTGAAAACAATGACCATAGAAACTGCAATCATTTTCATTATTCTTAGCAATGATTTAGGAATCCATGTGAGTATTGTTGTTCGCCTATTGAAATTGAACTTCAGTTCATGAAAATAAATAGCTAGCCAGCTACTTAACCCTGTTGCCCAAAGCTAACATTATAAGCAGCCAGCTAGCTTCATCTGGCTCGGGGGGCTTGACTGGACCGGGTTATGTGTTGTGAAGCTAGCCAAGGATTAGGCACAATAGTGGAATTTGCTGTTTGCTTCAAAATAAAGGTATGTCATTGACAGTGATGCATATGAATACAAATAGTAGTATTATGCCATACTTTTATTTTGAAGGCTAACCGCAAGGTCCACTATTGTGGCTAATCCTTATTGTAGCTAGCTTCACAGATTGGTCCGACAACCATTCAACAAATAAGAACTGTCTTATAAATTAGGGTTAGCTAACTATAGCTACTGAAACAGATTATGTCGTGTTATTTGATGTGTATCTTTTTTGACACACAAAGACCCAAACGGCGTTCCATAGATATCCTGGTTGAGAATGAAACGACTGAACAACGGAACAGCACAGCACAGCAAGTAAGTGAAATAAATAGGTTTTGATTATGTTTTACTGGTAATGGGGACATACTTAAATGCCAAAAAAATTACTTTTTGGTGTGTGCGTGTGTGTATATATATATATATATATATATAACACCTTTATTTAACTAGGTAAGTCAGTTAAGAACAAATTCTTAAGGCTGCTAAAATGTTAAATATCAGTTATCGGTATCGATTTTTGGCCAAAAATGTCATATCGGTGCATCACTAGTGTGTGCCTTTCAAAATCATGTCAAATCAATTGAATTTGCCACAAGTGGACTCCAATTCAAGTTGTAGAAACATCTCAAGGGTGATCAATGAAAACAGGATGCACCTGAGCTCAATTTCAACTCTCAAAGCAAAGGGTCTGAAAACTTATGTAAAAGTATTTCCGTTTTTAAATTTGAATACATTTTCAAACTTTTCCAAAAACCTGTTTTCGCTTTGTCGTTATGGGGTATTGTATGTAGATGAGGATTTTCAAAATGTAATCAATTTTAGAATAAGACTGTAAACTAACATTTTGAAAAAGTCAAGGGGTCTGAATACTTTCCGAATGCAATGTATATTCTATAAATCCTATGATTCTATGTGGACAACACTGAGTCAAAGTACACACATTATATTATACTGTACTATCCTAGAAGCATGCACACACACACACACACACACACACACACACACACACACACACACACACACACACACACACACACACACACACACACACACACACACACACACACACACACACACTGTAACGGTTTTGACTTGAGGTTATTATTTATAGGGGTGCCAAGTAGGTTGTGCCTACCAGAGAAAACATTGGTTTCTCCTTTTGGTTTGGGAGGGAATGAGTCCCATCTGGTCCGTCAAGTCTACACCAATACAAAGGACTTGTGTAAATGTCAGGATGGAAATACACTTTTCATAAACCCTTAAAACATTGGAAAGAACTTCAAAAACAACTGTATTCTTTTGCGTGGGTTGTATTAACAACATAAATGATCACACACACACATAATATAACAAATAAAGAGCTCTGGTTCCTCCAGAAATGTCCTGTACCTCGGGCCTAAAAAGAGTCCAGCCCGGTAAAGAAGTTCAGGGACTCAAGTGACCTTAGTCACGCAATGTTGGTCCGTAGCGTAAACCCAGTATTAATCATACAATCAAAATAACACTTATTTTACAACACAACTATAAAGCGTATCAAAGACTAATACGTCCTCACTTGCAACTAACTACATAAATCACAGTATACATCACCCCAAAACAAATGAAATACCGTGTACAAAAAGGTTGTAGTCAGTCGGTCAGTCAGACAATCCGAAAAGGCCACGAAGAACAACGGAGAGGTGTAGTCCACAGACGCAAAGAGTGGAGTGAACTAGCTATTAGGCTACAAAACAAACAGAATAGCGACGCTTCAAGAACTGAGGGTTGAACACATCCTCATTCACGTCTCCATCACAACCCCACTTTTGCTCAGCTGATGCTGGCTATTTAATTGGGAATTAAAGGGGAAGCGCCCTATTGGAAAGAGAAGCACTATTTAATTGGGAATTTAAAGGGGAAGCGCCCTATTGGAAGGAGAAGCACTGAGACGGTTCAGAAGCATTCAGGGCCGTCACAACACACACACACACACACACACACACACACACACACACACACACACACACACACACACACACACACACACACACACACACACGACACGACACGACACGACACGACACGACACGACACAGCTGAAGCATGGAACAACATTCCCTCTAGTGCACACAACTAGAACTACCTGAGACCTCTCAACTGCACTGACTGTCGCTCCCTACATTTCCCTAGTTTAACACATGTGCTTTGTGTTTCCAGGGGGTCCTTAAAGACCTTTATCCACACTGTTCACCTGCTGCAGAAACAGACAGACCTGGGCCAGCTCCCTGTGGCTGATGTGCTCTACAAGTGAGTCTAGTATCCTTATGTCTGGATGTGCTTCGTGAGACACCCTTGTGTCCCTTCCCTGTCTTGCCGTGGTTGTGACCTCTCTCTCTCCCTGTCTGTCCCACCCAGACTCCTAGTGCTGGAGGGGGGGCCAGGCTCCCCGTCCTGTCTGCTCGGGGGCAAGCACAGCGTTTCCTGGGGCTTTGAGGACATGCTGCCTACACCTGACAGCAGCAATGGAGGGGCAGAGAGCAAAGGTAATCAAATCAAATCAAATTTTATTGTCACATACACATGGTAAGCAGATGTTAATGCGAGTGTAGCGAAATTATTGTGCTTCTAGTTCCGACAATGCAGTAATATCTAACAAGTAATCTAACAAAGTCACAACAACTACCGTATACATACAAGTGTAAAGGGATGAATAAGAACCTGCACATATAAATATATGGATGAGCGATGACTGTGCGGCATAGGCATGATGCAGTAGATGGTATATAATACAGTATATCCATATGAGATGAGTAATGTAGAATATGTAAACATTATTAAAGTGGCGTTATTTAAAGTGACTACTGATACCTTTATTAAGTCCATTTATTTAGGTGGCCAGAGATTGAGTCTGTATGTTGGCAGCAGCCTCTCTATGTTAGTGATGGCTGTTTTAACAGTCTGATGGCCTTGAGATAGAAGCTGTTTTTCAGCCTCTCGGTCCCAGCTTTGATGAACCTGTACTGACCTCGCCTTCAGTACAGGTGAACAGGCAGTGAATCGGGTGGTTGTTGTCTTTGATTATCTTTTTGGCCTTCCTTTTTGGCCTTCCTGTGACATCGGGTGCTGTAGGTGTCCTGGAGGGCAGGGAGTGCCCCCCGGTGATGCGTTGTGCAGACCGCACCACCCTCTGGAGAGCCTTGCGGTTGAGGGCGGTGCAGTTGCCGTACCAGGCGGTGATACAGCCCGACAGGATACTCTTGATTGTGCATCTGTAGAAGTGAAGAACACTATAAAAGTATGGGAGAAAACGAAATGGATTCTACAAAAAACAATATCCCACCCTAAAACACACCCTTATGGTGTCCTTGGATAGCTTTTCAGAATTAATCGATGAATTTGCCCACATGGAAAACTAAAGGCACAGAAATAATATATGACGTGGTAATAGGAAATACAATTATTTCCATGACAGAATTAAAAAGCTTTTGGTCATGTAGTGTATTACTATTATTATTATTATTATTATTATTAGTATATGTAAACACAAATTATCAATCGGACAATTAGGGCTATACTATGACTGTCACTGCTGTCTGCACCATGGTTCCTCACACTGGCGGGAAGATGTGAGAAAGCAAACGGATGGACATCGTCTTGTTGCCTCACCCCTTTCACTGTTGTTGTCCCTTGCTCTCTATACTGTCCTGACTCTTTCCCCTCCTTCCCTGTTTCTTTACCCCTCCTTCCATTTTTCTCCCTCTTCTGCTGTTTCTCACTCTGTCTCTGCCTCCTTCCCTGCTGTTGCAGACACAGACCTGGGGCGCTGTCTGGCCACAGACGGGCTCTATCTCTACACCACTAACTCCTTTGGGAGAGGAATCAGCAAGCTGGGCTCCGGTTTGCACGGGACACTGAGGTAACATGGCACCCCTGCTTTCATATGCAGAGGGAGCGATAATGCAGAGGGAGCGATAATGCAGAGAGATAATGCAGATTGGATGATAATGCAGAGAGATCGATAATGCGGATGGAATGACAATGCAGATGTAATGATAATGCGGAGAGAGTGATAATGCAGAGTGAGAGGAAAATGTATGTATATGCTGGAAGTAGAAGCCTAAGAGTTGTTGTCCATTAGTGTATGTATATATACAGTGGGGAGAACAAGTATTTGATACACTGACAATTTTGCAGGTTTTCCTACTTACAAAGCATGTAGAGGTCTGTAATTTTTATCATAGGTACACTTCAACTGTGAGAGAAGGAATCTAAAACAAAAATCCAGAAAATCACATTGTATGATTTTTAAGTAATTAATTTGCATTTTATTGCATGACATAAGTATTTGATACATCAGAAAAGCAGAACTGAATATTTGGTACAGAAACCTTAGTTTGCAATTACAGAGATCATACGTTTCCTGTAGTTCTTGACCAGGTTTGCACACACTGCAGCAGGGATTTTGGCCCACTCCTCCATACAGACCTTCTCCAGATCCTTCAGGTTTCGGGGCTGTCGCTGGGCAATACGGACTTTCGGCTCCCTCCAAAGATTTTCTATTGGGTTCAGGTCTGGAGACTGGCTAGGCCACTCCAGGACCTTGAGATGCTTCTTACGGAGCCACTCCTTAGTTGCCCTGGCTGTGTGTTTCGGGTCGTTGTCATGCTGGAAGACCCAGCCACGACCCATCTTCAATGCTCTTACTGAGGGAAGGAGGTTGTTGGTCAAGATCTCGCGATACATGGCCCCGTCCATCCTCCCCTCAATACGGTGCAGTCGTCCTGTCCCCTTTGCAGAAAAGCATCCCCAAAGAATGATGTTTCCACCTCCATGCTTCACGGTTGGGATGGTGTTCTTGGGGTTGTACTCATCCTTCTATTCCTCCAAACACGGCGAGTGGAGTTTAGAGCAAAAAGCTCTATTTTTGTCTCATCAGACCACATGACCTTCTCCCATTCCTCCTCTGGATCATCCAGATGGTCATTGGCAAACTTCAGACGGGCCTGGACATGCGCTGGCTTGAGCAGGGGGACCTTGCGTGCGCTGCAGGATTTTAATCCATGACGGCGTAGTGTGTTACTAATGGTTTTCTTTGAGACTGTGGTCCCAGCTCTCTTCAGGTCATTGACCAGGTCCTGCCGTGTAGTTCTGGGCTGATCCCTCACATTCCTCATGATCATTGATGCCCCACGAGGTGAGATCTTGCATGGAGCCCCAGACCGAGGGTGATTGACCGTCATCTTGAACTTCTTCCATTTTCTAATAATTGTGCCAACAGTTGTTGCCTTCTCACCAAGCTGCTTGGCTATTGTCCTGTAGCCCATCCCAGCCTTGTACAGGTCTACAATTTATCCCTGATGTCCTTACACAGCTCTCTGGTCTTGGCCATTGTGGAGAGGTTGGAGTCTGTTTGATTGAGTGTGTGGACAGGTGTCTTTTATACAGGTAACGAGTTCAAACAGGTGCAGTTAATACAGGTAATGAGTGGAGAACAGGAGGGCTTCTTAAAGAAAAACTAACAGGTCTGTGAGAGCCGGAATTCTTACTGGTTGGTAGGTGATCAAATACTTATGTCATGCAATAAAATGCTAATTAATTACTTAAAAATCATACAATGTGATTTTCTGGATTTTTGTTTTAGATTCCGTCTCTCACAGTTGAAGTGTACCTATGATAAAAATGACAGACCTCTACATGCTTTGTAAGTAGGAAAACCTGCAAAATCGGCAGTGTATCAAATACTTGTTCTCCCCACTGTATATACACACACACACACACACACACACACACACACACACACACACACACACACACACACACACACACACACACACACACACACACACACACACACACACACACTACCAGTCAAAAGTTTGGACACACCTACTCATTCAAGGGTTTTTCTTTATTTTAAAATGTTCTGCATTGTTGAATAACAGTGAATCAAAACTATGAAATAACACATATGGAATCATGTAGTAACCAAAGAAGTGTTAAACAAATCAAAATATATTTTATATTTTATATTTGAGATTCTTCAAAGTAGCCACACTTTGCCTTGATGACAGCTTTGCACACTTGGCATTCTCTCAACCAGCTTTACCTGGAATGCTTTTCCAACCATCTTGAATGAGTTCCCACATATGCTGAGCACTTGTTGGCTGCTTTTCCTTCACTCTGCGGTCCAACTCATCTCAAACCATCTCAATTGGGTTGAGGTCGGATGATTGTGGAGGCCAGGTCATTTGATGCAGCACTCCATCACTATCCTTCTTGGTCAAATTGCCCTTTCACAGCCTGGAGGTGTGTTTTAGGTCATTGTCCTGTTGAAAAACAAATGATAGTCAAACTAAGTGCAAAACAGATGGGAAGGCGTATCGCTGCAGAATGCTGTGGTAGCCATGCTGGTAAAGTGTGCCTTGAATTCTAAATAAATAACAAACAGTGTCACCAGCAAAGCACCCCCACAACATCACCCTCCTCCTCCATACTTCACGGTGGGAACCATACATGCGGAGATCATCCGTTCACCTACTCTGCGTCTCACAAAGACACGGCAGATAGAACCAAAAATCAAAAACTTATCCTCTGCAACAGAGTTAACTCTGGGTCTTCCTTTCCTGTGGCTGTCGTCATGAGAGCCAGTTTCATTATAGCGCTTGATGGTTTTTTACGACTGCACTTGAAGAAACTTTAAAAGTTCTTGAAATTTTCCGCATTGACTGACCTTCATGTCTTAAAGTAATGATGGACTGTCGTTTCTCTTTGCTTATTTGAGCTGTTCTTTCCATAATATGGACTTGGTCGTTTACCAAAATAGGGCTATCTTCTGTATACCACCCCTACCTTGTCACAACACAACTGATTGGCTCAAATGCATTAGGAAGGAGAGAAACTTTGTTTAACATTTTTTTGGTTACTACATGATTCCATATTTGTTATTTCATAGTTTTGATGTCACTATTATTCTACAATGTATAAAATAGTAAAATAAAGAAAAAACCTTGAATGAGTAGGTGTGTCCAAACTTTTGACTGGTACTGTATGTGTGTGTGTATATGTGTATATACACACACACACAAACAAATGTATGGGGGATTGGAAATTATACAGACAATTACATTGATGGAAGCCACAATCTATCTGCAATATCTACCCTCCCAAAAAGTGAGAGTGCCACACTAAAATACCCTTACCACAGGGACACCTCCTGTTCCCTTCTTCTGCCCTACTGGAAATCCCCCTCTGATTTCACTTTCTGAGCAAAATGTCATAGGAAATGGAGAGCCTGGTTTTGTGTTTGTGCAGAGGGTTTGTGTACTGTCGGAATGAGGAGTTTGAGGCGGGCTGGGTGGTGTTCAGCAGTGGCCGCCTTCTCCACCGCCCCGCCTCCTTTGATTTCAAGCCCCATCAGCTGTGCCACGTCATCGACCCCTTCACCCTTCAGGTACGCCAGCTGGCATCTAGCAACAGACTTCATGACGTCACTTATGATGACTCAATTACACAGTAGTGTATCTCCACTAAAAGACTGACTGTGCTCTTTCTACCCGTTTCAGGTGTGCCAGATCGTGTCAATGCCAGCCCACCACTTCCCTGTGGGCAGCAGCGTGACCACGCTGCACCTGTGCTCAGATGGAACCTACCTGTACTGGGTGTGGTCTCCCGCCAGCCTTAACGAGAAGACCCAGAAAGGCCACTCCATCTTCATGGATGTCTTTCAGCTGTCGGTAAGTGAGCATGCTTCATCTAGCCTCTCAACAATGCTTAGCAAAGCTCTTCCCTCGTTCCCCTCTCTCACCCCCCTGTCCCTCCTCCCCCCGGTGCAGCTGGAGACAGGGTTGTGTGTGGCAGACGTCCTGCAGGAGAGGGTGATCCTGACACGGAAGGAGGGCGAGTCTTCCAAGTGTCTAAACGAGCTGCTGCTGAGCCGCATGTCGCGCTTCCGCGCCTCCCACTCCGCCACGCTGGCCGCTCTCACCGGCTCTGCCATCTCCAACACTGTCAAGGAGGAGCAGTCCGGTAATACTCACACTCACACTCAATACTCATAATACACCCTCACTATTTAGATATATATACACATTGTTTCACACTCAATTAAATCAAATGTATTTATATAGCCCTTCGTACATCAGCTGATATCTCAAAGTGCTGTACAGAAACCCAGCCTAAAACCCCAAACAGCAAGCAATGCAGGTGTAGAAGCACGGTGGCTAGGAAAAACTCCCTAGAAAGGCCAAAACCTAGGAAGGAACCTAGAGAGGAACCAGGCTATGAGGGGTGGCCAGTCCTCTTCTGGCTGTGCCGGGTGGAGATTATAACAGAACATGGCCAAGATGTTCAAATGTTCATAGATGACCAGCGTGGTCAAATAATAATAATCACAGTAGTTGTCGAGGGTGCAGCACCTCAGGAGTAAATATCAGTTGGCTTTTCATAGCCGATCATTAAGAGTATCTCTACCGCTCCTGAGGTCTCTAGAGAGTTGAAAACAGCAGGTCTGGGACAGGTAGCACGTCCGTTGAACAGGCAGAACAGTTGAAACTGAAGCAGCAGCAATGCCAGGTGGACTGGGGACAGCAAGGAGTCATCATGTCAGGTCGTCCTGAGGCATGGTCCTAGGGCTCAGGTCCTCCGAGAGAGAGAAAGAAAGAGAGAATTAGACAGGACAAGTACTCTAGATATAACAAACTGACCCTAGCCCCCCGACACATAAACTAATGCAGCATAAATACTGGAGGCTGAGACAGGAGGGGTCAGGAGACACTGTGGCCCCATCCGATGATACCCCCGGACCGGGCCAAACGGGAAGGATATAACCTCACCCACTTTGCCAAGGCACAGCCCCCACACCACTAGAGGGATATCTTCAACCACCAACTTATCATCCTGAGACAAGGCCGAGTATAGCCCACAAAGATCTCCGCCACGGCACAACCCAAGGGGGGGGCGCCAACCCAGACAGGAAGATCACGTCAGTGACTCAACCCACTCAAGTGACGCACCCCTCCTAGGGACGGCATGAAAGAGCACCAGTAAGCCAGTGACTCAGCCCCTGTAATAGGGTTAGAGGCAGAGAATCCCAGTGGAGAGAGGGGAACCGGCTAGGCAGAGACAGCAAGGGCGGTTCATTGCTCCAGAGCCTTTCCGTTCAACTTCACACTCCTGGGCCAGACTACACTCAATCATAGGACCTACTGAAGAGATGAGTCTTCAATAAAGACTTAAAGGTTGAGACCGAGTCTGCGTCTCTCACATGGGTAGGCAGACCATTCCATAAAAATTGAGATCTATAGGAGAAAGCCCTGCCTCCAGCTGTTTGCTTAGAAATTCTAGGGACAATTAGGAGGCCTGCGTCTTGTGACCGTAGCGTACATGTAGGTATGTACGGCAGGACCAACTCGGAAAGATAGGTAGGAGCAAGCCCATGTAACGCTTTGTAGGTTAACAGTAAAACCTTGAAATCAGCCCTTGCCTTAACAGGAAGCCAGTGTAGGGAGGCTAGCACTGGAGTAATATGATTTTTTGGGGGGGTTCTAGTCAGGATTCTAGCAGCCGTATTTAGCACTAACTGAAGTTTATTTAGTGCTTTATCCGGGTAGCCGGAAAGTAGAGCATTGCAGTAGTCTAACCTAGAAGCAACAAAAGCATGGATTAATTTTTCTGCATCATTTTTGGACAGAACATTTCAGATTTTTGCAATGTTACGTAGATGGAAAAAAGCTGTCCTTCAAACAGTCTTGATTTGTTCGTCAAAAGAGAGATCAGTGTCCAGAGTAACGCCGAGGTCCTTCACAGTTTTATTTGAGACGACTTTACAACCATCAAGATTAATTGTCAGATTTAACAGAAGATCTCTTTGTTTCTTGGGACCTAGAACAAGCATCTCTGTCTTGTCCGAGTTTAAAAGTAGAACGTTTTCAGCCATCCACTTCCTTATGTCTGAAACACAGGCTTCTAGCGAGGGCAATTTTGGGGCTTCACCATGTTTCATTGAAATGTACAGCTGTGTGTCATTTGCATAGCAGTGAAAGTTAACATTATGTTTTCGAATGACATCCCCAAGAGGTAAAATATATAGTGAAAACAATAGTGGTCCTAAAACGGAACCTTGAGGAACACCGAAATGTACAGTTGATTTGTCAGAGGACAAACCATTCACAGAGACAAACTGATATCTTTCCGACAGATAAGATCTAATTAAATGTGTAATAACCAGGCAGTGAAAATGATGATTGAATCCATTATCCTCATCACATTGTGCGATTCACACTTCACGTCCCTTAGTCCTGTATATTTATGTTGTGTGTTGAAGCATGTCTTTGCTCCTCTTCCACAGCAGTGAACACTAGCTGTGGCCTCCCTCTGAAGACTCTGAGGAAGACGCCCATGTATGTGTGTGGGACCTCTCTGGTGATGCTGGCATCTCCGCCCGGCGTGTCTGGCAGTTCTACCACACGCTCCCTGTTTGGAGGCACCAGCGGTCTGTCCTCCCTGAAAAGTAAGAGCAGACATGTTCATCTTCACTGGGAATCTCTGTTGTGTTTTTAAGTCTCTTTTCTTTCTACTGTCAGTGGCATGTTTGTTGACTGCTTTCCTCTCTTTCTCTGATCAGTCCTCTCCTCCAGTCTGGTGTTCAACCTAGCTGATGGTCAGTTCAGCAGCCGGGCAGACCTCATTGATGCCCCTGGCAGTTCTCTGGGCAGGGGTGCCCAGGTGGCAGGGCTAGGTAAGCTCCTGTTCAGGAATTAGGTTTTTTCTGTGTGAGCTGAAATGTATAAAGTGCAGCACTTATTTGTGTTGTAACCTCTGCACCCTTTCCTATGTGCTATAGGAGCCTGCTATGACGCCCTCAACAACTTGATCTGGACCTGCTCCAGTGACTACATGGACCAGTGGTGTAACCCTGGCAACCAGGCCTTCCATCACATGTGCCATAGGCTTGGCGTCAGCAATGTCATCAAAGAACCCAAAGGTAACCAAAACAGCCCTAATCCTGTTTGTCAATCGACGCTGACCTCAAGTGATGTGCTGCAGAATCATAGGCTAAATAGTGTCTGAACCAGCTTCTTCATTCACGTCAGATCAGGCAGTTAATAGTTACTACCCTCCCTTCCTCTTTCTCCCTGCTGCAGAGGAGACCGTGGCCACCGGTGAGGTGATCAACCAGCTGCTTCACCATGTGGGCGCTATGTGCATCCACCAGCTCAACCTGCTGGCAGCCAGCAGTAGCCTGCCCCTGGGCACCCTCCTGGGCAAGCAGCACCCCATCGATGCTCGCCACTTCAGCAGCATATGTGACATCATGGAGAAAGCCATGGTCAATGGGGACAGCTGCATCATCCGCTGCATCCTGGTGGTGTTCCAGGTATGGTGGAGCTGGAGGTCCAGCCTGGAGTCCAACTGACGTCTAAATCACTCATATTTACACGTTGGTGTTTGTCGTTCAGGTGGTGTTCAGGTTCTTCAACCCTCAGTCGGAGCAGAACAGGGAGAGCGTGCGGCGTTCAGGTCTGCTCCTGTGGCAGCTGCTCATGGCACCGGTGGATCAGATCGGACCAGAGATCCAGGCAGAAGTGTGCCTGGCTATCAGGTAAACACAACTCAGTACAGCACAAATCCATAACCATAAACACAGGACACACATAAAGACCTGGACTTTGAGACAACTATCGGTCCCTTGATTGACATCTACTGTCTCGGTCTCTATCTCTCCCTCTCTGTAGCTCGGGTTTGAATACCTTGTATCAGGGGGAGTCTGAACTCAACAACCTGCTGAAGCTGGTCCTGACAGAAGGTGATAGTTGCAACCTACTCATTGGGCTTTATGTACACTCTTAACACATTCTAGTCATCTTCGTATAGGGCTTGTATCTGGTACAATGTAATCGCTGAATGTGGTCTGTGTGTATCTGTGTGATCTTTAGGGGAGAGGAACAGTGGTCTGTCTCAGCTCCGTGATGTCATCCTCACCAACCTGGCTGACCAGCTGCAGAAAAATCGATTTGGGAGTGACGAAGATGACCACTACAGGTAGAGCACAGCTATTGCAGAGATTTGCTCAACACTTTGCAATTTCATGCATTCCTGCTTGAAAAATAACTCCCAATTCCTCCCCTAACCAGAGCTAAAGGGTTTCACTGAGTAACCTGATGCCATAAAATGTTCTATCCCATTAATAATAATGCAATATGACACTGTCTCTCTGTATTAGAGGGTTGTTCAGCTGAATCAGTCTGAGTATCTCTCTCCTGTGTTTCCCCTTCAGACTCAGTGATGAACTCCTGCACAGCATCCTGAAAACCGTTGTCCGTGAATCCTGCCGTCTTATCACCAAATGTCAGACTGTCGCCAGGGACGACTTCCAGAAGCTTCTCTCCACTGTGCCAGTATGTGTCTCTGTCGCTGCTCAACTACACCGAGGATCAACTGGGCTTTGTCTGGTCAGACCGTCCGTTGACTAATCAGCAGTAGATTGTGTGTTGCCTCTTGCATACTGACTTCCCTCCTCCCCTTCTACCAGGTGGCCTCATCAAGCCTGCGCTACCTCATGGCCATTCAGAACCACCTGCTTAGCAACACTGTTCTGATCTGCCCCGACGACAACGACGACAGTGACAACTCCCTACAAGGGGAAACAATGAAGGTACAGGTAAACACCCCCTTTAAATACCCCTACTGCTGTCTGTCCATGTGGAGTCCATATGTCCGCCCCTCTCTTCTCTTCCTCTCTCTCTCGCTCTCCCTCTCTCTCTCTCTGAGCGGGTCCTCAATTGCTGCAGCAATGGAGCAAGGAAATGTTCAATCATGACACAGCATAGCCACCCCATTTAGCATATTCAACAGTAAGCCCTTTTTTCTTAGTGCTTTTATCTATGGGTGTTTGTTTTCTTACCCACAGGCACATAGTATAGCTGCGACTGTACATTTTTTTGGAATTCATGTAGTTGTTTTTCCTGTTGTAAGCAAGTAGGCACTGTTACGGAAGCATTGCCTTTTCTGTGTGTGGTTCCCAGGAGCTGCAGACCAGCATCCTGTCGCTGGCCACCAAGATCCTGGTGGGGTGTGACGAGGTGCTGGAGAGCCTGCAACAGGTGACCACTGCCCTCATCAACAGTGACATCACCGATCGAGAGACCAGGTGACCATCACCACTCCCCTCTCTGCTTTACCTGTCTACCTGTTGCCTGTCTACCTGTCATTTTACCTGTTGTCTGCTTACCCCTAGCCCTCAACCTGTTGCCTGTGTATCTGCATGTTCCCTTTCTGTCTGCCTCTTCTTATACATACCTCTCATATCACATTTCTCTCTCATTCTCTTTCCTCCTCTTCCTCTCTCCTCCTTGTCCCTACTCTTCTTCTCTCCTCCTCCCCCTCTCCCCTCTTCCTCTCCTCCTGGGCCGCAGGCTGAAGGGCTTGGAGCAGATTACCAAGGCTACAATGCTGGGGCACCTGCTGCCGGTTCTGCTCACCTCTCTGATGCACCCCAACCTGCAGACACTTGCGCTCGCCGACGCCCTCATGCCCCAACTAGTGCAGCTAGTCCTCTACACCAGCCAGGTGGGGGCACTCAAACAGTCTCACCTCAATGCAGATATTCTTCTCTGGTTTAGAACTTGTGGCCGTCATCTCTAGTTTCTGTGGTGGAATATGGGTAGACATATGGTGATTGTTAAATGAAGGTTGATGATAATTTGGAAGGAGAATGAGTATGTATTTATATGGGTTTCCTCTGGTCATTTCCCAGACTGCTCTGCTGCTCAAGACCCAGTCTCCTCTCTTCACTGACAGCACTCCATTGGTTGGAGGGCCGCTGGGCCAAAAGACGCCTGCTGCTGCTGATGACAGGTAAGTGCACACACGGTCGTCTGTGTAGGCCAGGTTTATCAGGACCATAAGCCTGGTTTTCCAAGTGTGTTTGTGTATCTGTCCCTGACGACTGTTCCTCTGTCCCTGACGACTTTCTCTGTCGCCGATGACGGTCTGTCCTTCTCCAGCTTTAGA
Source organism: Salvelinus alpinus (assembly GCF_045679555.1). NCBI lineage: Eukaryota > Metazoa > Chordata > Actinopteri > Salmoniformes > Salmonidae > Salvelinus > Salvelinus alpinus. The sequence continues at coordinate 32,547,286 of NC_092104.1, forward strand.
ATCCTAGATGAGCGGGAGGAGCCAGGCTTCCTAACAGGCCTGAAGATCCCTGCGCCGTGGGCTGCTGGGAAGACGGTGGAGACGGTCCACCCGGTGCGAGACAACTATAAGTTCAAAGAGACGGTACACATTCCAGGAGCACGCTGCCTTTACCTGCGCTTCGACTCCCGCTGCTCCTCACAGTACGACTACGACAAGGTGACCAATCCCTGCACCTCTACACCCCACATCATGTTTCCTTGGTAAAGCTATGGCATAACATGTGAAGTATTGCAAAGCTCTATGAGGAAGAGTATTTACTTGATCTTTTCTCTCTGATGTTCCAGTTGGTGATGTATGCCGGGCCCAACACTAACAGTCGCAAGGTGACTGAGTATGGAGGCAACACTCTGGGCTATGGCAGTCGCAGTGTCCTAGGGACAGGTTGGCCCAAAGACCTGGTCAAGGTGGAGGGGGACACAGTGACGTTCTCCTTTGAGATGAGGAGTGGGCGCGAGCACAACACCCCAGACAAAGCCATGTGGGGGTTCTCCTGCACTGTCCGAGCCCAGGTACACACAGCTGTGAAGTTGTAAAATACCGCATGAGTTCTGGCATGTTGCTGCCATGTTGGACATACACACCTAGACGTTGTTACAGTGTTACATTGAACTGTCTCTGTTTTCCCACTCCAGGAGTCATCGGAGGATGTCTCTGGGGGTCTCCCCTTCCTGGCAGACCTGGCGTTGGGTCTGTCTGTACTAGCCTGCTCCATGCTCCGCATCCTCTACAACGGACCTGAAGTAACCCGAGAGGAGGACGCTTGCCATGACCTGCTCTGCTCCAAGCTGCTCCAAAGGTGACACAGCATAAATGGAGAATGATACAGAGCACATCCTATAGATAGCGCAAATGCACTGCAATGTAGAAGCACAGTCGTATAACCACTGTAATAAGAATAAATTAGTCAAATGACGTGTGACACAGCAGAGACTATCTGTTTTGTGTTTCCTTCAGGTGCCAATGGCAGGTGGAGGCTAATGGTGCCCTCTCTCCAGCCCTCACCCCCAGCCCCTCACCCTTACCCCTCACCATCGAGGAGGACCAGGAGTTCACCTACCCCTCTGATGTCCTCATCCCTCCCCCGGGCCTCATGCCTGGGGCCTACTTTGACCTGCCCCGTATCCGCCTGCCTCCAGGAATCATGGGCCGGCTACGAGAGGTGTCCGGCAGGGGGCGACCACAGTTCCGTCCCAGCATCAAGTGAGAAGGGGTGACGATATATACGGCAGGCTTGCACAACTGCCATCCTAATTCTATTTTAACCAGTCATTACTGTCTTTCTTTTCCTCCCCCTTTCTCTCTGACTTGCCCGTGTCAGGGAGGTGATCAGGCCAGACGTTATGGAGGAGGTCATAGTGTCGTGTGTGATAAAGCATCTGACGCTGGTGGATGCTCTCCAGTCACTCGTCAACTTCCAGTACCGCGAGGAGCACGCTGAGGAGTACGACCTGCTCTGTAAGATCATGGCCGAGACTTTCAAGAAGATCAACGCCATGGAGCGCCAGCTGCAGGTACACAAGTGGCACAGTTCAGCTTTTCCCTCTCCAAGTGTGTGTATGTGTGTATAACTTTGTCTGTTGCCCCCCCCCTCAGAGTGTAGCAGAGCTGGAACAGAAGTGGCAGAACGAGGTGGAGGAAGCTCAGCAGGGAAAGCTAGAGAACAATGCTCCATTCTTCCATGACTACCACTTCTTTGAGGTACACATCCCTCTACCTCTAATTCTCCACAGATTCTCTTAAAATTGTTCACTGTTCAGCTCACATAATTTGTTTTTGTTTCCCCAGAACAAAATGAAGGAACTAGAATTGCTGTGTTCACTAAAAGAGGTCCCACTGGACTGCAGTGATTTGGAAAACGTTGTCCTCACGCTGAGGTAAGAGAAGAGCGACGTGACAATACAGATGTTGACTGATGAGGTAACATCTACACTGCTTTCGAAGACTCCATGTTGTCTTCTGGTTTGTGATCATCTGAATTTCTCCACAGGGAGAAGTTCTTCCAGGAGGTGAACTCTGTCCACCTAAAAGGTGCTGTGCCGCTGACCAAAACCAAAGCCCTGGTGAAGAGCCTGATGAACCGCACAGAGCTGCTGCTCCACGTCACCATCGCTCCTCACTGCAGGAGCCTGAACACCACGCCTGCTGGCACGCCAGGTACAACTCAGCTTACACCTTCCTACATTATACCTCCCCAACCTACTGCACCTCCCCAACCTACTGCATCTCCCCAACCTACTGCACCTCCCCAGCCTACTGCACCTCCCCAACCTACTGCACCTCCCCAACCTACTTCACCTCCCCAACCTACTCCACCTCCCCAACCTACTGCACCCCCCCAACCTGCACCTCCCCAGCTACTGCACCTCCCCAGCCTACTACACCTCTCCAACCTGCACCTCCCCAACCTACTGCACCTCCCCAACCCACTGCACCTCCCCAGCTACTGCACCTCCCCAACCTACTGCACCTCCCCAACCTGCACCTCCCCAGCCTATAGCACCTCCCCAACCCGCACCTCCCCAGTCTACTGCACCTCCCCAACCTGCACCTCCCCAGCCTACTGCACCTCCCCAACCTACTGCACCTCCCCAGCCTACTACACCTCCCCACCCTACTCCACCTCCCCAACCTACTGCACCTCCCCAGCTTACTGCACCTCAACAACCTACTGCACCTCCCCAACCTACTGCACCTCCCCAGTCGACTGCACCTCCCCAGTCTACTGCACCTCCCCAGCCTACTGCACTTCCCCAACCTACTGCACCTCCCCAACCTACTTCACCTCCCCAACCTACTCCACCTCCCCAACCTACTGCACCTCCCCAACATGCACCTCCCCAGCTACTGCACCTCCCCAGCCTACTACACCTCTCCAACCTGCACCTCCCCAACCTACTGCACCTCCCCAACCCACTGCACCTCCCCAGCTACTGCATCTCCCCAACCTACTGCACCTCCCCAACCTGCACCTCCCCAGCCTATTGCACCTCCCCAACCCGCACCTCCCCATCCCACTGTACCTCCCCAACCTGCACCTCCCCAACCTACTGCACCTCCCCAACCTGCACCTCCCCAGCCTACTGCACCTCCCAGTCTACTGCACCTCCCCAACCTGCACCTCCTCAGCCTACTACACATCCCCACCCTACTCCACCTCCCCAACCTACTGCAACTCCCCAGCCTACTGCACCTCAACAACCTACTGCACCTCCCCAACCTGCACCTCCCCAGCCTACTGCACCTCCCCAACCTACTGCACCTCCCCAGCCTACTACACCTCCCCACCCTACTCCACCTCCCCAACCTACTGCACCTCCCCAGCTTACTGCACCTCAACAACCTACTGCACCTCCCCAACCTACTGCACCTCCCCAGTCGACTGCACCTCCCCAGTCTACTGCACCTCCCCAGCCTACTGCACTTCCCCAACCTACTGCACCTCCCCAACCTACTTCACCTCCCCAACCTACTGCACCTCCCCAACATGCACCTCCCCAGCTACTGCACCTCCCCAGCCTACTACACCTCTCCAACCTGCACCTCCCCAACCTACTGCACCTCCCCAACCCACTGCACCTCCCCAGCTACTGCACCTCCCCAACCTACTGCACCTCCCCAACCTGCACCTCCCCAGCCTATTGCACCTCCCCAACCCGCACCTCCCCAACCTGCACCTCCCCAACCTACTGCACCTCCCCAACCTGCACCTCCCCAGCCTACTGCACCTCCCAGTCTACTGCACCTCCCCAACCTGCACCTCCCCAGCCTACTACACCTCCCCACCCTACTCCACCTCCCCAACCTACTGCAACTCCCCAGCCTACTGCACCTCAACAACCTACTGCACCTCCCCAACCTGCACCTCCCCAGCCTACTACACCTCCCCACCCTACTCCACCTCCCCAACCTACTGCACCTCCCCAGCCTACTGCACCTCCCCAACCTGCACCTCCCCAGCCTACTACACCTCCCCACCCTACTCCACCTCCCCAACCTACTTCACCTCCCCAACCTACTGCACCTCCCCAACCTACTTCACCTCCGCAACCTACTGCACCTCCCCAACCTGCACCACCCCAGCTACTGCACCTCCCCAGCCTACTGCACCTCCCCAACCTGCACCTCCCCAGCCTACTGAACCTCCCCAGCCTACTGAACCTCCCCAGCCTACTGCACCTCCCCATCCCACTGCACCTCCCCAGCCTACTACACCTCCCCAACCTGCACCTCCCCATCCCACTGCACCTCCCCAGCCTATTGTACCTCCCCAGCCTACTGCACCTCCCCATCCTACACCTCCCTAGCCTACTGCACCTCCCCAACCTACTGCACCTCCCCAGTCTACTGCACCTCCCCAGTCTACTGCACCTCCCCAGCCTACTGCACCTACCCAGCCTACTGCATCTCCCTAGACTACTATAGCTTACACCTGCTCCTCTATAGCCCTCCCTGATTTACTTTGACTGCCTGCATGTAGTATGATGAAATAGAGGTAACCAATACTGGCTTTTTGTTGTTGCAGCCTGTAAGTCTGTGTCAGACACTAAGACGGTGGTCCCCGGGGTGAAGCAGCCAGTCTTCCTGCGCAGCATGTCTGCACCCTCCGACCTGGAAATGATTGCCAACCAGGACCTGGAGTTCACACACAGCAGCCAAAGGTTCTCTGTACACTGAACTGTTTTTGATGACACCAAGAAAGTGGATTACAAGCGTAACTACACTAAGTTGATGATGAATGGAGAGAGTACTCACCCCTCCACTTTGTTGTCCACCCCTACTGTAGGAGGCGACACCACCCTACCAGTCACCGCAGCAGCTCCTTCACACTGCTGCAGTCTCTAGCCATGGAGGACTGCCGGGACAAGCCAACGTACAGTGTGCTGCTGGGACAGCTCTTTGCCTTCATTGGGACCACGCCCGACCAGTCAGTAAGTCCAGCCCTCCAACACAAAGTCACTGCACATACACACTGTAATTGTTTTTGGTGCCAAATGATTAGAGAAGATGAGTCTACTCATATTTTACCCTAATTCTTCCTCCTCCAGGTGTCCAGCAGCAGTTTCCTGTCTGCGGCTCAGACACGGTGGAGGCGGGGCAGCACGAGGAAGCAGGCCTTGGTTCACATGAGGGAGCTGCTCACCGCCGCAGTCAGGGTGGGCGGGGTCACTCATCTGGTGGGCCCTGTTACCATGGTGCTGCAGGGAGGGCCCAGGTAAGGGATGTACACAGACACACTCACACACAAACCTACCATCAATTAACATTCTGAATGAAAATGTAGTTTTCTAAATGTATGTGTATCTGTGTGTGTCCTCTGCAGGATCGAGGAGCTGACCTGTGGGGGAATGGTGGAGCAGGTGCAGGAGGCCTTTGGGGAGACCATGACGTCTGTAGTGTCACTATGTGCGCGCTACCCCATCGCTTGTGCTAACAGTATCGGCATGCTCTGCACCATCCCCTATACCAGGCAAGAAAATTATTCTCCATCTTCCTCATGCTACTCTTGGGAAACTGTTTTGTAACTGCTTTTGTAACAAACAACTTAACTCATTCTCCTGGCACCCAAAAATGCCTTACTTCCAATAATTGCCATCCTCCAAACCCCAACCCGTGTGGTCCTGTGTTCCTGTAGGAGTGAGGAGCAGTGCCTGGTGCGCAGTGGTCTGGTCCATCTGATGGACCGCCTGTGCAGCCTGAGTGGCCAGAGGGACTGCAGCTCCAATGAGAAGCAAACCAAGAAGCAGAAGGTGGCCACCATGGCCTGGGCTGCCTTCCAGGTGCTGGCCAACCGCTGCATCGAGTGGGAGAAGGTGGAAGGTATGCAATATAGTTTTTTATCAGCTTGTGAAGCAGGTATCTCACTCCAAGAAATTAAGAGAACTTCAGCACTCAAGCAGAACATGTAAGAACATTTCAGTTTCCAATATCTTGATATTGCACTGTGCCTTTAGCTGAAGAGGAAGGTTTGAAAGACGGTCTTAATGTCTTCAGGGTCTACTATCAAAGTGAGGACAAGATGCAGAAGAATAGTTGGAGGTAAAAGTTAGGCAAGCTTGGCAAAAGTTGAATTAGGTTACTAATTCAGAAACCAGGTTAAAGATGGGTGGATTTAAAATAGCTTATGTTCAGAAACATAAGTATGACTTCATCTTTGAGGACCTTTGAATACAGATAATCAGACTTTAAGATGCAACCTCACATCAGTGTTTTTTTACAATAATAATCAGTGTGTGGTGATTCTAGCTACTACAGAAATCCCTCTACCCCTTTCTTAAGGTGGTTCTACAGATGCGGTGCACTCGGGTCTGGCCCGGCAGGTATCCAGCCTGCTGACCAACCACCTGGCCAGAGCCACAGAGTGCTGTGGGAACCAGGCAGCAGGGAACGACGCCCTGCAAGATGTCCTCAGCCTGCTCAACGACCTGTCCAGGTAAACACCACCAGACAACAGGACAACACCTTAAACAAACTCCTATCAACATGAGGGCTCAATGTTATTTTGTGTTCTGTGTTTTAGAAATGACTGTTAGGTTTTCGTTTTCTAATTATTCCTGACTGTCTGTTGCTTCTCCAGGAGCCACATAGGGAAGGCAATCCTGAGCCAGCCAGCCTGTGTGTCCAAGCTCCTGTCCCTGCTGCTGGACCAGCGGCCGTCTCCCAAGCTGGTGCTGATCATCCTGCAGCTGTGCCGCGCTGCCCTGCCCCTGATGAGTGTGGAGGACTGTGGCAACGTGGCGCTGCCCGCCTGGAGCTACTCCATCAACACCCTGGATGCTGAGCAGCAGGACGCCGCCGACCCCGCCTCGCGCATTGCAGCCCTGCTGCTGGCCAAGCTGGCTGACTACGTAGTACCAGGTAGGAGCCTTTGGTCTCGACATGTTGGTCAGGAGATCTCTGGTCTCAGTTAGTGATCTTTCTAACACCATGTCCCTCACCAGGCTGCCAGACCCTGCTGTCCCCCAGCTCCTCAGAGCCAGACACCAGCCTGAGCCGCTCCAGCCCCAAGGGAACCCTGAAGTCTGATAAGGACGCTGGGGAGGAGAGCGAGGCTGTGGATGGCAAACTGTCCATATTTATCCACAAGAGGGAGGACCAGTCCTCTCATGAGGTGCTCCAGCCACTGCTCAGGTAAGACTCATCATAATACCTCCTGACACCTTTTGTGTGCCAAACCATCCATAAAGTTTCTCTGACACATTCTTTCTGGTGGCCTGCAGCAGTTCAGAGGGCCGGCCATTCCGCCTTGGAACTGGAGCAAACATGGAGAAAGTGGTGAAGATGGACAGAGACATGACCAAGGTCAGGCCTGTTTAATGTGACTTCATATGTCATTTGGCTGTCACTAAGTGAAAGAAAATGTTTAACTTGTGAAGGCATGTTCATTAATCATACCATTATTCCTGGCTAATCTGCTCCTTCACCCCACCAGAGTGGTAGCTGTGAGGTAATCACAGAGGAGGCTGCAGCCGCCCTGAGGAAGGCCAATAAGTGGGCCCAGTCTGGGCTGATAGTCAGCGTGGGCCCGCCTGTGGAGGCTCTGGCACAGGAGGCCGCTGGAGGAGTCACCACGGGGGACAAGAAGAAGACCGCTCAGACCGCTGTGTGTCGGGACAGGAACTCTGAACTGGCTAGGTCAGTCTGACTCGAGCTGTGCAAATGTTAGATTATGCATTTTTCATAACAGTAATACTAGTGGATTAGAAACTATCATAACACTGTTCCACTAGTAATACTAGTAGAACATAAGAAAACTGTCACATAACTGCATTCCTATGTAGGGCTTCATTTATTATTACCCCACTAGATATTACAGGTGCAAGTACAATATTTCATTTTTTTATTTCGAGAAGCATCCAACCCTGTTATCAGAACTTGACTGTAATGTCATCTTCACTGAAGACTATGATAATATCCACTTAGGATAATGTTTGTATTTATGTTATGAGAGGTTGACTGCTGATGATTAACTACTAATGGCAATGAACTCTTTCTAAGTGGGCAATTTTTTTTATTTTTTTTTACAGAAATCAAAGAACCTTTGCTTGCATGCTTTTTCATTTGAACAGGGAGAACTATCGACAACCCAAAGAGAGGGCCTGGTTACATTACTATTGGAGCATGAGGCAAATGGCCAATATAAAAGCCCTGTACACCTCAACTGGAGACCTCTCGCTTTATTGTGCTGTGACACCCGTATTCTATCAAAATGTTAAGCACTTAGAATGGTGCACCTCAATATTAGGAAGCTTTTCCTAATGTTTTGTATACTCAGTGGAGGTACAAATCATAAGTCAAATCAGTTACTGGCAGCAAAAGAATACGATCCTTGACTTTGGCGATGTCATTTACAAAATAGCCTCCAACACTCTAGTTAGCAAACTGGATGTAGTCTATCACAGTGCCATCCGTTTTGTCACCAAAGCCCCATATACTACCCACCACTGCGACCTGTATGCTCTCGTTGGCTGGCCCTCACTAGATATTCGTCGCCAAACCCACTGGCTCCAGGTCATCTATAAGTCTTTGCTAGGTAAAGCCCCACCTTATCTCAGCTCACTGGTCACCATAGTAACACCCACCCGTAGCACTCGCTCCAGCAGGTATATCTCACTGGTCATCCCCAAAGCCAACACCTCCTTTGGCCGCCTTTCCTTCCAGTTCTCTGCTGCCAATGACTGGAACGAATTGCAAAAATCACTAAAGCTGTAGTCTTATATCTCCCTCTCTAACTTTAAGCATCAGCTGTCAGAGCAGCTTACCTGTACCTGTACATAGCCAATCTGTAAATAGCACACCCAACTACCTCATCCCCCATATTGTAATTTATCCTCTTGCTCTTTTGCACTTCAGTATCGCTACTTGCATATTCATCATCTGCACATCTATCACTCCAGTGTTAATGATAAATTGTCATTAGTTCGCCTCTATGGCCTATTTATTGCCTTACCTCCCTACTCTTCTACATTTGCACACACTGTACGTAGAATCTTCTATTGTGTTATTAATGGTATGTTTGTTTGTGTAACTCTGTGTTGTTGTTTTTGTTGCACTGCTTTGCTATATCTTGGCCAGGTCGCAGTTGTACATGAGAACTTGTTCTCAACTAGCCTACCTGGTTAAATAAAGGTGAAATCATTTTTTTAAAATTCCAACGGAATGGAAGAAAAAGTTAAGAGAAAGAAAATAGAAACTGTTTGTAGGCATATTAAATCTCAGATGTTTAACGAGAGAAAATTAGTAAAGATGTATCATTTTGATATGTTTGATAGGTTTGATTTATAAAACATCATTAGACTCCACTATCTGAATGTTTCAATTGAAGATATTGTACAAATTTTTGGCTACTAACAAGATGTTACTGTCACGGATCCCTCTGGAACTTTCATTGATCACACCTGTCCCCTATTCCCACTGATTGTATTTGTATATATGTGCCCTTTGTTCACCATGGTGCTGTCCATTATTGTTACAATGTCCGTTGGTGCGTGTGAGTACCTGTGCTGTGTGTTTTGGGCTTTCGTGCCTGTGTGGATTGCGCAGATGATTACGGGTCTCGTCCCGTGTGTTAATCATTGTGCGCGTGTGTTTTTTATTCAAGGTACTCCTCACTCTTTTGTTTGGGTTTCAACCCTGTGTTTTTGAATAGTGTTTGTTTGGTCTTCGTTCCCGTGCCTTTACACGGCTCGCCGTAATGTGTGCTAAATGAAAAAAACTATTACGCATTCCTGCATCTGTCTCCCGATCCTTCATGCCAACGTGACAGTTACAAATATAACAAATTAAAGAGAAGAAATAACCACCCCAAAAATGTCAAAGTATTTTTTATAATAAAGAAACCTTTTAATAATGAAAAATAGTTTAGTCCCCAAAATGTGTCAAGGTAAAAAAATAAAAATAAATGTAACACCGGGGAGAGGGGTTCTGAGCGGTCTCCTCTCTCTCCCTACACTGTTCAGGTCCGACCCAATCAGGCCCTTCATCAGTGGCCATGTGGCCAACAGTATGGCTGCTGAGGTTATCGCCCTGCTGCACAGCCTGCTCACAGCACCTGAATCCAACACTGCCCAGATCTGGACCAGCACTGCAGAGAAGGTAAAGCGCCATCAGAATGCATAGGTTTTTGAGGCAGCTGCAGCCATTTTAAGATCTACTTGGCAATGCTAGATCCATGTAATTCTAAGAATATACTGTATATGAAGGTCATAGTGATAACACATGGATTTAACGCTGCTGATGACTGTGCCAGGTGCTGTCCAGAGCACTGATGTTCATCCCACAGCTGGGGAAGTATGCTGAGAGCATCCTGGAGAACGGTAGCAGCAGCAGCAGGAAGCTGGCCAAACTCCAGGCCATCGGCAGGCAGGCTGTAGCGGCACTCTGCGCCCTTGGAGGCTTCAAAGAAACCATCAAGATCGGCTCAGAGGTCCAGGTGGGTTAGGAGATGAGCAGAAGTTGATAGATCCATTAGTAGACTTAGCAATACAAATTGTACCTGTCTCTGAAATGCACATGCTGTCTGCCAACAACACTATACCAGGCCAATAGTGCTGTGGGCAGAAAGATCTATAGTAGTGAATGGTCTATCAGTGAATGTTTCTCTTCATGGTCCCTCTGCTTCCTCAGGTGGTGGGTAAAGGAGTGCTGGACAGCGTGGGCCTGGTCATGTCCATCAATGAGCAGGAGGGCCTCGCCACAGTAAAGTTCCCTTCCTGCGAGTACAAGAAGGCCTGCAAGGCCTCCGACATCCTGACGGTGCCCATCTCCCGCCTCTGCACTCCCCGCTCTGAGGTAAGGACAGGGAGGTTTAGAGAAGTAACACATGCAACTAACACATGTAACTAACACATACAACTAACACGTGTAACTAACACATACAACTAACACGTGTAACTAACACATACAACTAACACATGTAACTAACACATGTAACTAACACATGTAACTAACACATGTAACTAACACATACAACTAACACGTGTAACTAACACATACAACTAACACATGTAACTAACACATGTAACTAACACATGTAACTAACACATACAACTAACACGTGTAACTAACACATACAACTAACACGTGTAACTAACACATGCAACTAACACATGCAACTAACACATACAACTAACACATACAACTAACACATGTAACTAACACATGTAACTAACACATGCAACTAACACATGCAACTAACACGTGTAACTAACACATGTAACTAACATGTGTAACTAACACATACAACTAACACATGTAACGAACACATACAACTAACACGTGTAACTATCACATACAACTAACACATGTAACTAACACATACAACTAACACATGTAACTAACACATACAATTAACACGTGTAACTAACACATGCAACTAACACATGTAACTAACACATACAACTAACACATGTAACTAACACATGCAACTAACACATGTAACTAACACATGCAACTAACACATGTAACTAACACATGTAACTACCAAGTGTAACTAACACATACAACTAACACGTGTAACTAACACATGTAACTAACACATACAACTAACACGTGTAACTAACACATGCAACTAACACGTGTAACTAACACATGTAACTAACACATGCAACTAACACATGTAACTAACACATGCAACTAACACATGTAACTAACACATGTAACTACCAAGTGTAACTAACACATACAACTAACACGTGTAACTAACACATGTAACTAACACATACAACTAACACGTGTAACTAACACATACAACTAACACATGTAACTAACACATGTAACTAACACATGTAACTAACACATACAACTAACACGTGTAACTAACACATACAACTAACACGTGTAACTAACACATGCAACTAACACATGCAACTAACACATACAACGAACACATACAACTAACACATGTAACTAACACATGTAACTAAAACATGCAACTAACACATGCAACTAACACGTGTAACTAACACATGTAACTAACATGTGTAACTAACACATACAACTAACACATGTAACGAACACATACAACTAACACGTGTAACTATCACATACAACTAACACACGTAACTAACACATACAACTAACACATGTAACTAACACATACAATTAACACGTGTAACTAACACATACAACTAACACATGTAACTAACACATACAACTAACACATGTAACTAACACATGCAACTAACACATGTAACTAACACATGCAACTAACACATGTAACTAACACATGTAACTACCAAGTGTAACTAACACATACAACTAACACGTGTAACTAACACATGTAACTAACACATACAACTAACACGTGTAACTAACACATGCAACTAACACGTGTAACTAACACATGTAACTAACACATGCAACTAACACATGTAACTAACACATGCAACTAACACATGTAACTAACACATGTAACTACCAAGTGTAACTAACACATACAACTAACACGTGTAACTAACACATGTAACTAACACATACAACTAACACCTGTAACTAACACATACAACTAACACGTGTAACTAACACATACAACTAACACATGTAACTAACACATGTAACTAACACATGTAACTAACACGTGTAACTAACACGTGTAACTAACACATGTAACTAACACGTGCAACGAACACGTGCAACTAACACGTGCAACTAACACGTGTAACTAACACATACAACTAACACGTGTAACTAACACATACAACTAACACATGTAACTAACACATGTAACTAACACATGTAACTAACACATACAACTAACACGTGTAACTAACACATACAACTAACACGTGTAACTAACACATGCAACTAACACATGCAACTAACACATACAACTAACACATGTAACTAACACGTGTAACTAACACATGCAACTAACACGTGTAACTAACACATGTAACTAACACGTGTAACTAACACATACAACTAACACATGTAACTAACACATACAACTAACACGTGTAACTATCACATACAACTAACACATGTAACTAACACATACAACTAACACATGTAACTAACACATACAACTAACACATGTAACTAACACGTGTAACTAACACATGTAACTAACACGTGTAACTAACACATACAACTAACACATGTAACTAACACATACAACTAACACGTGTAAATATCACATACAACTAACACATGTAACTAACACATACAACTAACACATGTAACTAACACATACAACTAACACATGTAACTAACACGTGTAACTAACACATGTAACTAACACGTGTAACTAACACATACAACTAACACATGTAACTAACACATACAACTAACACGTGTAACTATCACATACAACTAACACGTGTAACTAACACATACAACTAACACATGTAACTAACACATACAACTAACACGTGTAACTATCACATACAACTAACACGTGTAACTAACACATGTAACTAACACGTGTAACTAACACATACAACTAACACATGTAACTAACACATACAACTAACACGTGTAACTATCACATACAACTAACACATGTAACTAACACATACAACTAACACATGTAACTAACACATACAATTAACACGTGTAACTAACACATACAACTAACACATGTAACTAACACATACAACTAACACATGTAACTAACACATGCAACTAACACATATAACTACCAAGTGTAACTAACACATACAACTAACACGTGTAACTAACACATGTAACTAACACATACAACTAACAGGTGTAACTAACACGTGTAACTAACACATGCAACTAACACATGTAACTAACATGTGTAACTAACACATACAACTAACACCTGTAACTAACACATACAACTAACATGTGTAACTAACACATACAACTAACACATGTAACTAACACATGTAACTAACACGTGTAACTAACACGTGTAACTAACACATGTAACTAACACGTGCAACGAACACGTGCAACTAACACGTGCAACTAACACGTGTAACTAACACATACAACTAACACGTGTAACTAACACATACAACTAACACATGTAACTAACACATATAACTAACACATGTAACTAACACGTGTAACTAACACGTGTAACTAACACGTGCAACTAACACGTGCAACTAACACGTGCAACTAACACATGTAACTAACACATACAACTAACACGTGTAACTAACACATACAACTAACACATGTAACTAACACATGTAACTAACACATATAACTAACACATGTAACTAACACATGTAACTAACACATACAACTAACACATGTAACTAACACATACAACTAACACAGGTAACTAACAGATGTAGCTAACAGATGTAACTAACACATACAACTAACACATACAACTAACACGTGTAACTAACACATAAAACTAACACATGCAACTAACACATACAACTAACACATGCAACTAACACATGTAACTAACACATATAACTACCAAGTGTAACTAACACATACAACTAACACGTGTAACTAACACATGTAACTAACACGTGTAACTAACACATGTAACTAACACATGCAACTAACACGTGTAACTAACACATGTAACTAACACGTGTAACTAACACATACAACTAACACCTGTAACTAACACATACAACTAACACGTGTAACTAACACATACAACTAACACATGTAACTAACACGTGTAACTAACACGTGTAACTAACACATGTAACTAACACGTGCAACGAACACGAACACGTGCAACTAACACGTGCAACTAACACGTGCAACTAACACGTGTAACTAACACATACAACTAACACGTGTAACTAACACATACAACTAACACATGTAACTAACACATACAACTAACACGTGTAACTAACACATACAACTAACACGTGTAACTAACACATGCAACTAACACATGCAACTAACACATACAACTAACACATGTAACTAACACATGTAACTAACACATGCAACTAACACGTGTAACTAACACATGTAACTAACACGTGTAACTAACACATACAACTAACACATGTAACTAACACATACAACTAACACGTGTAACTATCACATACAACTAACACATGTAACTAACACATACAACTAACACATGTAACTAACACATACAATTAACACGTGTAACTAACACATACAACTAACACATGTAACTAACACATACAACTAACACATGTAACTAACACATGCAACTAACACATATAACTACCAAGTGTAACTAACACATACAACTAACACGTGTAACTAACACATGTAACTAACACATACAACTAACAGGTGTAACTAACACATGTAACTAACACATGCAACTAACACGTGTAACTAACACATGTAACTAACACGTGTAACTAACACATACAACTAACACCTGTAACTAACACATACAACTAACATGTGTAACTAACACGTGTAACTAACACATGTAACTAACACGTGTAACTAACACATACAACTAACACCTGTAACTAACACATACAACTAACATGTGTAACTAACACGTGTAACTAACACATGTAACTAACACGTGCAACGAACACGTGCAACTAACACGTGTAACTAACACATACAACTAACACGTGTAATTAACACATACAACTAACACATGTAACTAACACATGTAACTAACACATGTAACTAACACGTGCAACTAACACGTGCAACTAACACATGTAACTAACACATACAACTAACACGTGTAACTAACACATACAACTAACACATGTAACTAACACATGTAACTAACACATACAACTAACACATGTAACTAACACATGTAACTAACACATACAACTAACACATGTAACTAACACATACAACTAACACAGGTAACTAACAGATGTAGCTAACAGATGTAACTAACACATACAACTAACACATACAACTAACACGTGTAACTAACACATAAAACTAACACATGCAACTAACACATACAACTAACACATGCAACTAAAACATACAACTAACACATGTAAATCGACTGGAAATGATGCAAGTGCACATAAGGCTTTAATGTATGATAGCAGTAGACTAATTTAATGTTCTCTTCTCATCAATGTCCCTCTCCCCCTCTCTCTCCCAGGCGCTGCCCCTCTACAAGCTGTCTATCACAGAGAAGGTGGTGCAGGCGGTACAGTCCATGCTCCTGCCACAGGAGGGTAGTCTGTCCATCCACACCTCCCTCCCCGCCTCAGGAGATGGCTCTAGTCCTGTCATGGCCGCTGTCCGCCTGCTGGCTGAAATCAGGACCAGGTAAATCACTAATGAGGACATTACCTCGGTCAAGATGCTTTGCTGCTCCGCCAAATGTGTGTCTGCACCTGTATGTCATACATTTGTTTTGCTTAGTTAGTGTGGAGGTTTAAATGTGTCTGTTGTGTTTGGCTCCCAGGGCATGTCTGGTGATGGCCCAGCTCCTGGAGGACAGCTCGTTCTGTGAAGAGTTCATTCAGCAGTGTCCTGCTGCTGTGGAGGTGCTTAACCTAGTGGCCCAGGAGTGCAGTCCTGGTGAGTGACCACCCACTCTCACCCAGTAGCATAGTGCTCAATGATGACACAACTTCTACAATGCAGCATGACTGTACTTTTACTGGCCATATTTTCTCTATGACCGTAGTATTGATTGTGCTGTGTTGTGCAGGGGAGCGTCTGGGCATGGTCGAGGCACAGTGTGAGCGAGTGAGGATGCTGTACCGAGACTGCGCTCGACCGCCACCCCCTCCCCTCCAGACAGACAGGTGCCAGGTGGGTGTCGCTGTAGCCTCTACTCATTGATCTACTGATCGAATAACTGACATAAAACCATACTAGGATTTTTTTGAGGGATGAAGGGATTCAGTTTAAAGTTTGTGGGGCCTTGTAACTCTCTCTGCTCCGGTCTATATCTCCCTAGCCCAAGGAGATTACATGGAGTCCAACCAGGGTATTCCCTCCAGTGCGTGCCTGCATGTTCTCATCCCGCCTTACCTCCGTCACCTTCCTGGCCGACCCCAGCGCTGGAGGAGGCCTGCCCAGGGGAACCTTCATCTATGCCACCTCACCTGTACCTGTTCAGGTGGGCACCCCTACACTTACTGGATGTCTTGGGAATGGCACATGCTAGGTTTAATATTAATGATAATTCAGTTTTGCATGCTTATGAAGCAGGTTGACTCATTTGGAATCTTTAAATTCCTCTCCCTCTTTTTCCTGTAGGCTCCTTCCTTTTACTGGGAAATAGAGATTGTCTCCTATGGAGACTCGGAAGACGACAGCAGCCCTATTGTGTCTTTTGGTTTTGCCACAGAGGCGGAGAAGAGAGACGGAGCATGGACCAATCCTGTTGGCACCTGCCTCTTTCACAAGTATGTGCTCCTATGGATTTGACATATGTAATCTCTGTGAGGTTTCCCACTGCCCTGTCTGTGACTGAGTGCTGACTTTTCTTTCCTGTCTTTTTCATCCTCCCCCTCTCTCTTTCAGTAATGGTAGGGCTGTGCACTATAATGGCTCCAGTCTGCTGCAGTGGAAGAGTGTGAGGCTGGACGTAGCCCTACTTCCTGGTGAGATGGGAAACAATCCTCTCATCTAGTTTCATAATATCACCTACCTCCTATTTTTCCATCATTCATTTGACTTTTTTTTGCTTATGGAACCAATGTGTATTGCATATTTATAACATTTTGGTGAAACATCTGATTTTGAACTGTATCTTGGATGGTGACCATTCTCTTCCTGCTTACAGGGGATGTGGCGGGCATTGGCTGGGAGCGCTCTGAGGGCACCCCTCCACCCCCTGGCCAGGTCTCTAAAGGGCGGGTCTACTTCACCTACTGTGGCCACCGCCTCAGCCCCTTCCTGGAGGATGTAGCAGGGGGCATGTGGCCTCTGGTGCACATTCAGAAGAAGGTGGGTAAAACAAGATAACAAGTTAAACAAGATAAAGCCTAATTAATGCAGCTTGTATGTCATCATGGTATGTTTTGCATTTTGTTTAGAACACAAAGATTCGTGCCAACTTTGGTTGCCGGGCATTTGCGTACGCAGAGGGCCAAGCACACCGCAATGCTGCTGACTTTTGTGTTGACCTGGCAGAGGAAATCAGTGCCAACTTCGAGGCCCTCCCCTTCGCCATGGCATCCGACAGCGACAATGATGCGGGTGCTAGTGTGGCATCTGACTCTGGATCCCACGGACCTCCCTGTCGGATCGCCGCGGTAGCAGTTGCTCAGCAACGTATGTTCCTTTCACTTTCCCCTTTCACCAAATGCATGTGTTTCAGTTACCTTCCGGTCACGTAACCTAAAATGTGTTGTTTTACTTCAAGGCCCAGTGCAGTCAAAAAGGTGATTTTCCTGTGTTAAAGGTTAAATAATACTGTGAAATTGTGTAAATGATGATGATCCTTTTAGTGTAAGAGCTGTTTGAAAAGACTGTCTGAAATGTCTGCCTGTTTTGGTGGGAGGGAGTATTGGCCTTCCTAGTGACATAATTTGGCGGTAAATTAGTTAATAGACCAACAAGAAAAGAGTTTCAAACCGCTCTGCCAGTAACAGCAACTTTTCAGTTTTCTCCTCCCCACTCCCAGACAGTCCTAGCAAAATTATTTATTGAGAAATGTTTTACCATTTTTAATTGAAAACAATCACAGTAAGGTACTTAAATGTTCCCCAGAAATGATTTGATATCGAAAACAGCTGCATTGGACCTTTTAACTTGGTGTGAGTTCAGTCCTCGGTTGCGTTTGCTGTTTGGTCAACCCAAACCCCGCCCCCGCAGTCCTCACCCTCACTGTCTGGTCTGTGTATATGTCTCCCAGTTGGTAACGTTTGTAAGAACTGGCTTTGTTGTTTGTCCTCCCCTGTCGGGACAGAGTACAACAGTGACTCGTCGTGTCTCTACAAGGTAGAGCTGAGCTACGAGAACCTGGTCACCTCAGGGCCTGAAGCACACCCCCCGCCTATCGCTGACGACGAGAGTGATGACGAAGATGATGACGATGTTCCCAGGGTGAGTTGAATATCTGGTGCTTATGGTTCTGAGAAGAGCCTTCAAATAACACATTCACTTTTTGGTATCCTGGTTTTTCACTGTTGGCATGAGTGTACCGTTTCACCCACCCAGGAGGACCACTATGCCCTGCTGGTGAAGGCCTGGGAGACCAAGGTGTTCCCCACCATCCGCCGTCGCTTCCGCAATGAGGCAGAGAGGAAGTCTGGTCTGGACCAGATCAAGGGAGCACTGCAGCTGGGTGAGGATTTATGTTCAGTCTCTCGTTTCTGCTCCTCTGCTCTTTGAGCAGCTTGGGACACTCGCTCGCTGAAAACCAGGTGGTAAGAGGTGGTCAACCCTGTAGCTCTGTTTAAAGAGCAGCTCCCCATTGACTCTACTGTTTGACTTTTTTGAAGGAATGCTTTTTGAAGTTTGTTCTTTGTGGTGTTTTTATTGCTTGAAATGTTGTGCAGGCATGGTTGACATAGCCCGGCAGACAGTGGAGTTCCTGTATGAAGAGAACGGTGGCATCCCCCGGGACCTCTACCTCCCCACCATCGAGGACATCAAGGATGAGGCCAACAAGTTCACCATCGATAAAGTCCGCAAAGGTACCCTGCACTTGCACCCACCACCATGCCAGAGACCTCGGTTATTGAACCGTTATTGTTTTCATCACCTTTGACCCTCACTGTAAATACATTAGTAAACACAGGAGTTTTCCTGATAGCTGGTTTAACAATTACTGAAGCGCTATTTTCTTTTAAGATTTTTTTTGTAATGATCATTATCATTATGAACATATAGGCTGTAGTGTTACCCGGCTTTGCCCTTACTTATACAGTATGTTTCCTCGTCTCAGGTTTGACCGTGGTCATCCGCTGTCCAGACAGCAACAACACCAACAGCACCACAGGCGGAACAGCCCTGCCCAAGTTTGCCATCCGAGGAATGTTGAAAACCTTCGGTCTGCACGGAGTGGTTCTGGACGTGGACTCAGTGAGTGTGGAACACTTCACTTCAGTCGTCATAGAAACAAAGCGAAAATAAGTTAAGCTTTGTCTCTTGTTACTTACTGTGTGTGTCTGTGTTTTCAGGTGAATGAGCTGGTACAGGTAGAGACGTACCTGCGCAGTGAGGGGGTGCTGGTAAGGTACTGGTATCCCATTGAGATGCTGGAGCGTCCCCCTGTTGGATCCCGCCGTACTGCTGCCAATGGCCTTGTTAATCTCGACAGCAGTAACATCCAGATCCATAGGTAACTAACACACACACACACGCTGAAATAACACACTGCTATGAACTGTAAATCATCCCCCGTGGCCTGCTGTGTTTCAGGGAGCTTCTGCGCTGTGAGAGTGCCCTTGCTCGGCTTTACTGCCGCATGGCGCTACTCAACATCTTTGCCCCCAAGAGCCCCCACACCTTCACCCGCCTCCTCCACATCCCAGCCATTAGAGACATCACTCTGGAACACCTGCAGCTGCTGTCCAATCAGCTGCTAGCTCCGCCTCTGCCTGGTGAGTGGACCCTCTCTGGATGACATGATGATCCACGGAAAATAATGGGTTAAATAGAATGAAGTTAGAAAATGGACTAGACTGAAATAACACATGGATTTTTAGGTGTACAATTGACTGAATGGAGTGATTTGGAGTCTGCTTTTCCCCTAGCCTCTAAGAATCTGAGTGTAGACTGGTCAAGCATCCACTATCGTCTCCAACATTTAGATTCCAAAATTCCAAACAGTCCCTTTACAAGTCAGAATGTTGAATATATTCACCTGTTGTCCACTGATTTTGTCCTGCTGCCGGTGGAAATTTATGACAAAATATCCACAGGAAATATTATTAAACCGACTTCAAAACGCAGGTCTCTGTGTGTGGCTATCACGATTTGTTTGCTCATCACCTAAGGCATGCGACATTCTGGCTTGTAAGAAATCTTTCAAAATGTTTGCAGTGCTTTATTTCAGACTGTGTTACCAGAGCTGGTATCACAGACTGATTTATTAGGCAACCTTTCCATGATCTTTGTGCTGAGTGTTCTCTGTTTGTCCTGCAGATGGCACCATCAGCTCCAGCGCCATCCTGCTGGCCCAGTCTCTACTCCACAATCTGCAGGGCCAGAGCTGTTCTCCCACAGAACTGTTTTACCAGGGCAACGCACAGCCCATCCGGGAGTGGCTCACCGTGGCCATCACCCGCGCCCTGCACCAGGGGGAGGAGAGCCTGCTGGAGCTCACCAAGCAGATCTGTTGCTTCCTACAGGTCTGCACAGGGTTAACTAATGACCCGAATGTGGCTGAATGTATATTTCCCCAGGGACGGAGATCTTTTGTTTTAATATGGTTCATCTTTATTTCCCTTGTTCCATTATGTAGAATGCACCAGAGCAGTTCACTTCAGAGGACTTCCCGGTATCAGAGTCAAAGGTCAGCATGGATGTCAACTTCCCGGGTGCTGCCTTCGTGATCGTCTCCTGCAAAGAGAGCCAACTAGGCTGCCGCAAAGAGTGAGCTAATTTAACATACTTTTTTGTATCCAATTACCTATATCTAAGTTTAACCCATGACCCTTGACCATCCTAGATGTCTTACAGTGCTCCCATTTTCTGCCTCTCTCGCGTTTCCTCTCTTCCCCACTAGCTCCTCCCTGTACAAAGCCCCATGGGCGCGGGTTATGGTTTATGGCCTTGGTCACAAGGTGCGCAGGAACGGCCAGCTCAACCTGATGGAGGCGGTGTGCTACCCTCTGGATGCTTCACCCTCCAACACAGGCCTCACCCCCCCTCCCACTACCAACCAGTTCCCCACTGTCATCATCCCCACCGACAAAGTGCACATCAAACTGGGTGAGTGCTTGATCTCCCCTAGTCCTGGCTTACAGTAATAACTATATACAGCATATATATGTTAATTATGTTTCTCTCTGTTTCAAATGATTAACATGTATTTATAATAGCTTGGTTTGTTTCACTGTCTCTCTCTCAGGGGTGTCGCCCCCTCCTGGCGCGGTGCTGGTGCTGCACTCCCTGCCACTGGAGTTCCCCCTGGCTATGGCGTTTGCTGAGCAGCTGCTGACGTGGAAGCTAGGGGAGAATAATGAGCACTCTGAGGAGGAGCTGGACACTGTGCCCTCGTCTGTGCTGCTGCAGGTGGTGGAGCTGCTGGGTAGGTGCTACACTTCCATAAAATCTTTGAAATGTCTGCATCCATGGCGATCCATGAGGTGTCCAACGTCTACATCTTTTCCATAACCTTCAGTCACTCGTTGTATGGGACTAATATTGCATCCTGTTTTGTGCTGACAACAAGTTGGTCACTATTTTCTAAGAGTTTCTGTTCCCTCTCTCTTCCTGTCTGTGACGTTCTAGGTGGGCTGTTATGGACCACAGATCTGGCCCCCTGCATCAAGGAACTCTCCTTCCACCTGCTGGCTGAGCTCTTCCGTAAGATCCACCACCTGGAGCAGCGGAAAAGCCCTGCAGGCCTGTCCAGCTCCATCGCTCTGTTGCTTAACCCCTGCCTGGCCGTGCTCATGGCCCTGCAGACAGAGCTCCGCAAGCTGTATGACCGGGAGACTCAGGGCTGGGTGGCTGCAGGGGCCGGAGCAGGGGGCTCCTCCTCTGGTGGCAGTGGCCTGGCCCTGGGGACTGAGCAGAGCAGATTCTCCACCTACTTCCACGCCCTGATGGAGGTGTGCCTGGCTGTAGCTGAGGTCACCGTCCCCCTCAACATGGGGTGCTCAGGAGTGGGAGCCCTGTCCTCCACCAGTGCCCCTAATCTCAGCGACTCCTCCTCATCCTCCTCCTCCTCCCCAGGCCAGACCCCCCAGAGCCCCAGCCTGCTCTCCAAGCGTAAGAAGGTGAAGATGAAGAGGGAGCGTGCGGCAGCAGCAGTGGCCGCAGTGGCCTCAGGGAAGAAGGGTTCTGCTGGAGGGGCTCGTCTGTCAGAGAGCGACAGCGCCCTGCTCAACATGGCCGGTAGTAAACCTGAGGACATGCTGTGGTTCCACCGTGGCCTCACCCTGCTCATGATCCTCCGTCACCTGGCCAACAAGGATCCCCAGGGGCTGAGTGTGACAAGTGATGCTGTGACGGACGCCTGCCAGGCCCTGGTGGGACCTACCGCTCACAGCCGTCTGCTGGTGCTCTCTGGCATCCCTACCCACCTGGAGGAGGCTGTGGTGCGCAGCGCCATCCGCAGAGCCTGCCATGCCCACGGGGGACTCTTCAAGGACGAGATCTTCATCCCCCTGCAGGAGGAAGAACCTAAGAAGCCCAAGGCAGGAGCCGGGGTGTCCACCCCCCTGGACGGCAAAGCAGCCCCCGAGCCTGGGCGCCCCTTCCCCAGCAACGAGAGCCCAGACAGCTCCAGCAGCGTGACTCCAGCCATGAGTGTCTCGGCCTCGGCCTCCACCAGCCAGACCTCCATCTGCAGCTCCTCTCAGGGGGGCGTGACCCGCACTGCCAGTGAGCTCTCTGTGGACCAGGAGCTGCTGGCTGCCCCACCTCTCACCCCTGTGGCTGCAGCCTCGACCGTCCCCTCCCCACAGCAAGCGCCCCTGGATCCCCACACGGTGTCCAGCCAGGAGAGCCTGGATATCTCCCTGTGCAGCACGGGGAGCCTGGGCAGTCTTGGCAGCCTGGGGGAACCTCTGGACAACGCAGAAAGAGCCTCTGTGTCAGACGGGGGCTCCATGTACTCCAGCACCTCCATCTTGGCCCGGCCCATCAAGGGCTATGCTGTCATAGAGGTGGGTCACAAGTGCATTTTACAAAGAACTTGATATTGTTGATTAATATTTTTTTTTTGCTTTGATGGAGACAGACTTGCATGTCCTTCATCTGTTTTGCACATCCTGAATGTAGGTTCGCGCCCGAGCCAAAGTGGAAAAGATCCGCGCTAGCCTCTTCAACAGCAGCGACTTGATTGGCTTATCCAGCCTGGAGGGTGAGGAGGAGCTGATGGAGCTGACCA
This sequence comes from Salvelinus alpinus, assembly GCF_045679555.1. NCBI lineage: Eukaryota > Metazoa > Chordata > Actinopteri > Salmoniformes > Salmonidae > Salvelinus > Salvelinus alpinus. The sequence continues at coordinate 32,571,218 of NC_092104.1, forward strand.
ATGAGGAGATCCTCACAGCCTCCAGCGTCAACCAAAGCTTGTTTGACACACAGGGTAGCTCCGCCCTTGAGGACTACTTCCTGAACAAGTCTCTCAGAGGCAAGTAGTTTATGGCTCAGTCATCTGTACTCTGTATCAATACAGACAAAAGTCCTACATCTGGAGGGGTCTTAATCTTTTCTCCTGTGTTCCCAGGGGACAAGTTGGTTCCAAGTGCACGAGATGTGCTGATGGACATCTTCAAGAGTTGTGTCCACTCAGAGCAGATGCTCAGCCTCACACCAGCCAAGCCTGTCAAAGTGTCAGACATCTACTTGAGCAAGGAGCAGATCACCTCCCAGACCACTGGAAACCTCCTCCACGTCTTCTTTACTAATGTACGGCCGCCCAAGAAGGTGCTGGAGGACCAACTGACGCAGGTTGGTACACCCCCCCATCATGAGTGTTTGAAGACAACAAAATAGATTAATGCTTAATTGACCCTGCCTCATCCACATGATTTTACAAACACACACACACTCATCTATATGCATCTGCAGCCATGTTTGTCTGAGCAGTGTTATATGTTCCACAGATTCTGCGTAAATATGGCACCCCCAAGCCCAACAAGAACAAATACAGCAAGGCAGGTAAGGAACAGCACGCAGGCAAGGTTGTGAGCACCAAGAGACCAATCACCAAACCACCCAGCAAGGAGAAGTCTGTGCTCAACAGCGTCAGGTGAGTTTTGTCCCTCACCACACACACAATGCCACCCTAAACACCATTTTCTTAAATAGTTTCCACCCCCACCTGTAATTATGGAAAGTAGTGGGTTTCAAAATTACACTCCCCCTAAGAGCCTTCTCTCAATGCTTCCCACGCTCAAATGTGTTACTTAAATAGCGAGTCTTTCGAATTAATTTCTCATTTTAAGAAACAAAAAAAGAGCAATAAAAACTGTTCTCTGTGGATTCTTTATCCACTTACAGAAGAAAAATGGAGAGTGATTAAATGTTTCTTATTATGCTTAATCATCAAATCAAGCCTTGTTTAGTATGCTGTTATTTCAGCCATGACATTCGTCAGTACTCATTTGGACAGACATTTTCCATTGGCCCCTGTTCCTGACCTTTTCCATGTCTCTATCAGGACTGCACTGAGTGAGAAGAAGACTGTACTGAAGCCCAAGTCCCCTGAGAAATCCAGGCCTGATGAGAAGGACACAGAGAAATCTCCTGCCAAGAAGCCTGAAGGTACCACTCTGTACCCTCTCATGTTACCCATCTGTCTAGCCAATATCTCTCTGGAGCTGAGGGAACAGTTCCCTCCAGTTAGAATGTAGATGACTAGATGGAAACTGAGAGCATAAAGTCCATGCATCTGTGTGTCTGACTGTTAATGTATTTATACATGTATTGTCTCCTCCCTCACCCCTCTCACGTAGTCCCAGAGGAGAAGTACTTGACTCTGGAGGGCTTCCATAAGTTTGCTGTGGACCGGGCCAAGCAGGACATCCGTAGCGTGTGGAGGGCCATTCTGGCCTGCGGTTACGACCTTCACTTTGAAAGGTGAGCCTGGCGACCCGCCCCCCTCCAGTCTCTGCAGTCAGCCTTCACATTCCGAGCAGAGTGTGGAACGGAACACACGTGACTGGAGCAGGTTGTAAACATTTAGAGCATGGAACACACTGTGATTGTTACGTCAACACACATCACACATTTACACATGATGTACGCTAAGAAATGTCACGTTTAATCATCTGAATCACACACTATACTGCACTGTACAGTACATGTAATCTCTGTAATTAGAGAAAGCCAGCTGGTGCCAGATTAAACCATATTATACACTTGATTTGAGCCAGTTTTCAACAGGAAATGTGGATTATAATTCATTGACATTTTTGTAAGGGTTGATACATTTTTCGTTAGGGCAAATCAAGTCTGACATTTTAAAGTGGAAATTACAAACTTTAGAAGCCTTTTAAACATCAAATATACTACACGTTTGGATTTCCTGCTGTGCAGAAAAATTCTCAGCAACAATAGTGATCAAATTAAGTTGTATTCCCTCTCCTCTGGTTTTCCAGATGTACCTGTATAGACACGCGGCATGCCCAGAAGGCCTGTAGGAGGTGGAGTCTGGAGATGGACGTAGCGTTGGTTCAGTACATCAACAGGCTGTGTGGTCACCTGGCCATCACACCTGCCAGGCTGCACCCCCATGAGGCCTACCTGGAGCCCAGTGACGTCGCTGACCCACGCGTGGCCTGTCTTCTTAGTATGTGACCTACTCACTGACATACCACGTCATTAGTTTACATACACAGTCTATTTTTACACGTGTTTGTGTGGTATTGGACATCAGTAATCATGAGTGTAAGCGCGTGTTAGTGAGTGAGTGGGTGGGAATGTGTATTTGCTTGTGTTTCTGTGTTCACATTTCCCCTGTGTGTGTGTGTAGATGTGCCTGTGGAGAGCCTGCGTCTGCGCTTTGCTCTACTGCAGTCTCTCAACAACACCCTGGAGAGTTTCTTCCTGCCCCTGGTGGAGCTGAGACAAACACACACCTACCAGAACAGCATCGCAGCACTGCTCTCTGGGGCCAAAGGTGACACACACACAAAAATGACATATCAGAACTGCTCCATCAGGTCAATGACACACAGCAACAGTGTGCTGTATGGATCATTAAGGAGTGGTGTTGTGTCAGGGAATTGACTGGTTGTTAAATTGTTTAAGCTGTAGGTGGGGCATATGAACAGTATTAAAACAGTCTTGCTGACCTACTCATTCTACCTCCACCCTATCTCTATGCAGGCCTGGTGTTCTATGATAACAAAGTGATAGTGATGAACCAGGTGTTGAACGCCACAGTACAGCGGACTGCAGACCACGCTGCCCCCGAGATCACACTGGACCCTCTGGAGATTGTTGGAGGTGAGCTCACAGGACAAGGCCAGAGCCCTGTTTTACGTTTATTCACGTAATGCCCTCTACGTTGAGTGTTGATGGTGTGTGTTCCTCCAGGAGAGATCCGTTCCTCAGAGAACACCTACTTCTGCCAGGCGGCACGCCAGCTAGCCTGTGTGCCCTCGTCCCAGCTGTGTGTGAAGCTGGCCAGCGGAGGAGACCCCACCTATGCCTTCAACATCCGCTTCACTGGAGAGGAGGTCCACGGCACCAGTTAGTATCAACCTTCTTCTCCCACCTTTGTCCTATAGGAATAAACTCTGTTTGATAAGACTGAAACACTGTCTAAGTTGACCCCTGACTTCTGTGACTCCCCCAGGCGGCTCCTTTCGTCACTTCCTGTGGCAGGTGTGTAAGGAACTCCAGAGCTCCGCCCTCTCCCTGCTGCTCCCTTGCCCCAGTGCAGCAGCCAACCGCAACAAGGTACAGTGTTCCCCCCCACCCCCATCTGCCTTCACCGCAACAAGGTACAGTGACCCGCCCATCTGCCTTCCCTGGTTGCAGCACCATTTTAACACCAGGAACGATGAGAATGTCTCAATAGTTTGTGTACATATGTATTAATCCTATTCCCCACAGTATATATTTAAGCAGTAAGGCCCGAGGAGGTGTGGTATATGGCCAATATACCACAGCTAAGGGCTGTTCTTAGGCACGACTTAGGCACGACGCATCGCGGAATGGACACTGCCCTTAGCCGTGGTATATTGGCCATATATCACAAACCCCTGAGGTGCCTTAATTGCTATTATAAACTGGTTACCAATGTAATTAGAGCAGTAAAAATAAATGTTTTGTCATACTCATGGTATACGGTCTGATATACCATGGCTGTCAGCCAATCAGCATTCAGGGCTCGAACCACCCAGTTTATAATAGGAGTGTAAATCGTGTCTGGATTGCAAACCAGTTGAGCACTACATAGCCAGTGATCACTGTTTACTGATAGGCAAGAAGAGTCTCTAACTTGATTGTGTTGCTTCTGTGCTGTTTTGTTCCAAAGGGGAAGTATATTCTGACGCCCTGTCCGATCAGCTATGCGGAGGAGCAGCTGCTGCAGTTCTTTGGCCAGCTGTTGGGCATCGCCATCCGGGCAGACGTGCCCCTGCCCCTGGACCTGCTGGGCTCCTTCTGGAAGAGCCTGGTGGGCGAGCCTCTGGACCCAGAGCAGGACCTGCAGGAGGCCGACCTGCTCACATACAACTACGTCAAGAAGTTTGAGGGTGTAAGAGACAGTCATTTAGACATGCATATAGGTCATGTTTCTGGAGAAGTTGATGTGATATTGAAAATGAAAGGAGGAACTGACTTACTCCCTGACTCCCTGGAAGTTTTGAAAGCTCTGACCAGAAACAAAAACAAACCAGAAACAAACTGGTGATGCTGTATGCAGATTTTCCATGGTTCGGCCAATAGCTAGCTTATTGACCAGTCCCTTTCTATTGTAAACTCCATACAGTCACTACTGACTTCTGCTTTCTACAGTTCAAACCCAGACTGTAGTTTCACCTTACCACTTCCCACCCTTGTTCCCAAGAACAGTGTTCCTGACCCTTTCCCTCTGCAACCCAGGTGAGTGACGAGGACGATCTGGAGGCCCTGTGTGCAGAGATCTCGACCCAGCACCACTCAGGAGAGAGTCCTGACTCCCCCAGCCGGCCCTGCTGCACCTTCACCTACATCACTATGACTGGAGAGGAGGTGGACCTGTGCCAGGGGGGTCACAACCTTGGTGTCAGGTACAGTGACATTCTGCCTCTATGGCCCAGGGACTTGTTTAGTTCATATGGGTCTCTGTTGATGTTTTCTATGCGATTCCCTTTAGTCGTCAGTTTTTCTCTCCAAATCATTTTGTCCTTTCAGTACAGTAATTTCTGACTTTCACAGAATGTGCTATCTCTGTTTAACCCCTCTATCCCTCTACACTGTCTGTCCTGTGTGTGTTTGTAGCTGGCAGAATAAGGATGTGTATGCGCGAGCAGTGCGGGGCCTGCGCCTGCGGGAGCTGCAGAATGTGGAGTGTATGACAGCGGTGCGAGCGGGCCTGGGCTCCATCATCCCCCTGCAGCTCATCACCATGCTCAGCCCCCTGGAGGTGGAGCTACGAACCTGTGGCCTGCCCTACATCAACCTGGAGTTTCTCAAGGTAGCTAACCTAACGTAGCAGGCGTAAAAACGCCTTAGCGGAGTCCCCACATCCGTTTTTCAGGGGAAACGGAAGTTAGGTTGAAAATACTGTATCCATGAAAACCGAAAACATCCGCTTTCTTCCAACCCCGCAGAGAGTGCGAGGTAGCTAATACATATACCCCACCCTCCCTGCCACCTCACACCTACTGTACACATCCCCTTCTGAAACCCTAGGACACTCACAGCTACTGTACACATCCCCTTCTGAAACCCTAGGACACTCACAGCTACTGTACACATCCCCTTCTGAAACCCTAGGACACTCACAGCTACTGTACACATCCCCTTCTGAAACTCTAGGACACTCACAGCTACTGTACACACCCCCTTCTGAAACCCTAGGACACTCACACCTACTGTACACATCCCCTTCTGAAACTCTAGGACACTCACAGCTACTGTACACATCCCCTTCTGAAACTCTAGGACACTCACAGCTACTGTACACATCCCCTTCTGAAACTCTAGGACACTCACAGCTACTGTACACATCCCCTTCTGAAACTCTAGGACACTCACAGCTACTGTACACATCCCCTTCTGAAACCCTAGGACACTCACAGCTACTGTACACATCCCCTTCTGAAACCCTAGGACACTCACAGCTACTGTACACATCCCCTTCTGAAACCCTAGGACTCTCACAGCTACTGTACACATCCCCTTCTGAAACCCTAGGACACTCACAGCTACTGTACACACCCCCTTCTGAAACCCTAGGACACTCACAGCTACTGTACACATCCCCTTCTGAAACTCTAGGACACTCACAGCTACTGTACACATCCCCTTCTGAAACCCTAGGACACTCACAGCTACTGTACACATCCCCTTCTGAAACTCTAGGACACTCACAGCTACTGTACACATCCCCTTCTGAAACCCTAGGACACTCACAGCTACTGTACACATCCCCTTCTGAAACTCTAGGACACTCACAGCTACTGTACACATCCCCTTCTGAAACTCTAGGACACTCACAGCTACTGTACACATCCCCTTCTGAAACCCTAGGACACTCACAGCTACTGTACACATCCCCTTCTGAAACTCTAGGACACTCACAGCTACTGTACACATCCCCTTCTGAAACACTAGGACACTCACACCTACTGTACACATCCCCTTCTGAAACCCTAGGACACTCACACCTACTGTACACATCCCCTTCTGAAACTCTAGGACACTCACAGCTACTGTACACATCCCCTTCTGAAACTCTAGGACACTCACAGCTACTGTACACATCCCCTTCTGAAACTCTAGGACACTCACACCTACTGTACACATCCCCTTCTGAAACTCTAGGACACTCACACCTTCAATCATCACTCCCCCGTCCTCATCCACCACTAAGAAGTAAGAGTTATAGTATAGAGTAATGAGAAGATAATATTTTTGGTGGGCATTAATAGTGAATGTCTTTTGCCTAGAAGAGTCCCATAATTGTCCCTGTTTTGCATGAACCCCTGTTACCTCTCTCTCTGTAGGCCCACACCATGTATCAGGTGGGTCTGATGGAGACCGACCAGCACATTGAGTTCTTCTGGATGGCGCTGGAGGTGTTCACTCAGGAGGAGCTCTGCAAGTTCATCAAGTTTGCCTGCAACCAGGAGCGCGTCCCCTTCACCTGCCCCTGCAAGGACGGGGGCCCAGACACTGCCCACGTACCCCCCTACCCCATGAAGATCGCCCCTCCGGACGGGGGAGCAGGTAAGTGCCTGGAGAAGTCAGTGGTGTGTGTCATAGGAGATTGTAGTGGGACAACAGACACACGAGTCAAAGCCACGCGGGTTACTAAGTGCTTGATGTCCTCTTGGGAGGATTGTGTTTATCGTCTTATTGTGTTTTGTGTTTATTATCTTATTAGCTCACACTGTCTTAAAACTTGGACGGACTTTGAAACATTTATTTTCTATTTTCACCCTTCCTGGATGTATTGTGTGTTAATTAGTAGGGGATGTTCTATGGGGTGTCGTGAGTTTAGGGTTCGTTGACTTTTTATACCTTGGCTGCAGCTCGGGTCACTTAGTCTGATCTGTTCATTCTTAACTCGCATGTCTTATACCCTCGGGTCAGAAGTGGGCGTAACCGCCTTTAGGGCAATTCTCTGGGCGTACCAAGTTAGATTTTACTCAAATCCAATTTTAGACAACTAACTTCACATTTCATCTTTACCAAAACATTCTCTTTGATTTGGACATTTTCCACACAACGTACAATGTATAAACATCAAGCTGTAACGGTTTTCTTCTTGGGATGAAGGAGAGGACCAAAATGCAGCGTAGCCAGTGCTCAACATGTTTAATTAAACAATAACCGTGAACATTTAACAAATAACAAAATAACAAACCGTGAAAACCGAGACAGTCCTATCTGGTGCAGAACAAACACAGAGACAGGAAACAAACACCCACAAAAGCCTACTGCCTATGGCTACCTTAAATATGGCTCCCAATCAGAGACAAATGAATGACAGCTGTCTCTGATTGAGACCCAATCCAGGCAGCCATAGACATAACTAGACAACCTAACAAACACTATCCCATACACATACAACACCCATAGACTAACCAAACACATACAACATACAATGCCCACCCCAACTCACGCCCTGACCAACTAAACATAATCAAAATAACATAAAAATAGGTCAGGAACGTGACACAAGCATATCCTAGGAAAACTCTTACAGTTACAATGTTTTCGTAATAACGTCATCTATTAACCTTTAATAACAAAACAAAAATGACATACATTTTCATATTCCATCTATCGTCATGACCACCATTGTGGCTGACGGAAACCATTGTTCCAAAGTCCCTTTATTGCATGTTTAATGTTCTGAGGCTGGTTCTCCATAGTGAGAGGACAAAGGAATGTTGTCTGTGGCCTAAGATTTACCATGGGCGTGAGGGGTCATAAAAACCCCACATCTTCAGACCCCTAGATCTCTCCTCCTCTGTTGGGGTGAGAGATCTGTAGGGTAGAATCTGTAGGGTTGTGGTCTCCTGTAACCTGATCTGATCAGGACAGTCATGACAGTGGAGAAGATGCAGAGCTGTTATTTTAAAACGAATGACCTCAGACCTTATGATCAAACTCCAAATAATATTTAGAGTAGACCAAAGTGTCAGAGCTGCTCAAAGGACTTTTTACCCCAACTATTTATATTTTAGACAACAAAAAAATGTAACCAATGTCAGACTCCAACCACAACAGTATGAACAGTAAAACTAGATTGATGAGTACAGTAGCTTCCATAGATTAGAGGTTAGTGTCCCTAAACAAGACAGCCTGCTTCTGTTCCAGGCAATAACAATCATACTATGGGCCATTATTGACATGGAGAACAGGGAATTGATGGAAAATTACTTTCCAGACTGCACAGAATACTCTCAGCAGAACAGAATTTGAACATAGTAGAAGTGCAGTGAGTCTTTCTGCAGATGTTTAATGTTTTAAAGGTTATATTATACATGTAACATTTCCACCTGCAATTAGTGCCAAATGTCAATTACATACTAGTAGTAGCAAAGGATTAGAAACACGAGTAAAACATATCTATGTTTTACCATGACTTGCCGATCCGGCTGTTGTATGTACAACTTCACAAGTTCACAATAGCAAAAACATAAGCAATACAAAACTTCTTCACGTCCTAGCAACTGATGTTTTTTTCATTATGATAAAGTAAGAAGCCAGTGTCCTACAAAAAAAACTAAAATGTAAATATTACATTTAATGTTTTAAGATTATTTTTCTTCATACAGTATGTTTACCTATTTGTGTGTTTGCCAGGTTCGCCAGACTCTCGCTACATCCGGGTGGAGACCTGTATGTTTATGGTGAAGCTGCCCCAGTACAGCTCCCTGGATGTGATGCTGGAGAAGCTGCGCTACGCCATCCACTACCGTGAGGACCCTCTCAGCGGCTAAAGGGACCTGATGGATGGAGTACACCACCTCCATATAAATGCAGCTTCAACACCAACTCTACTATTTATTACCCATACAGCCCCACCTTCTCAACCCCTCTTCTGCCCAACTTTACTTTCACCCTCTCCTGGAACTACTCACAGAACAGAAGGCCAACCTGCTTCACCAAGAAGACACTGAAGCTTTTCTTTTTTCTACTTGTTTTATGTTTGGCTTTGTGCCCGTGCTTAATTTCAAAAACATTCTAATCAGATTGAGCATTTCAGGAGTGTGTTTTGACTATTTTTTTCAGAGCTGATGTAGGGGAGTTCAACCCCACTTTCCTTGACACTAACGTTGTTATCTCTTCTGTTTTGGAGTGGCAGTGAGCTGACTGATCACTACACACATAGTGGGAGGGACCTGTGACAGGGCACATACCCTTTTTGATTATAGGGAAAGTTACTCTCTTCCACCTTATTTCCCCTCACTTTTCTCCCCATCCCTCGTTCAGAGGACTTGGTCTTCTAGTTAGTTCTTACTGCTTCCCTCCCACCCTTCCAGAGGGTACTCTTTCTAAGGCATGCCTTTACCACAAGCACCTCCTCCTCAAGAAGGGGAGAGGGAGGCTCTGTGTGAAAAGGAAACTCAAAATATTCAAGGCTTGTGCATTGTTTGATGTTTGACATAGAAGTCCACTTAATATCTAAAAGGAACTCTACGAATTTTTTACCAGGTCAGCTCTCTGCAGTCAAAACGTTGACAAGCACTCTATATGACATTATATAGTTACTGCCTGTAAAGATGGACTGCTAAAAGACATAACTAACTATCAGCCTATATTTACAGTGAATATGGTTTATTTAAGTCTATAAAGAGGGTATGTATATAAGTCTTGTAAAAAGTCATATTAATCTATTACCTGAGGTTGCAGTTTTGAGTTTTGAAACTATCCTAGTAGCCGTGGCAGCAGGGTAAGGTCAGGTACACTGAAGTTGGACTAACAGACTAAAGCTCTACCTGGTTGTCAAGTCTGGCTTTCTGGGTTGCCAGGTCTGCTATACTTGCATTTCAGGTTGTGAAACTTGTGTTGCTTTGTGAAATTTGAGGGAGATGTTGTTATCCCGAGCTGCCCTCCCACACTGCTTGTGTGCTACTGAATGTGTTTCCCGAATCCCCCCGCCAAACACACACAATCCACTCACCAGGGGGTCTAGCCTTTTTATATATTTCCTGTGATGAATGAGCAGTGGTTCTGCTGCTTTTTTGTTTGTTTTATTTGACCCATAACCAAAATGTTTTAGCTGTGTAAAGACTTCACAGAAGAAAACATGTAAATAGACTTCTACATTATATTTGATAGCAGTTTTTTTTTTTATTACTGCTTCACTTCAACAATTCATTATTTTTTTTATTTTTTTTTGCGCTATTCTTCCAGGGAAAAAATATGATTATAATGATATATCTAGGATATTCTTTATTGGATATCCAGTTTGTTGGGTTTTGATTTTTTACCAATTTTGAAATGACTAGTTATATGTCACCTTAATGTCTTGGAACTCAGATGGATTATATCGCTCATTCTCTTCTACTCCATGGTGAAACATGTTTTCTTGTGTGAGTTAAACAGCCATTTGACTTGGATGGGACTTGAAGAACACAATGAGAGCTACCACAAAATATTTAAGATGGATGTTTGGATTGCTTGCCAAATTAGTTTGGTTTTGTTCTTTTAAAGGGTAAATCGCTGCTAACAAGGACACTCTCTTTCTGTTCTTACCTCCTTTTGGAGGATTTGAATAGACCATTAAAACGGACATATTCATACAAAGGGGTGTTGCGATAAGAAAATGTGTGCTGTACATTTACTTGATATTTATTACAATTATTTATGTTTGCATTAACTTAACTTTTACTGTCTTACCTCTGCACATCAGAAACATAACACAGATCTCTAAATGGATTATAGAGGGGTAAAGAATAAGATGGCGTTTGAGATTTCTGTCACAATAAAACATTTCTTGATGTAAGCGTCTTGTTGTTCACTTATTTCTCTTGTGTCAGGAGACACACGCAGGAAAAACACATGGTGGACGCCCTATGCGCCCAAGGAGGCTAAGCGGAAGGATTTAGTCACATCAATATTTTATATTTTTTTCTGTTTGAGGGTCAATATCACAAAACTGCCATTTGGACCATGCAACATTTTTATTTCAGAATTTGTATTCCTTTAATGTTTTACTATAAAAAGGAAATATTAGACTTGTAGAAAAACATGTTTGCCAAGCTCCAGCACTTAGAGTTAGATCATTATAAACACATTTTCAGTGAATCAGCCATATATGTCCAACCTGTTACAGACATGCACTTAACTGTCTTTAATTACTTTCATTGGACTATTTTAATAATATTTACATTTTCATAAAGCTTTTGTCAACCCTGTCCATTTGTTCAGGTCAAATTATAAAGAAATAACAGATTTTGTATACAATGTGTGGTTTTATATAGAACTTCATCTAATTTTCACCTTATCTTTCTAAATTGAGACAGTTATTAATTATATTTTATCCACGTTTATAATTGTGTGGTGTTGGCCGTGTCTTACTCTAAAATACATGACACAAATTCTTGATATTTGACAATGTAACTGAATTAATTTGAACAAGATGCCAAGGTAACAGGGTGGACAGCTATAACAGGACAGAACATGAATTAAACCCTGAATAGACATCTACATAGTAATACATGTCGTAACAACACTGGAACTGCTATTTAGTTACATATTCATTGTGAAAAACAACTCAAAAATACATTGCCAGTACAAAATCATTGGAATTAGCATTAAAACACATTCCTGTCCCTCTCTTCCTCTCCCCCTCTCTTGCTCTCCATCTTTCCATCTCTCCCCCCTTTCACCCCAAATGCTCTTCCACATACTTCCAGGTGGATTTTTCCATCTGCACAGAGCATTTATTAACAGCCTGTGGCTCTGGCATCAGACAAATTATCTGTCCATCAGAGTGCCAACAAATATTTTCCTTTGGACTTGATGCACTTCACCTTAATGTTATGTTCCTCTACATCCATGATGACGCCAGGGTATCCTTCATGGTCATAATTGACAACACAACACTCCCCTACGTGATTAAGTTCAATAGAGCCAGGTCGCCATATGGTGTCATGCTTGTCATGTGATGCAGGGAGCTGGTTAGATGCTGCAGGGTCACCCAGAGTTGCCTCTTTGAGCTGAAAACAAAGACAGTCCAACATGCTACTATCCTTCTTGCACAGACAAGTAATGTCCCTGTATTTTATCTGGCCTGGTGAGACACTGATAACCTGATGAATCTTCATTGTTCCTTTAATGGCATCTAAGACAGGCATCTGAGGTGAGAAGAGATAGCATATGATAAGATATAAAGAGTAACAAACACCTTATACATTTCAATACTCAACCAGCTACTGTACAATAAAAATGTATGTATGTGTGTATGGGGAGGAGGGAAGGTTACCTCTGCTCTTGCCTCAACAACATGAATAACATCTCCACAGAGGAGTTGGGGCCCTTTAGGACAGTGTACAGGGCCTGTGCATCTGGGATATCCTTTCCATGGTGCACTGCTCTATCTGCAGATCTCTTGAGGGCCCCTCGATCCCCATCTGGTGCCCCCTTGCTGTTGCTGGCCTCAAAGAAATTCCAGTTGACCTCTTGAAAGCCTTGTTTATGTGGTTGTGTGGCAATTAGGTAGAAGTTCCCTTTTTGCTTGTATTGTGTAGATGGCAAGTCACTAAAGAAATTAAGCTGGCTGACTTCAGGGTACTTCTGCTTCAACATAGCAAGAACCGGATCAAGGTGGGCCCAAATGGCAGGTGGATCATGTCTCCATGATGGTGAAATGGAGCAAAAAGCAATTGGTGGTTGATATGTAGCAGTGTGGAGCACTCCAGTGTGGAGAGTGGCTTGCTGGTGAGATCCTCCAAAATGCACGGACTGGATCTCTTGACTGTATTTGCATGAATAGTTTTTGCTGAAGTCAATGTGCAACAAGCATTCATTGTTCTTCAGACTCTCCCTAAGCTCCCTATAGGCCCGGTATTGCCACTTGATATTAAAGATGTGTTGCCTAAACTTGGCGGGCCTATCTTGAAACTGACTGACCAGTTCAGTTTCTGTTATTGTGACCCTCTTCAAGGTTATCATGGAGCACTTCTCTTCATCTTTTTGGATCGTCTCCATTGTGTCAGAGGAACTTCTACATTCCCAGGAGGTTTCAGTGTTGGATGAGTGGTGAGGAAGCAATCCTTACATTCACCATAAGCACATAGGTTCAATTTCGTGTCACACATACTTGAGTCGACCATGTCCTCAAGGTTTTTGGTGGACAAAGGCCCAAGGCTGTGAAGAGAATTTGCCATGAACTGTACATTCTCATGGGTTTTGCACTGACAAGTTTCACGATCAGTGTCATTGGGCGTAACAACCCCAAATGTTCTGAGGCGGCAGAAGGAGGTATAGGACAACTGGCCTAGTTCCTCAGACAGGAATTTCCTATGCAGATTTTTCATTGTGTCAGTCAAATACTCTTCTGCATTTTGTTCTTTAGTCATGTGATGGTTTGTTTGCGGCCGGTCGTTATATGACTTACATCATCACGGAGAAAGAAATCCTTCACTTTCCTTTTGATTTCTGTTTCTGTTCTGCTTCGCTCTCTTATTTGAAAAGCCCAACACCGTCTGGGCATACTTCTGAAGTGTATACTTCTTCAATATATTAACAGAGGTCACTTTCGCAATGATTTGCTTGTTCTTCTGTTTCCTTGCATTTCTGTATTTTGTTTTGATATCTTTAATGAGTGATGTGTGAAAGAGAAGAGCCCTCTTAATAGGTTATGTCACATTCTGAGGTCTCAGCAATGCTTTGACTGTTGAACGAGGCGATACAGATGCCTGTTCTCCCCTAATCCTTGCATTCCTCTTCCTGTACTTTTCCTTTTTTTCCTCTCCTTTGCCACTTCTGATTTTAAATGCTCTATCTCTTTTTGGAGTCTTCTGTGTGTTTTTTTTCTAATGCATCCCTCTTGCTGGCGTTGCCTAAAACTCATTTAACACATGTTTAGGGTTCTAGGGGTAGAGTTAGAGATAAAGTTAAGGATAAATAGATCGGGATTAGGGATATGGGTTATGGATTATGGTTAGAGTTAGTAGAAAGTTTACCAACTAATAATCTTAAATGCCTTATTTTAAGCATATTCTAATCTTGAAGGCCCAGGCTGATTTTCAGGAGTTGAGGGCGGTGTTTGGGACTGCAGCAACGCACTAGCCTTGGCCCTGGCTCTGAGTATCCTTTTTGAATCTCTCCATTTCTTCCTTTCTGCACGCTGCACTCTGTCACTGAGTTCAGATATTGTCTTCTTCTTCCCTGTCTCTTTATCTTTCCTCCATTTCTCTAGATACTCTCTCCTTCTTTCTGGGTCAGCATTACTTCGTTCTCTGTATTGTCGCTGCACTTAAGAGGAGGTGCCATTCCTTCAGAAAGACCTGATTCAATTGATATTTATTTATTCTTAAAATACTATACATGCTATATATACTGTAATTATGTAATACAATTTATAAATAAAAACACATATTTTGCAACACATTACTGCAAGATATCCATTTGTCCAACCTGTTGAGTGCATGTCCACCCTGTTACGTGTTCATGGATAACAGGGTGGACAATAACAGGGTAGACATTTTGAGCTAAAGTTAGCAACTATGCTCCAAGTGATCGTGATGAAGCTAAGATAATGGCTGCCACATGAAAAGTAATTTGCATTGTTTGACAAATATATTTTGATATTGTGAAATTCGATTAACGTCTTTTGTATTTTTGCTTAACAGGGTGGACATGTTATGCTTTCCCACATCACATCACCAACATATAATGATGAAAATGTAATAGTATGAAATCTAGATACTCACCAGATTCACCACAGTTGTTTTCCCGCCAAGGAAGTGGCATAATTTCCGGTTTGTGATGTCATTGTAGAACATATATATTTTCTTAGTGCCAGTAACCACAATGTAACAGGGTGGACAACGATTTTGAGGACGTACAGAAAATAGTCAATATTCTTAGAAAAAGTACATCATTTTGTAACAAACGTCGTCGGGAGAAGGAGAAGAGGACCAAGGTGCAGCATGGTAAGTGTTCATATTACTTTTAATAAAATACGAAACACTTGACAAAACAACAAAACAACAAACAAACAGTTCTGTAAGGTGACGACACACAAAACAGAAACAACTACCCACAAACACAGGTGGGAACAGGCTACCTAAGTATGGTTCTCAATCAGAGACAACGATAGACAGCTGCCTCTGATTGGGAACCATACCAGGCCAAACACATAGAAATACAAAACAAGGACAACATAGAACACCAGACATAGAATGCCCACCCAAACTCACGCCCTGACCAACCAAAATAGAGTCATAAAAAGGATCTCTAAGGTCAGGGTGTGACAGTACCCCCCCCCCCCCCAAAGGTGCGGACTCCGACCGCAAAACCTGAACCTATAGGGGAGGGTCTGGGTGGGCATTTCACCGCGGTGGCGGCTCTGGTGCGGGACGTGGACCCCGCTCCACCTTAGTCTTGTCCCACTTAGATGGCGCCTCTGGAGCGGGGACCCTTACCGCCGACCCCGGACCGGGGACCCTCGCAGCGGGCCCCGGACAGGAGGGCGACTCTGGCTGCTCC